>NC_092715.1:151133430-151460070 GCF_047496885.1 Scyliorhinus torazame
ACACCAATTCGCGCCATCGCCAGACGTTGATGCGAGCAACAATTCTCTCTCCAAGGCGACATGCTTTGACGTTTCTCTGCGGAGTCGCCCTTCCGGCACAGCAGGTGGCCGGAACCAGCGTGCACGGTCTCGGCCAACTTCCACATCTGGCACAGTCATCGCCTTGCATGATATTAGTGATGGTGCTACTTCGATGGCAACGACCCATCGGCTACAAGATGCCATCCACCACAAACATAAAAAGAAAAAGACTCCACCTTGTTCCTGGCATGCAGGGCGGATGGATTGGTGCGTAGGCGCAATCAGCGAGCTTTGCGCCGCCTTCCACGCTCGCAACTGAACCGTACGCACACGCCGGATCCTCCACTGGTTCCCAAGGATGACTTTGTGGAGATGCCACGGATCATGCCCCTTCCATCGCCACCAGAACCAAACCACAGCCAAGGCACCACTAACAAAGATGTTGAATGTTATATTTGCATGAATGAAAAAACCAAGCACTGCACGAAGTACAACAAATGGTAAAGTAGAGACTTCGGCAACAGCATCACCTCCAACAGTCCAAGGTGAACCAGTGTGACCCCAAATCTCCACAGCTGAACCGGCTTGAGGACCAGCCCATTCTTGAGGCGGTCACCCATTAGACTGGACTTATAACGCTGTTCATCACGTTCAAAAAGTCAAACACTTCTGTATTATAACCTGTTGTTGTTTATTGTTCCAGATATCGTCTGACCGGACCAATGTTCAAGTTTTTTTTTTTCTCTCGCATCCAAGTTTTGTTATGGTACAACCTTGTTAGTGTGACGCACCCGACATCGCCCCATGTAAATAGTTACGTCATATACACACGCTGTACACAACACACACACACACTCTTAGATGCACTCACGACACAATTATATTTATAACCACGTAGGCACATATCTTTGTAAAAAGGGGGGATGTCATGATATTCAAACACACACATCATGATAGACACACCAACAGACAAAATCAGAACACACAACACCACAACCAATGACAGAAAGATATAAAAGCACAGACACGACCCCCGGTGGTCAGTATTAGCTGCAGAGGAGGACCAGGGACACATCTGCTACCAAACACACTCAGGGAGACAGCACGTGCAGAGTATCCAGAACGAACTGTATTATAGAGTTAAAATAAATAGAGTTGGTACCACATACAACTGTGTTGGCTCATCTGTGCACCAGAGCACCCAACACCACACCTCCTTCTAAGTGGAGCAAAAGCAACGGGGGGAAAAACGAGGGGCAAAGCCCGGAGGGGGCCCGGTGGAAGCCAGCGGAAAAAGAAAAGAAAAAAGGAGGGACCAGCAAGGATTCACCCCCTCCCTGACTTTAGGGAAAAGACAAGGACGGAAACAACAGGACCCTCCCCTTCTTTCCCCTCTCCCTTGGCAAACAGCAAGGGAAAGAGCGCCTCCTTCCCCTCCTTCCCCCTCCCCTCCCGGCCCGCCGACAAAAGAAAGAGGACACTTCTTCGGCCCCCTCCCTTCTTCCCCCCCTTCTTATCCCCCTCCCCTTCCTTTCCCCCTCCCCTTCTTTTCCCCCTCCCTCTTCTTTCCCCCTCCTCTTCTTCCCCCTCCCTTCTTTTCCCCCCCCCTCTTTTCCCCTTCCCTTATCCCCCCTCCCCTTCTTTTCCCCCCACCCCTTCTTTTCCCCCATCCTCTTCTTCCCCCCTCCCCTTCTTTTCCCCTCCCCTTCTTTTCCCCCCCCTTCTTTCCCCTCCCCTTCCCACTTCTTCCCCAACTTCATTCTTCACCCTTCTCCCCTTCACCCCTTCTCTCCCCTTCCTCACCCACCCCCCACCCACCACCCCCTCCTCACCCCTCCCCCCACCACCCACCCCTTCCCCCTCCCCACTTCCCCCCCCCAACTTCCCCCCCCTCTTCCCCCCCCATTCCCCCCTCCCATCTACCCCCCACTTCTAACCCCCTCCCTCTTTCCCCCCCCTTCTATTCCCCTCCCCTTCTTTCCCCCTCCCCTTCTTTTCCCCCTCCCCTTCTTCCCCTCCCCGTCTTTCCCCCTCCCCGTCTTTCCCCCTCCCCTTCTATCCCCCCTCCCCTTCTTATCCCCCTCCCCTTCTTTCCCCCCTCCCTTCTTTTCCCCCCTCCCCTTTTCTCCCCCTCCCCTTCTTTTCCCCCCTCCCCTTCTTTCACCACCTTCCCCCTTCTTCCCCATCTTCATTCTTCCCCAACTTCCCCCTCTCTCCTCTCCCCCTCCCTCCCCTCCTCACCTCTCCCCCCCTCCTTCACCCACCCCCTCCTTCACCCCTCCCCCACCTTCACCCCCTCCCCCTCCATCACCCCTCCCCCTCCATCACACCACCCCCTCCTTCACCCCTCCCCCCTTCACCCCTCCTTCACCCCTCCCCGTCCTTCACCCCTCCCCTTCTTCGCCCATCCCCCTCCTTCACCCCTTCCCCCCTCCCCTTCCCTTCTTTCCCCCCTCCCCTTCAATTCCCCCCCTCCCTTCTTTTCCCCCCTCCCTTCCCTTCTTTCCCCCCTCCCCTTCTTTTCCCCCCTCCCCTCCTTTCCCCCCTCCCCTTCTTCTCCCCCTCCCCTTCTTTTCCCCCCTCCCTTCTTTTCCCCTCCCCTTCTTTTCCCCTCCCCTTCTTTCGCCCCTCCCCTTCTTTCCCCTCCCCCTTCTTTCCCCTCCCCTTCTTTCCGCCTCCCCTTCTTTTCCCCCTCCCCTTTCACCCTCCCCTACTTTCCCCCCTCCCCGTCTTTCCCCCCTCCCCTTCTTTCCCCCTCCCCATTCTTTCCCCCTCCCCTTCTTCCCCCTCCCCTTCTTTCCCCCCTCCCCTTCATTCCCCCTCCCCTTCTTTCCCCCCTCCCTTCTTTCCCCCTCCCCTCTTCCCCCCTCCCCTTCTTTCCCCTCCTCCTCTTCCCCCTCCCCTTCTTATCCCCCCCTCCCCTTCTTATCCCCCCTCCCCTTCTTATCCCCCCTCCCCTTCTTTTCCCCCTCCCCTTCTTCCCCCCTCCCCTTCTTTTCCCCCTCCCCTTCTTTTCCCCCCTCCCCTTCTTTTCCCCCTCCCCTTTTCCCCCCCTCCCCTTCTTTTCCCCTCCCCTTCTTTTCCCCTCCTCTTCTTTCGCCCCTCCCTTCTTTCCCCCTCCCCTTCTTTCCCCCTCCCCTTCTTTTCCCCCTCCCCTTCTTTTCCCCCTCCCCTTTTCCCCTCCCCTTCTTTCCCCCCTCCCCGTCTTTCCCCCCTCCCCTTCTTTCCCCCTCCCCATTCTTTCCCCCTCCCCATTCTTCCCCCCTCCCCTTCTTTCCCCCTCCCCTTCTTTCCCCCCTCCCCTTCTTTCCCCCTCCCTTCTTTCCCCCCTCCCCTTCTTTCCCCCCTCCCCTTCTTTTCCCCTCCTCTTCTTCCCCCTCCCCTTCTTATCCCCCCTCCCCTTCTTATCCCCCTCCCCTTCTTTTCCCCCCTCCCCTTCTTTCCCCCCCTCCCCTTCTTTCCCCCTCCCCTTCTTTTCCCCTCCTCTTCTTCCCCCTCCCCTTCTTTTCCCCCTCCCCTTCTTTTCCCCTCCTCTTCTTCCCCCCTCCCCTTCTTTTCCCCCATCCCCTTCTTCTCCCCGCCCCTTCTTTTCCCCTCCCCTTCTTTTCCCCCTCCCCTTCTTTTCCCCCTCCCCTTCTTTTCCCATCCCTTCTTTCCCCTCCCTTCTTTCTCTTTTCCCCCTCCCCTTCTTTTCCCCCATCCCTTCTTCTCCCCCTCCCCTTCTTTTCCCCCATCCCCTTCTTTCCCCTCCCCTCTTCCCCCCCCTCTTCCCCCCCCTTCTTTTCCCCACCCCTTCCCCCTTATTCCCCATCTTCATTCTTCCCCCCTTCTCCCTTCTTCCCCCTTCTCTCCCCTCCCCTCCCTCCCCCTCCTTCACCCCTCCCTCCCCCCCTTCACCCCTCCTTCACCCCTCCCCTCCATCACCCCTCCCCCTCCATCACCCCCCCTCTTTCACCCCTCCCCCTCCTTCACCCCTCCCCCTCCTTCACCTATCCCCCTCCTTCACCCCTCCCCCACTTCCCCCCTCCCCCTACTTCCCTCCCTCCCCCCTCCTTCCCCCCTCCTCCCCCTCCCCCTCCCCTTCTTTCCCCCCTCCCCTTCTTTCCCCCCTCCCCTTCTTTTTCCCCCTCCCCTTCTTTTTCCCCCCTCCCCTTCTTTTCCCCCCTCCCCTTCGTTCCCCTATTCTTTCCCCCCTTCTTTCCCCCCCTCCCCTTCTATTCCCGCCCTCCCCTTCTTTTCCCCCCTGCCCTTCTTTTTCCCACCCACCCCTTCTTTTTCCCCCTCCCCTTCATTTTCCCCCCTCCCCTTCTTTCCCCCCCACCCCTTCTTTTTCCCCCCTCCCCTTCTTTTTTCCCCCTCCCCTTCTTTTTTCCCCCTCCCCTTCCGTTCGTTTTCCCCCCTCCCCTTCTTCCCCCCCCTTCTTTTCCCCCCTCCCCATCTTTCCCCCTCCCCTTCCCTTCTTTCCCCCCCTTCCCCTTCTTTTCCCCTCCTCCCCTTCTTTTCCCCCCTCCCCTTCTTTTCCCCCCTCCCCTTCTTTTCCCCCCTCCCCTTCTTTCCCCCTCCCCATTCTTTCCCCCTCCCCTTCTTTTCCCCCCTCCCCTTCTTTCCCCCCTCCCCTTCTTTCCCCCTCCCCCTCTTTTCCCCCTCCCCTTCTTTTCCCCCCTCCTTCTTTCCCCCCTCCCCATTCTTTCCCCCTCCCCTTCTTCCCCCTCCCCTTCTTTTCCCCCTCCCCATTCTTTCCCCCTCCCCTTCTTCCCCTTCATTTCCCCCTCCCCTCTTTTTCCCTGCCCCTTCCCCCTTCTTTCCCCATCTTCATTCTCCCCCTTCTTCCCCCTTTTCCCTTCTTCCCCCTTCTCTCCCCTCCCCCTCCTTCACCCCTCCCTCCCCCTCCTTCACCCCTCCCCCTCCTTCACCCCTCCCCCTCCATCACCCCTCCCCCTCCTTCACCCCTCCCCCTCCTTCACCCCTCCCCCTCCTTCACCTATCCCCCTCCTTCCCCCCTCCCCCTCCTTCCCCCCTCCCCCTCTCTCCCCCTCCCCCTCCTTCCCCCTCCCCCTCCTTCCCTCCTGCTGTCCCCCCTACTCTCCCCCCATGCTCTCCCCCCCTGCTCTCCCCCCTGCTCTCCACCCCTCCTGCTCTCCCCCCTGCTCTCCCCCCTGCTCTCCCCCCCCGCTCACCCCCCTGCTCTCCCTCCTGCTCTCCCTCCCTGCTCTCCCTCCCCCTGCCTCTACTTCCCCCCCTCTTCTTCGTCCCTTTCTTCTTCCCCCCTCTTTTCCCCCTCTACCACTCCTCTTTGCACCCCCCCCTCTTCTTTCCCCTTATTCCCCCTTCCCCTTCTACCCTCTTCTTTCCTCTACTTCCCCCTCTCCCCTTCTTCCCTCCTCTCCCCTTCTTCCCCCCTCTCCCCTTCTTCCCCCCTCTCCCCTTCTTCCCCCCTCTCCCCTTCTTCCCCCTCTCCCCTTCTACCCCCTTCTCCCCCCTCCCCTTCTTTCCCCCTCCCCTTCTTTCCCCCTCCCCTTCTTTCCCCCCTCCCCCTCTTTCCCCCCTCCCCTCCTTTTCCCCCTTCTTTCCCCCCCTCCCCTCCTTTTCCCCCTCCCCTCCTTTCCCCCTCCCCTCCTTTCCCCCCCTCCCCTCCTTTCCCCCCCTCCCCTCCTTTCCCCCCCTCCCCTCCTTTTCCCCCTCCCCTTCTTTCCCCCCTCCCCTTCTTTTCCCCTCCCCTTCTTTTCCCCCTCCCCTTCTTTTCCCCTCCCCTTCTTTCCCCCCTCCCCTTCTTTTCCCCCTCCCCTTCTTTTCCCCCCTCCCCTTCTTTTTCCCCCTCCCCTTTCCCCCCTTCTTCCCCCCTTCTTTCCCCCTCCCCTTCTTTTTCCCCCTCCCCTTCTATTTCCCCCTCCCCTTCTTTTCCCCCCTCCCCTTCTTTCCCCCCTCCCCTTCTTTTCCCCCCCTCCCCTTCTTTTTCCCCCTCCCCCTCTTTTTCCCCCTCCCCTTCTTTTCCCCCCTCCCCTTCTTTTCCCCCCTCCCCTTCTTTCCCCCCCCCTTCTTTTTCCCCCTCCCCTTCCCTTCTTTTCCCCCCTCCCCTTCCCTTCTTTTCCCCCCTCCCCTTCCCTTCTTTCCCCCTCCCCTTCTTTCCCCTCCCCTTCTTTTCCCCCTCCCCATTCTTTCCCCCTCCCCTTCTTTTCCTCGCTCCTTCCCCCTTCTTTCCCCATCTTCATTCTTCCCCCTTTTCCCTTCTTCCCCCTTCTCTCCCCTCCCCTCCTTCACCCCTCCCTCCCCCTCCTTCACCCCTCCCCTTCCATCACCCCTCCCCTCCTTCACCCCTCCCCCTCCTTTACCCCTCCCCCTCCTTCACCCCTCCCCCTCCTTCACCTATCCCCCTCCTTCACCCCTCCCCCTCCTTCCCCCCCTCCTTCCCCCATCCCCCTCCTTCCCCCTCCCCCTCCTTCCCTCCTTCCCCCTCCCCCTCCTTCCATCCTCTCCCCCTCCTCTCCCCCTCCTCTCCCCCCTCCCCTTTTTTCCCCCTCCCCTTCCCTTCTTTCCCCCTCCCCTTCTTTCCCCCCCTCCCCTTCTTTTTCCCCCCTCCCCTTCCCTTCTTTTTTCCCCCTCCCCTTCTTTACCCCCCCTCCCCTTCTTTACCCCCCCTCCCCTTCTTTTCCCCCCTCCCCTTCTTTTTCCCCCCTCCCCTTCTTTTCCCCCCCTCCCCTTCTTTTTCCCCCTCCCCTTCTTTTTCCCCTCCCCTTCTTTTTCCCCCTCCCCTTCTTTTCCCCCTCCCCTTCTTTCCCCCCTCCCCATTCTTTCCCCCCTCCCCATTCTTTCCCCCCTCCCCATTCTTTCCCCCCTCCCCATCTTCCCCCCTCCCCTTCTTCCCCCTCCCCTTCTTTTCCCCCTCCCCTTCTTTTCCCCCTCCCCTTCTTTTCCCCGCCCCTTCCCCCTTCTTTCCCCCATCTTCATTCTCCCCCCTTCTTCCCCCTTTTCCCTTCTTCCCCCTTCTCCCTTCTCTCCCCTCCCCTCCCTCCCCCTCCTTCACCCCTCCCTCCCCCTCCTTCACCCCTCCCTCCCCCTCCTTCACCCCCTCCTCCCCCTCCCCTCCTCCCCCTCCCCTCCCCTCCTCCCCCTCTCCCCCCTCCCCCCTCCCGCTCTCCCCCCTCCCCCTCCTCCCTCCCCCTCCCCCCTCCCCCCCTCCTCCCCCCCTCCCCCGTCCCCCTCAGGTGCAGTAAGGGAGAGGGGGGTGTTTGGCCTTTTGCCTATAGTTTATCTGGTTGTTTGAATGTGCTGTCAGTGGGTGGTGGGGTGGGAAGAAGAGGGGTTTATTTCTCTGATGGTGACTGGGAGCTTTCTTTGTCGATATGTGCGTGGGGATTTGCCGGCCATCCTGGTGGGTCTGGTATCGGTCCTTCCTGGAGGTTTGCTGGGCTGCTTCATGAGATGGGAATGACTGAGTCCGATGGGGGACGGGGTGGACGTTCCTCCATTCGGCTGGTCACATGGATGTGAGGGAGTTCAGTGGCCTGGTTAAGAGATCCAGGGTTTATGCATCTTAAGACTTTGAGGGCTGATGTGTGCTATATTAGTCTTTGGTAATATGTCATTACTCTTTGTTTTATATATCCAGAATGGTATGATGGTGTGATTCTTAAGAAACCACCAATCTTCAACTTAAAGCAAAACAGATTTATTGAATAACGAATTGATTAATATTGAGTTTGCACACTTTATAGAACTATAACTAGTAATCAAGTAATATATATTAAAGTATTTAACTAATTTAAACTACATGAGCTAACTATGCTGTGATCTATCTCTCTAACACTCTGCTGTCTAGTCACCACTGGTTGGAAGAGACCCAAGATGCCATGAGTTCTCCAATATATAGTGGAATCTAGTGTTGCCCTCTAGTGGTTGTTTTACACTAAGATGTAATCATTAACCCTTTACATGTCTGGGATAGTGAAGGCTCTGTTGACCTTAATGGAGCAGATGGGGGACGTGACTATTGGAGATTTTTAAACCCAGGGAAGAGGGGTTACTCATTCTTCACTCTAGTCCACCAGGTCTATTGTAGGATTTATGTTTTTGTGCTCGGTAGTTCTTTGCTGCTGGGGGTGGTGGTTTTGGGATGCTGGGGGTGGTGGTGTTGGGATACTCTGCCATGGTGATCTCTGATCACCCCCCACACTATGTGGACATGATGGTTGGTTCGGGCTCTGCTCAGTGTCCCCTTTGGAGGTTTGATACTTCGCTGTTGGCGGATAAAATCTTTAGCAAGAGAATCTCCAATGTCATCAAGGAATATTTGTGCTTTAATAGGTGTGAAAAGATTTCCCCTTTTTACGATATAGGATGAGCTGAAGGTGGTCATTAGGGAGAGATTATCTCCTTTAAGGCTCATAAGGAAAAGAGTGAAAGGGCAGAGAGGCAGAGGTTGGCAGATGCCATCTTAGAGGTGGACAGTCAATACTCGATCAGACACCAGAATAGTTGGTTAGTAGGAAGAAACTACAGTTGGAGTTTGGGCTTCTATCCACGGATAGGGTGGTGCACTTGCTGCGACATTCGTGGGGGGCTCTTTATGAACACTGGGAAAGTCTAGTTACTTATTGGCACATCAGCTAAGGCAGCAGGTAGCCTCTCAGGAAATAGTGCAAGCTATGGATGTGGTGTAGACTAGTCTCCCCACCCCGACCATGGTTAATGGGACGTTCGAAGCATTCTATGTACAAGCCGGGATCCCCGGAGGATGAGTCCTCAATATCAGAGTTTTTAGAAGGTTTGGCCTTTCCGGTAGTGGATCAAGAGGAGAGAAGGAATTGGAAGCTCCTCTGACTCTGGAGGAGATTAAAGAGGCTATGGGTTTGATGCAGTCGGGGAAGGTGCCAGGAACAGACGGGTTCCCGATTGAATTTCACAAAAACGTTTGCCGGGTTGATGACTCCAGTGCTGCTTGAGATGTTTGAGGATTCTCTGACTTGAGGGGCGTTTCCAGCCTCTTTGGTGTAGGCGACGAACCTCTTGATATTAAAGAAGAATAAATACCCAGTGGAGTGCAAGTCGTACTGCCACATCTCTTTGTTGAATATAGATGAAAAGTTGCTAGCGAAGGTATTGGTGAAGCGCATGGAGTCCTGCCTCCCAGGGAAAATTTCGGAGGGATTTATCAAGGGGAGACAACTGCCGACCAATGTCTGGAGGCTGTGCGACATGGATCTGTCCTCTCTCCATTCCCTGAAACAGAGGTGATTATTTCTCTGGATGCAGAGAAGGCATTCAATAGGCTGGAATGGAGCTATCTATTTGAGGTTTTTGGGGTACAGATTGAACCTGGGTAAAAGCGAATATTTTCTGGTGGATCCCCCAGGAAGGGGAGCTGACCTAAGTTGCCTTTTCGCCTGGCCAGGTAGAATTTGCGTTATCAGGGAGTCCAGGTGGCTTACAACTGGGCCTCGTTGCAGAAGCTAAATTTTGGGGTCCTGGTTAGAGCGGTGAAAGAGGACCTGAAGAGATGGGATAACCTCCCATTGACTGGCTGGAAGTATCCAATCGATTAACATGAATATCCTCCCAAGATTTTTGCTTCTGTTTCAATGCCTTCCAGTTTTTCTTTCAAAATCTTGTTTTACAGGTGTCAATAAGATGATCTCATCTTTTATTTGGGCAGGTAGGATCCCACGGATCTGCAGGGTTTTTTTTAACAAAGGGGGGCCTTGCCGTTTTACAATCAGGGGGCCTTGCGTTACGCAACCTGTTGCATTATTATTGGCTGGCGAATATGAAAAGGTGCGAGGGTGGTATAGAGGGACAGAGTCTGTGTGGTGGCAGCTGGAGAGGAATGACTAAAGGTACCAGCTTGAGGGCAATGGTTACGGCTCCCCTTTGTTTTGCCCAATGAAATGGACTACCAATCCAGTGGTGGTGGCCACCTTGAAAATATGGGGAAAATTTAGACAGTACTTCAAACTGGGTGCTATGTTGTAATTGGCCCCAATCTATGGAAACTATCATTTTGTGCCTGTGGTTTTGGATCCGACCTTCAGGGCTTGGCAGGAGGCTTGGTGATCTGTTTGTTGATGGCAAGTTCCTGAGTTTTGAGGAGTGGCTGGGGAAGTGTAAGTTCTCAGGAGCTAATTAGCTTTGATATTACCAGGTACAAACCTTTGTGCACAAGGAGGTTGTTTCCTTCCCTTTGGCCCCCCTCTCTCGATGATGGACAAAGTTCTTTTGTCAGCAAGTGTAGGGTAGGGAGGGATGTTGGCGCTATATGGTCAGCTGATGTTGGCAGATCAGATCCTGTTGGACAAAATTAAAATAATAATAATCTTTATTGTCACAAGTAGGCTTACATTGACACTGCAATGAAGTTACTGTGAAAAGCCCCTAGTCGCCACATTCTGGCACCTGTTCGGGTACACAGAGGGAGAATTCAGAATATCCAAATTACCTAACAGCATGTCTTTTGGGACTTGTGGGAGAAAACCGGAGCACCCAGAGGAAACCCACACAGACACCGGGAGAACGTGCAGACTCCGCACAGACAGCGACCCAAGCGGGAATCGAACATGGAACCCTGGCTCTGTGAAGCAACAGTGCTAACCACTGTGCTTCCGTGCCACCCACTGTGCTACCGTAAAAGAAAGTGGAAGGAGGAGTTGGACCAGTAACTTGAGGATTGGAAGTGGAGCGAGGCTCTATATAGAGTCAACTTTACCCCTTTCTGTGCTAGGCTCCACTGATATAATTGAAGGTGATGCAAAGGGCACATTTAACCAAGGCCTGAATGAGTGGGTTTTCAAAAACGTAGGGGATAGGTGCAAGTGATGCTCTGTGAGCCCTGCCCATCACACACACATGTACTGGTTCTGCCCTGGGCTCATGAACTTTTGGGTCTCCTTCTTCTGCACCATGTTGGGAATCCTTGGGGTTGATTTGGACCCATGCCCTTTGGTGGCTATTTTTGGGATCTCAAATTTACCAGAGTTACAGAACGGGGCGAAGGCAGATGCTCTTGATTTTGTTTCCGTGATAGCCCGTAGGCAAATCTTGTTTGTCTGGAGGTTCTCGTCCCCGTCCAATGCAGCAGCTTGGCTTGGGTACCTGATGGAATTTTTGCATTTAGAAAAAATCAAGTATTTAATGAGGGGGCCGGCTGGAGGGTTCTCCCTCAGATGGCAGCCGTTTATTTCCTTTTTCTGAGAGTTGGTCACCATCCGATGCTGGAGGGTGGGAGGGCATTGGGGATTGGTTGTTGTTTCTTTTGGGTCTGGGTTGAAATTGTATTATTTCTTTGGCATTGTAACAGCAGCAATATAAACAATGTATATAAACATAGTGCAAATACCACCTCCCTCCCCCACAGGTTGAATAAGAATATATCTTTTGAAGTTTTTCTCCAGCATTTAACTTAATCGTGACAGAAAATTAAGAATGCCCCGAGAAGGTCGACGGAAGGGAAACAGCCGTTCATTTCCCACTTCAGGGAGCTGGACACCGTCAGGTGCTTTGGGTGGGGGGATCGGGAGATTGTTTTTTGCTCTTTTTGGGTTTGGTTTTGAAGCGGAGTGAGGGGTTGAAATATTACAATTGTTTGAATATGGTTGTGATGGTGTTATATTTGGAAAAATTTCCTGAATAAAAATATATATTTTTAAACTTTATTGAGACAGTAAATTGTGTTTTTTTTAGCGTTTGATTCAGTTCTCTCGAATTTCAGCTCGTATAAATACAGGAGGTTTTGCTAATGTACAAAGAAAGTAGCATGAGGTCCAACTTGACTCAATACAGCAAGACAGTGTTTAACTTGTGGGCTTTAGTAAGTGAGGAATTTAGTGTCGTGAGGGAGGAGGTGTTGCTCTGTTTTTTTTACAGAATAAGAAGTGATCTGAGAGACGGAGCCAGAAACAGCGAGACCTGAGAGCTGAAGTTCAGAGCCATCAATTAGGTAAGGTGACTGGTTGGGAAGTTTTAAGGTTTTCTCTCTCTCACTAAGCTAGGGCAGTGGTTTAAGCTGGTACTGTTTTGTTACCTGTGTGGTAGGTAACATGTGCTGCTCAAACCTTGGTTAGTGATGAGGTATTCTGAATCCCGATGAAGAAGATTTGAACTCTTCCAGTAGTAACAAAAGGTTTATTGAGTAACTACAACAATATTTACATGAGTTCTTTACTTTAACTTTGATACTAGTGATAAGGTTAACAAGATCTAACCATGGTAACTATACGTAACTCCACTGGCCATCTAAACTAGTCTGCTGTTGCTTTGATCACAGTGCACCCAAGAGAGAGAGAGAGCCAATGTGGCTTCCTTTTATACCCCTGTGGTCCGGCCCTCTAGTGATCATGTGGTGCTACTGATTACACATTAACCCCTTGTGTACATGCACACATAGAGATCACTACATTGGGGAGATATAACGCTGCATTGAATTTATAGCTCAACTAGCTAACCTACTAAATATAACCACAAATCATCATTGGGTGATATTTCTAAACATGAAGCTTAATTATTTCAATAAAATATATTTGCGATGGCAGAGCATGTGACATGTTGCAGCTGGAGCAAGTGGAAGCTGGTGGATACAACAACCCCATCAGTACCATTCTGCAGCTCGAGAAAATTCAATTCAGAGATCATGAGCTGAAATCCAAGCTTTGGACACTGCAATGCATTAGAGAAACATAGATTTATAGAGTCCTTACAGTGCAGAAGACCATTCAGCCCATAGAGTCTGCACCAATTCTTGGAAAGAGCACCCTACCTAGGTTCGTGCCCCCACCCTTTCCCCATTACCCCACCTAACCTTTTGGATACTAAGGGGCAATTTAGCATGGCCAATTCACCTAACCTGCACATCTTTGGACTATGGGAGGAAACTAAAGGACCTGGAGGAAACCCACCACTAACACTGGGAGAATGTACAAACTCCACACAGACAATCACCCAAAGCCGAATTGAACCCACGTCTCTGGCGCAGGTGGGCAGCACGGTAGCACAAGTGGATAGTACTGTGGCTTCACAGCTCCAGAGTCCCAGGTTCGATTCCCCGCTGGGTCACTGTCTGTGTGGAGTCTGCACGTTCTCCTCGTGTCTGCGTGGGGTTCCTCCGGGTGCTCCGGTTTCCTCCCACAGTCCAAAGACGTGCAGGTTAGGTGGGTTGGCCATGATAAATTGCCCTTAGTGTCCAAAAAGGTTAGGAGGGGTTATTGGGTTACGGGGATAGGGTGGAAGTGTGGGCTTAAGTGGGTTGGTGCAGACTCAATGGGCTGAATGGCCTCCTTCTGCATTATGTTTATGTTGGGCAGGATTCTCCGAAGCCGCTCTGGCTGGGAGAATCGGCGTTGGCACCGTTTTTCCGCGCGACGCCGGTCCAACGCCAGCGCGCGATTCTCTGAGGTGCGGAGAATTGCCGCCGTTCGCGCCGGCACGTTTGGCATGGCGCCGGTCACTGCCCGCTATCCGCGGCCAGGCCGCCGATTCTCCGGCCCGGATGGGCCGAGCGGCCGCGCGTATGTAAATGGCCTAGTCCCGTCGGCTGCCGGCGGATACTCGTCGCAAAGGCTTGGGGGGGCAGCTGGGGGGGGGGCGGGTGCTCACCCTGGGTGCTCACCGATCGGCGGGTCGGCCTCTTTCTCTCTTCTCTCCTCCTCCCCCGGGCCTACTTCCTTGTGCAACCGGCCCCAGAACCCCGGGGCCATGTTGGTGAGGGGCCAGAGCGCTCCGCGAGGCTACCGCGCATGGGTCGTTTGTCAGCGGTGCCACTGCACATGTCATCGTTGGCGCCGGCGCAACTGCGCATGCGCGGATCCCGTGGCGCCCAATTCGCGCCGGTATCTGCGGCTGGAGTGTCGCGAATCACTCCAGCGCGTTTGTGACGGCGTGGACACTCTGCCTCCATTTCGGAGAATCCTGCCCCTGGTAACAGTACTAACCTTCAGGATGTGCCAACCTTCAGGATGGGGGAAAGTTACCTCAATACTTTGTTCTCAAAATACAGTCACACTCCTCCAGTAGAGCACGTCAGATTTTGTCTGTGACCAGTGACAGGAAGGTTTGGCTGCATGTAAGGCCAGTATCGGGATCCAGAAGGTACCAGTGAAGGAACTTTTGCCCTTGCACTTGTACAGGTTTGATATCCTTGCAGCTTGTGTGGTCAGGGATTGGAGGGAGGATGGGCAAAGTGACAACAGTACTATGGTACAAGCGTCCATTCAAATGGAGGCAAAAAAGGAATGTAGTTGCAGTAATGACTGTACAGTTAAGGGAATAGATATTTTTTTCTGCAGCCAAGAGTGTCGTGATATTCACCCTGGGGTAACACGGACTGCAACAGGATGCAGATGAACGGTAAAGCATACACCAAACATAGGCGTTGGTTCAATACGATTTATTGAACTTCTATAACAATGCACACAGCTGGCTGTGGGTTGTACGAATTCTAACTTACTAGACGAGGCTAGCTCTGATCCACGTGTAGAAGATGTTGAATGATTTGTACACCCTGACTGTCACTACAGTTGTCACCAGTGGAAAGAGGCAGAGGGCTGATGCCTCGTGTGTTTTATAGTTGAAAGCCCCCCTCTGGTATTCTGTCTGGTGATTGGTTGTGTTCTGTCCTGTATGTTGATTGGCTAACCTGGGTGTCTGTCACTGCCTGTTTTTCCCTCATGATGTGCATGGCTGCATATTAAGACATCCCCCCCTTTTTAAAAAAGATTTGTCGGTTGCTTAGAGCATATGCTGTATATTTACAGACATAATTAATTACAGCAAATGGCGAGTGAATGCATATGTACACGTAAGGTGTCTAGCGTGCAGATACAGAACAATATGTACAAAGGGAATATTTATAAGTCCAATCTCTGGGGCTGGCGTCGAATCCTTGTCGACCGCCTGAGAGGTGGAGGTGGGGACGACGGCCTTGACAGGTGGAATTGCGGCCAGATTGGTGGCCTTGTGGAGCAAGGTGTCCGGAAAAGGCATGACGACAGCTGGGAACATGAGATCCGGTGGTGGGCAGCGTAGTGCCCTTCTGTTGCTTCTGACAATGGATCCATCAGCCATGCGAACCACGAACGACCTGGGAGCAGCCTGTCGAACCACAACAGCTGGAGCTGATGAGCCTCCACCAGACAACTTGATGCAAACAGCATCTTCCGGAGAGAGCACAGGCAAATCAGTAGCATGAGCATCATATGTCAGCTTTTGCCGGTTTCTGAGTTGCTGCACCTTTTGCAGCACTGGGAGGTGATCCAGGTCAGGTAAATGAATGGCCGGTACAGTCGTCCGCAGGTCACGATTCATAAGGAGTTGTGCCGGAGACATACCGGTGGACAGAGGGGTTGCCCTGTACGCCAGGAGCGCAGGGTTAAAGTCTGAAGCTGAGTCCGCAGCCTTGCAGAGCAGTTGCTTCATGATATGGACTCCTTTCTCGACCTTCCCGTTAGATTGCGGGTAATGCGGGCTCGAGGTAATGTGCTTGAACTGGTCTCGCTTCGCAAAGTTGGAGCACTCTTGGCTGTAGAAGCAGGGACCGCTGTTGCTCATGACCGTGAGCGGAATACCATGCCTGGCAAATATCTCCTTGCAGGCCTTGATGACAGTTCTTGATGTGAGGTCGGACAGTTTCACCACTTTGGGGTAACTTGAGAAGTAGTCAATTATAAGCACATAGTCACGCCCATTGGCGTGAAAAAGGTCGATTCCCACCTTCGACCACGGAGAGGTCACAATCTCGTGTTGCTGAAGTGTTTCTTTGGGCTGAGCAGGCTGGAAACGCTGGCAAGTCGCACAATTGAGGACCATGTTGGATATGTCCTCGTTGATGCCAGGCCAATAGACAGCCTGCCGGGCCCTGCGCCTGCATTTCCCGACACCGAGGTGTCCCTCGTGGATCTGTTTGATCACTAATCTCTGGAGGCTGCGAGGAATAACGATACGATCCAGCTTGAGGAGGATCCCCTCGACAACTGTTAGGTCATCCTTTACATTAAAGAACTGGGGGCATTGCCCTTTCTGCCAACCATTTGCAAGGTGATGTATGACCCGCTGCAGAAGAGGGTCCTTGACAGTCTCTTCTCAAATGTTCACGACTCGTTTGTCTGAGGCCGGGAGGTTGCTGGCACACAGTTGCACCTGTGCCTCAATTTTGCGGATGAAATCGACCTGTTCACAGGGCGAGGTGATGGCGTGAGACAGGGCATCCGCAATGATTAGCTCCTTGCCCAGTGTGTAAACCAATTTGAAATCATACCTGCGGAGTCGAAGGAGAATGCGCTGCAGCCTGGGCATCATGTCATTCAAGTCCTTGTGAATGGTATGGACTAGGGGTCTGTGGTCAGTCTCTACTGTGAAGGATGGTAAACCGTAGACGTAATCATGGAACTTTACAATACCGGTGAGGAGGCCTAGGCACTCTTTCTCTATCTGAGCATACCTCTGCTCAGTGGGAGTCATGGCCCTGGACGCATAGGCCACTGGAGCCCTGGACGAGGAGTCATCCTTCTGGAGGAGCACCGCACCAATGCCGTCCTGGCTGGCATCCGTGGATATTTTTGTCTCCCGCTCTGGGTCAAAAAACGCTAGGACCGGAGCAGTGGTGAGCTTTGCCTTTAACTCGAGCCACTCTGCTTGATGTGTGGGCAGCCACTGAAAGGCAGTGGACCTCTTCACCAGATGCCTGAGAGCCGTGGTGTGTGATGCGAGGTTGGGAATGAACTTTCCCAAGAAGTTAACCTTATCCAGGAAGCGGAGTACCGCCTTTTTGTCTTCCAGGGTCTTCATGGTGTTGATGGCCTTGACTTTGTCCGAGTCCGATTGCACATCCTGCTGGGATATTTGATCACCCAAAAACTTGATTGATGACATGCCAAAGGAGCATTTGGCCTTGTTCAACTTGAGGCAGTTGGCATGTATGCATCTAAAGACTTGTTGGAGACGAGATATGTGTTCCTCTGGGGTCGTGGACCATATAATGACGTCATCAACATAAACCTGCACACCCTCAATGCCCTCCAGCATCTATCCCATGATCCTGTGAAAGATTTCAGAGTCTGAAACAATACCAAACGGCATGCGGTTGTAACCGTACCTTCCGAAAGGTGTATTAAACGTGCAGAGCTTCCTGCTCCACTCGTCCAGTTGTATCTGCCAGAAGCCACGCGATGCATCTAGGTTCGTGAAGAATTTGGCATGTGCCATCTCACTGGTTAGCTCCTCCCGCTTTGGGATCGGGTAGTGTTCACGCATTATGTTTTGGTTAAGATCCTTGGGATCTATACATATACGCAGTTCACCAGAGGGCTTCTTCACACAGACCATCGAGCTGACCCAGTCAGTCGGTTCCGTCATTTTAGAGATTATACCCTGGTCTTGGAGCACCTTTAAATGGTCCTTCAGAGGAGCCGGCACCCAGCGTGGTGCATGGATCACAGGCGTGGCATCATGCCTGAGTAAGATTTAGTACCTGTATGGCAGCGTACCCATCCCACTGAACACATCCGGGTATTGTGACAGGACTTCGTCAATGTCAGCCTGAAGATTCATATTGACAGAGGACATGGCATGTACGCGCTGGACGAGATTGAGTAGCTTGCATGCATGGGCACCAAGCAGGGAAGCCTTGTCAGGCTTGACGATTTCGAATCGCAGTGTGACTTTGATGGCCTTGTTGGAGACATGCAGGTGACAAAACGCTAACGCAGTATAATCAAGCAACTGCAGGCCGGCGGAACAATTTTTGGCTTCCTTTGGATGCGAGTAAGATCTGCTTGAGATATGAGATTGGCTGCAGCATCAGTGTCCAGCTTGAACCGGATGCTGCATTGGTTGACTTGTAAGACAGCACACCATTCGTCCGCAGAATCCACGTTGAGGATGGGTAGCCGTGTTGCTGGATTTCAGGAGGCCTTGTCATACGTGGTAATGATGCCCACACGATATGGGGACGCCAGGCAGTCGTCCTCTGGATCCGTGGTGTTACCAGGTTCCGAATCCAGCAGCTCTTGCTGCACACTTCGAACTCGTTTGCGTTGGAACTGGGATTGCTGGCCCACGATCGGAGGTGCAAAGCTGCATAATGGCCAGGCTTCCCACAATTTAAACATCTCTGGCCTCTTGCAGGGCATTGCCGCTTTAAGTGGGCGGTGCCGCAGTTCGGGCACGTCATGATGTTGATGTCGTAACGCTCCTTGCGTCGTCGCACATGCGCAGTGTGGTCTTCGGCCGCTTCGTTCTCCCGTCCGTGGTGCACATGCGTGGGACCCTGGGAAAAGCGTGCAAAATGGCCGCCTTCATCGATGCTAAGGCGACGCATTCGGGCGATGGCCTGTACAATCTCTGCCTCGTGGGAGGCAAGTTGGTCCTGTTCTGCCAATTTAAGGCGGGAGTAGTGACTTTCCGCCTGTTCAAACACTTTACACGTCTCGATGGCTACTGGCAGGGTCATGTTTTTTATTTTTAGGAGCTGCTCCCGCAGGGTGTCGGAATGGACCCCAAATACGATCTGGTCCCTGATGAAGGAATCAGCGGTGTCACCGTAGTAGCAGGATTGCGCTAATATGCGGAGATGAGTTAGAAAGGATTGGAAAGGCTCATCCTTGCCTGAAGGCGTTGCTGGAAGACATTGCGCTCAAAGCTCTCGTTCGTTTCGACTTCACAGTGACTGTCAAATTTGGCTAACGTGGTCTGGAACTTGGTCTTGTCCTCGCCGTCGGCAAACATGAGCGAATTGAAGATTTGGATGGCCTGGTCCCCCGTAGTCGATAGGAGCAGCGCAATTTTTCTGGCATTGGACACATCCTCGAGGCCCAAGGCCTCAATGTATAGACTGAATTTCTGCTTGAAGACCTGCCAGTTGGCGTCGAGATCTCCGGAGATCCGGAGCTGTGGAGGGGCCTGGATCTTCTCCATGCCGCTGGAAGGCACTTGCTGGTCGTCACTGAATTATTCAAGGCAAATTACTGAGATGGAGTAGACTCCTGGTATCATGTTGTGTTATTCACCCTGGGGTAACGCGGACTGCAACAGGATGCAGATGAACTGTAAAGCATACACCAAACGTAGGCGTTGGTTCAATACGATTTATTGAACTTCTGTAACAATGCACACAGCTGGCTGTGGGTTGTACTAACTCTAACTTACTAGACCAGGCTAGCTCTGATTCACGTGTAGAAGGTGCTGACTGATATATGCACCCTGACTGTCACTACGGTTGTCACCAGTGGAAAGAGGCGGAGTGCTGATGCCTCGTGTGTTTTATGGTTGGAAGCCCCCCTCTGGTGTTCTGTCTGGTGATTGGCTGTGTTCTGTCCTGTATGTTGATTGGCTAACCTGGGTGTCTGTCACTGCCTGTTTTTACCTCATGATGTGCATGGGTGCATATTATGACAAAGAGCACGAGCTGTGCTGCCTGCTCAGTGACAAGATTAAGGATACCTCCTCAGGGCTGAAGTGGAATTTGGAGTTGGAGGTGGAGCTGTCATGTCCACATGGGTACCAACGACGTAGATAAAACTAAGAAAGAGGTCCTTCTGAGGGAGTATGAGCAGCGAGGGGCTTAATTAAACATTCAAACCACAATGATAATTTTTGGATTACTACCTGATCACCAAGCAAACTGGCATCAGTTAAATATGATCTGAGATCATAATGCATGGTTCAAACATTGGTCTGGAAGAAATTGGTTTCAATTCATGGGCACCAGGACTGGGAAAAAGGGAACTGTACCATCGGGATGCCTTCACCTGAACCACACTGGGACCAGTGTCCTGTGAATCATATAACCAGGGCTGTTGAGAGGGTTTGCTACTAACTAGTAATAGAACTGTCATTGACTTCAAATGATAGAAACAAGTGTAACATTTGCATTACCTTATTAATATGACTTCTGGTTGTATCTGTCTTCCACAAAGTTTCTTAGATTAGGATTCAGTGATGTGCAGAAGCTTCACAATTCAACACTGAAGTTTCCATCCGTTAGTCTGTTGCGTGTCCTCCATAGCAGAAAAAAGTCTGCTCTCATGTGTATGTTGATCCAAATATTGACATCAACTTTTCCATGCCATGTCAAAGAACTGGACCGGGGCTATTCAACCAAAATTTTCACATACCTTTCCTCTTTAGCTGGTTAATTTCATCTTCATTCCGGGCAAGAATATTCAAACCTTCTTTTATCAACCCCAAGTCCTTGACATACTGGGGTGACTTCTCCATTTGGGAGACTATGGGCTGGATCTTCCGTTCCTGAGGCTAAGTGTTGATGCCGGGCAGACTTTCACGACAGCAGAACTGCGGTGAACCTGGACCGATTCAGCGACTGTGGAGGGGCCGGCACCGGCGCCACGTGGAAGACAATAGATTTGCAGGGTCCGTGATTGACACTCGGGAGGCTGACAAGCTGCAGCCGCACATACACATTACAATCCCCACACACACTCATCCCAGCCAATAAGATGCACTGGTTGTGCTGGAGCATGCCCATACAGCTGATGGGTCGGTTGGGGCCAGAGGGCACCTGGGGGGTTGGCCTGGGAGGACACCGATGTGACCTGTGGCCCTAAGTTCACAGTGGGCAGTCAGTGGTGTGAGCAGCTGCATGGCTGCCTTTCCGACTGCGGCAATGGTGTTTGTGCTCGTCCACCCGACCACACAGCCCACTTCCTGGCCACCCCCGCTACTCTCCCCAGCCCTGGCAGAAGACCCCGGCCAGCGGCCCAACGGTCAGCAGACAATGGCAATTTTGGACAGTTTTCGTGCCCCCCCTCTCTCCCTCAGCAGCCATGACGCCGGGTTCCCGTAACAGCCTCCCCGAACAGGCGCCGGAATGTGGCGACTAGGGTCTTTTCACAGTAACTTCATTTGAAGCCTACTTGTGACAATAAGCGATTTTTATTTTCATTTCATTTCATTTTCATTCATTCATTTCATTTCATGATCTTTTAAGCAGCACAAGTGAACCGTGCCATCGGAGGCGGAGAATAGTGGAGAATTCCGTGTCAGGCCCACTTGTGATATGCAAACAGTGTTTACTGTTCGTGCGTTCCGGACCACCTTGACACCACTGTCGTGAAGAAGAAGAATTTAGCGTCAAATTGGCGCCCGCTGCTTATCCTCCCCCCAATCACGTTTCCCGATTTTGCCGTCAGCCAATGGAGAACCCCCCCCTGCCCCCATTGACCCCTACAATCCAGTTGTTGTGATCCATGTTGGGACAAACAACACAGGCAAGATTAGGAAAGAGGACCTGTTTGGGGATTATCATGGACTGGGAACAAAATTAAAGAACAGGTCCTCAAAAGTCATAGGGCAGGATTCTCCAATAATGGGGCTATGTCCCCACGCCAGCGTCCAGAGTGATTCTCCTACCTGCAGGGGGCTAGCAGGGCCGCAGAGTGCTTCTCGCAGCTCTGGCTTCAAGGCCCTGCACTTCCGGTCGGGGGTCCGCGCATGCGCACGGCGGTGGCCTGCGCCGGCGGCCCTGTGCGACATAGCGGACTCGCACCACGGACCCTGATGGAAGAACTAGGTCTCCCCCAAGATCGCGCACATCCGTGGCTTGGTGCAGCCCAATCACTCCCCTGGCAGTCCATGGGCACCCCCCCCCCCCCCCCCCCCGGGTGAAGGATCCCCATCAGGGTGGCCGCCACTGGCCATTCCCAACAGGCAAAAACGTGGTTAGAACATGGGGCGAGATTCCCCGACCCCCCGCCGGGTCGGAGAATCGCCGGGGGCTGGCGTGAACCTCGCCCCCGCCGGTTGCCGAATTCTCCACCACCGGATATTCGGCGGGGGCGGGAATCGCGCCGCGCCGGTTGGCGGGCATTCCCCCGCGATTCTCCGGCCCAGATGGGCCGAAGTCCCGCCGCTAAATTGCCTGTCCCGCCGGCGTAGATTAAACCACCTACCTTACCGGCGGGACAAGGCGGCGCGGGCGGGCTCCGGGGTCCTGGGGGGGGGCGCGGGGCGATCTGACCCCAGGAGTTGCCCCCACGGTTGCCTGGCCCGCGATCGGGGCCCACCGATCCGCGGGCGGGCCTGTGCCGTGGGGGCACTCTTTCCCTTCCGCACTCCACCATGGCGGAGGCGGAAGAGACACCCTCCACTGCGCATGCGCGGGAATGCCGTCAGCGTCCGCTGACGCTCCCGCGCATGCGCCGCCTGGAGATGTCATTTCCGTGCCAGCTGGTGGGGCACCAAAGGCCTTTCCCGCCAGTTGGCGGGGTGGAAAGTCGTCCGGCGCGGGCCTAGCCCCTCAAGGTTGGGGCTCGACCCCCAAAGATGCGGAGCATTCCGCACCTTTGGGGCGGCGCGATGCCCGACTGATTTGCGCCGTTTTGGGCGCCAGTCGGTGGACATCGCGCCGTTTCCGGAGAATTTCGCCCCTGGTGTCAGTTTGCATCGGAGAATCACTGTGGGGACCTCTGTCAATGGCCCCCCACCCGCGCTGTGTAAACATGGGGCTGGAGAATCGTGGGAGTGGTGTCACGCTGGACTTCGGCGTCAATGCCCATTCTCCACCCCACGCCGAACGCGATTTTTGACGCGGAGGCTTGGAGAATCCTGCTCATGACCTGTATTTTACATGTTTTTTTTCCTTATTAGTCTGCCTTTCATGGGAAGTGAAAACTTAGTGATCAAAGTTGAAGTGGGGTAAGAAGGTAGTAGTTTTCTCAAGGAAGTGTGGGAGGTAGGTGAAAGTGGCAGTTACCTGTGAAAATCTTTGTTATGGGGTCGTTACATTTAATAGGTAATTGTACCAGGAATTAATCATTTCATATGGCGGCAAATCTGAACATATGATTGTGAAAATGCATCTTTGTTGTAAATTAATGAAAAATAGTTGACAAAATGATCAGTAATCAGCAATTGCCATTCCATAATATACAATTTATTTGTATACCTGAACTAGAGATACAACATTCCATAAGTGTCCTGTCACTAGATCCTCTCAGTGGCCTGGAATGGCTTGGGGCCTCATGCAATTGCACCAGTTCCACAGTCCGAGAGCTGTCCTGCAGAGAGAGCTGGAATGGCAGAGCCATGGAAAGAAGCTATGAAGGTGTCGGAGGGAGGAAAAGAGGGTTGAAGGCTAAGATGGTGAAGGTAAGGGAGGGTTAGCAAGCAGGTAAGGGGCAGGTAGAAGAAGCTTATTGAATGGAAGTGAGGGGGAATAGTAGATAGAGGTTAGAGGCCAGACATGGAAGAATGTAGATCAGGGTTCAAGGCTGCAGGGAGAAGAGGGCAAATAGAGCAAGATTATAGTTTTGAGAGAAGAGCAAAGGAAGGGTGGTGACTGTGATGAGGATACTCCAGTGGGACGAGGAGGGTTGACGAATCTTTGGGAAGCCAGGAGGGGGGGGGGGTAAAAAATGGATTCAGAGGATGGAAGGGCAGTCTTAGAATGGAGGAAGAAGGATAAGGGCAGGAAAGACTTAAAATATAGTTTGGGGAAAAAGTGAACAGGGAAGTAGGGGTCATGCATAATTGCAAAATAATGAATCTTATTATAATTGGTACTCTGGTATGTCTTTGCCCCTGTGCAGCTCTGATTTGATGGACCTCCCTCAAATTCTTAAATTTGTCAAGGCTAGGAACACACAAAAGCAAGTGTGGAATACATTTGGGTCATGTTGAGATCAAAAAGGAGGAGGTATTGGGGGTCTTGAAAAACAAAAGGTAGATTGGGCCCCAGGGCCTGATGGAATCTCCCCCAGAATACTGAGAGGCAAGGGAGAAATTGCTGGGGCCTCGAGAAAAATCTTTGTATCCTCACTGGCTACAGGGGAGGTCCCAGAAGTTTGGAGAATAGCCAATGTTGTTCCTTGTCCCAGTCACTGAAGAAATCCATCTGGAAAGCCAGTGTGGGGACCGACCAAACCGTGGAACAGCGGGCATGATTTTCACTGCTCAGCAACTTCAAGAGAAATGCCTGGAGCAACATCAACCACTCTACATGCTCCAGATGACCTTCATCAGTCTGACCAAGGCTTTTGACTCAGTAAATCAGAAGACCCTGTCAAAGGTCAGCTGTCTGGAGAAATTCATCAACCTCCTTCAACTCTTCCAGGACAAGATGTCAACACAGTCCTCACCGACGGAAATAAGACCTTTGGGGTCAAGATTGAAGTCAAGCAGAGATGTGTCATCTCCCCCACCCTTTTCTCCATCTCCATCTTCATCACCACCATCATTCACCTTGTCAAGAGCAAGCTCCCCACTGGAGTGAACATCATCTACAGGATGGACGGAAAACATTTTAATCTCAATCGGTTGAAATCCTCGGTTGAAATCCAAGAAGAAAATGACACTGACATCACTCATAGAACTTCAGTTTGTCAATGACATCGTCATCTCCACTATCAGAAGAGAATCTTCAAGCCGTGCTTGACGCCTTCATGGAAGCATATCAAAGAATCGGTCTCAACCTCAAGAAGACTCAGGTCCTTTACTAATCCACCCCAGAGTAAGATTCAGTCTCTCCTTTCATCAAGATCAATGGAGAAACCATACCAAATGTGGAACATTTCCCATACCTGGGAAGTCACATCTCCTCTAAGGTTGACATTGATATGGAGAGCCAACATCATATCCAATCCATGAGCACCTCCTTCAGACATTTAAGGACGAGAGTCTTTGGAGATTGCGACACCTGTTCTAACACCAAGATCCTCATGTACAAGGTGATCATCCTCCCAACGCTTCTATACGGCTCAGCAACGTGGACTACGTACACCACCTACACCACTTCAAGGACCTCGAGAGGTACCATCAACGCTATGTGAGAGGGATTCTCCACATCAGCTGGGAGGACAGGCGTACTAATATCAGTGCCCTTGAAGGTGCCAACATTGAGGCCATGATCATCCGAAACCAACTCCGCTGGGCCGGCCATATGTTCAGGCTGTCAGATTCCCGACTGCCAAAGCAAATCTTTGCCCAGCTCAAGGAAGGCTTCCGACCAAGAGGAGGACAAAGGAGGCACTTCAAAGACACCCTGAAGACTTCTCTCAAGAAATGCAATTTAGATGTCAACACCTGGGAGACCCTTGCTCAGAACAGACCGACTTGGAGGAACCTCCTGATTGAAGGGACAGAATTCTTCGAGGACACCCGACGGCAAGAGTAGGCCAGAAAAGGAGCCTGAGGAAGGAATACCAGTGATCTGGAGTCCAAGGACCAATCTCACCTGCCAAATATGCGGCCGAAGACGAGGCCCTAGGATCGGGCCCGACAGCCATGCAAGAAGACACAGAACCCATGACCAGCAACACAGTTTCTAATCAGCAAGTGATCACTGAAGAAGAAGAGGATTCAATTGGTAGCATTCTCATTTCTGAGTCACAAGGTTTGGTGTTCAAGTCCCATTCAAGGACTTGAGCACGAAAATCAAAGCTGCCAATCCAGTGCAGTTCTGAGGAAGTGCTACTTTTGGATGTGCTGTGCCATCTTTCCGAGTGAGATGTTAAACCTCTTGGGTGAACATCAAACATTCCCTGAGACTATTTCGAAAGGGGCAGGAGAGTTGTCCTTCGTGTCTTGACCAATATTTACCCCCAAATTAACATAATTAAAAACAGATCATCTCATCATTTATCACATTGCTATTCATGGGAATTTGCTGTGTACACATTTTCTGCCATGTTTTATTACAATAATGAATGCAGTACAAAGTATTCCATTTACTATAAAGAACTTTAAGATGTCCTGTGGTCATAAAAGGTCATATAAAAATGCAAATCTTACTTTCTATTTAACATCATGATTAATGCCATCAGGGGGACCTCTGGTGTTCAATTAACAATATTCAAGTACAATATATATCAGGGGAGTACAATCAGAAGGGGTACTGCCAAGTGTTGCAGTGTGTTGGTAACAATTCAGTAGGTCTGAAGATGTCTTTGTAGTCACACATAGGTTAAATGTAAGTCTTTATTGACTCTTAGAACTATTTACAAATATATAGTAAAGGGTTAAAGCTCTGAGTTGTCTCCATGCTTGTTGGTAACACAGCTCTGTCCAACACTAACTGACACTGAGTGTGGGTTGTGTACTCTCCTACATCATTGTGTGGGTGGTAGTGTACTCAGTTCCATATTAACCCTATTTACACCAGGCATTAATATTACACCAAGGGCGAGATTTAACGGAAATGAAACAGAGTCCCGTGTCGGGCACGTTTAGCCGTGTGTTTCCCAGCACTGAGAACGACCCTGTTATTAAACAGGACTCTGCTTCATTTCTGGGCCTCGGCAAGGAACGCCCCACCGAGGCTGCACTTAGTCCCATTTCCTGAACTAACGAGCTCTGCTCGTCAGTCAGGGCGCCATTTAAAAATGATCTCTGAACCCCCCCCCCCCAATATACTCTGGATCTCCTCCAACATCCCAACTTACTAATGAGGCAGTCCTCAAGTCACCCGCACCCCACCTCATAAGGGCAGGGCACCCATGGGCCTGATCCCTGGTGTGGGCAAGATGCCATCTGGGCACATTGGCACTGCCAGTCTGGCATTCTGGCAGTGCCCCTGCCAGATTGGCAATGCCACCTGGGCACCCTGGCAATGCAATTGCATTTTTAAAATTGGTGACTAAAGTAGTGTAAAGGAGAAGGTTTGTGGGTATTATTTTTATGGGGTTTCGAAGACATTTGCTAATGTTCCTCATAACAGATTGTTGGCTGCAGTTAAATTTCATGTCATTGAAATCAAATTATTGACTTGGTTAGGAAATTGGCTGAGCAGTGGAGAATAGGAATAATGAACAGGTACTCTAATTGGAGGGATGTGATTAGTGGCATCCCACAGGGATCGGTGTTAGAGCTTCAGCCATTCAGTTTATATTACTGACTTAGATGATGATTAGAGAGTCATGCATTCAAGTTCATCAATGTGACAGAGATCAACAGCATTATAAGCCATGTAGATAAAGATTTGATCAAAGTTTTCAAGATATTAAAGGAACTGGTGGGACAGATGGAGCGAAACTCTTTCTGCTAGTTCGGGAGTCCAGGACTAGAAGACGTAACATAAAAGGCAATGTTGGAACTTTCAGGCGTACATACAAAGATCGGTAAAGATTTTGAATGCGTATGCAAATAGCAGTTAATGCTCAGTCAACTGTTCATTTCAAATCTGAGATGGCTAGATTTTTTTTCAGAAAATATATTAAAGAATATAGAGCAATGGCTGGTATATGGAATTAGGTTACAGAGTGACCATGATCTCATTGAATGTTGGAACAGACTTGAGGGTAAATGCGATACTCTAGTTTCTGTGATTCCTATATCGCAATTCTCCTTGGGTATGAGAGGGATTACAAATGTTATACCCCTGTTCAAAAAGAGCAGTGGGATAAGCCCTGCAGTTACAAGCAGATCAGCTTAATGTGGATAAAATCTTTGGAAAAATATTGATGAATAAATCCAAGTCAGTATGAATCTTGAGGAAAATTTTGTTTGACAAACGTGATTGAGTTCATTGATAAAATAATGGAGAGGATAGATTAGTTACTTCCAGACTTCACTACTTCAACATATTCCTGACTTGCTTCCCATTTTCCATTCTCGAGATTATCCAAATCTCGGCTGCCTGCATCTCAACTGGAAGTACGGCCCATTTATCCATGACCTTTATGCTATCTGACCTACATTAGCTCCCAATTAAGCAATCCTCTGATTTTAAAATTCTAATCCTTGTTTTCAAATTGCTTCACCCCGATCTCTGCAGCACGTCCAGCCCTGCAAACCTCCAGCTGCCAAGTTCCCTAAGTCTGATATTGCTTTTCTAAACTTTTCCATCTCTCTACATCATTTTCCTCCTTTAACATACTCCTTTTAACCTACCAGGTCATCTGCCCTGCTATCTCCTTACATAGTTTGTGCCCAATTTTGTTTGAATATGCTCCTGTGAAGCCATAGAACCATAGAATTCCTATGGTGCAGAGGAGGTAATTTGGCCCATCGAGTCTGCATGACTTTCTGAAAGAGCACTCTCCCGAGGCCCATTCCCCTGCCGCAAAACCTAGCCTGTATATCCTTGGATCCAAAGGGGCAATTTTACATGGCTGTTCGTAGTATATATAAATGATTTGGAGGAAGATGTAACTGGTCTGATTAGTAAGTTTGCGGACGACACAAAGATTGGTGGAATTGCGGATAGCGATGAAGACTGTCAGAGGATACAGCAGGATTTAGATTGTTTGGAGACTTGAGCGGAGAGATGGCAGATGGAGTTTAATCCGGACAAATGTGAGGTAATGCATTTTGGAAGGTCTAACACAGGTAGGGAATATACAGTGAATGAGAGAACCCTCAAGAGTATTGACAGTCGGAGAGATGTAGGTGTACAGGTCCACAGGTCACTGAAAGGGGCAACACAGGTGGAGAAGGTAGACAAGAAGGCATACGGCATGCTTGCCTTCATTGGCCGGGGCATTGAGTAAAAAATTGGCAAGTCATGTTGCAGCTGTATAGAACCTTAGTTAGGCCACACTTGGAGTATAGTGTTCAATTCTGGTCGCCATACTACCAGAAGGGTGTGGAGGCTTTGGAGAGGGTGTAGAAGAGATTTACCAGGATGTTGCCTGGTATGGAGGGCATTAGCTATGAGGAGAGCTTGAATAAACTTGGTTTGTTCTCACTGGAACGTCGGAGGTTGAGGGGCGACTTGATAGAGGTCTACAAAATTATGAGGGGCATAGACAGAGTGGATAGTCAGAGGCTTTTCCCCAGGGTAGAGGGGTCAATTACTAGGGGGCATAGGTTTAAGGTGCGAGGGGCAAGGTTTAGAGGAGATGTACGAGGCAGGTTTTTTACACAGAGGGTAGTGGGTGCCAGGAACCCGCTGCCGGAGGAGGTGGTGGAAGCAGGGACGATAGTGACGTTTAAGGGGCGTCTTGACAAATACATGAATAGAATGGGAATAGAGGGATACGTATCTTGGAAGTGTAAAAGATTTTAGTTTCGACGGGCAGCATGGTCAGCGCCGGCTTGGAGGGCCGAAGGGCTTGTTCCTGTGCTGTACTTTGTTCTTTGTTCTTTGTGCCGCTCGCACCTAGAGATGTTTTACTTCATTAAAGCTGTTGTATAAATGTAGGTTATTGCTGTTGTGAATGGTAGTGCATTTGATGTTGTTGAGATGGACTTAAAAATAGTGTTTGATAAAGTACAACTTAATAGAATTCTTAGTAAATTGAAGATCATAGGATTAAAGGGATACTGATTGAGTGGATGTGAATTTTGCTGAGAGACTAAGCAGAGTCCAGTGGCAAATGGTTACTTTCAGACTGGAAAGTAGTCTGAAGCAGTGTCCCTCAGGGACTGAAACCTTGGAGTTGTAGTAAATAATGAGGCTGATAGTAACAGGCTTAAGTAGGATATAGCACACTATGTCCCGACTGATAAAGCCAATCATCTTCACCCAGCTCAAGGAAGGATGCCGAGCAAGAGGAGAACAATGGGAGCACTTCAAAGACACCTTGTAGGCTCATCTCAAGAAATTGAACATAAACATCAATGCCTGGGAGACCTTTGCTCAGAAGGGACCTACTTGGAGAAACTTCCTGATTGAAGGGTCACAATTATTCGAGAATACCCAACGACAAGAGGAGGCCAGGAAAAGGAGTCTGAGAAAGGAATACCCCCGACTTAATGTCCAAGGACTGATGCCATCTTTTGTAAACTCCTGTCAGAACCCATGACTAGTAACACTGAGTATCTTAGGTGGACAATCATACTGTTAGCAAGTGATTGCCGCATTTTATCCATTACAGTTCCTTTAATGGAATTAACATCCTCATGGATGTTAACGTTTTTTAAAAAGGTCTCCCAGGCATTTATGTTTATGTTCAATTTCTTGAGATGAGCCCACAAGGTGTCTTTGAAGTGCTCCCATTGTTCTCCTCTTGCTCGGCATCCTTCCTTGAGCTGGGTGAAGATGATTGGCTTTGGCAGTCGGGACATCCTAAGCATATGGGCGGCCCAGTGAAGTTGGTTTTGGATGATCATGGCCTCAATACAGGTGCTATTGGCCTCAATACAGGTGCTATTGACTCCAAGGACACTAATGTTAGCACACCTGTCCTCCCAGCTGATCTAGAGCTGAAGTACATTTGGATTTTGCAATGTATTTTCAGCTAAGTTGTTTGCAAGGCTCCCTGATGTAATGTTCATCCTTAGAAGGCTCAGTGATGACTTCAAATGGTTTAACAAAGTTTAATTCCTGAGTTGATATATGAAAGCCTCCTGTAAGCTAATGTGAACTATCTGTCTGACGGGTATTGCAACAAATCAATCCTCACCCCTAAGAGTGTGCTGCCAAAGGACATCCCAAAATGATGTTAGAAGAGATGTGTGCCAGGATGCTGCGCTTAAGCAGCTGCTGCTTTCGGATGTTGAGCTTGTCAATTGATAGTTGCCAAAACCTCCCCTTCCCCCCTCTTCCCTTTCTCCCCTTCCACTCTCTTTCCTCCCTCCACTTCCTCCCACTTCCCTTTCACCCCTTCCACCCCCGTCCCTCGCTCCCTCTTCCCTTCCCTCCCTCCCCTTACATATAGTCTTTAAGTGAGAAAATCTATTTTATTCCAAGAAATTTGTAAAAGTTGAGATAGTTTTGAGTCATTGTTCTGCTGATAAAATTTAGAATTAAGTGAAATGTTAACTGGTTTCAAAGTTTTGTATTTATAAAATTATTTTTGTTAATAAATATTTTACTTTAAACTTCACAAGCTTCTACAAATGTCCTACTGAAACATCAGAACACAGCATTTAATTATGAGATAATTATAAATGAATAATATAATTGAAGTAAGCAAGGCAGAAACATATTTAACACGGGTAAGACTGTGGCACACTAGTTACCATTGCTGTCTCCAGGGACCCGTGTTCAAATTGAACCTTGGGTGACTGTGTAGTGTTTGTGTATTCTCCCCGTGTCTGCATGGGTTTCCTAGAACCATGGAATAGAACCATAGAATTCCTACAGTGCAGAAGTAAGCCATTCGGCCCATCAAGTCTGCACTGACCATCTGAAAGAGGGTTGTTGCTGATTTTCTCCTTGGTTCAATTGCTCTGTTTTATTACCTTTGCTCTCGAGTCGGCAGGTATCTTTATGATACCGCCACGAGGTTCAAGTCCGAGTAATGATCAATAACCCAATACACCGATTAGTAAGATTCAAATCAAAGCACATTTATTATACACAGTAATCGCTACTCATGCACAAATTCTACGTCTAAGCTACTTCTACAACTAACAGGCCTATACTTAACTTTGGACTGGCCCACCAGGTCAGGAGAACAAATGGCCTTTCGTTCGGGTTCTGAGTCTGCGGGATTCGAAGTTGGTATGGATTGGTAGCTAGGAGTGCCTGTCTCGTAGCGAGCGTTGAATCAAGACTTACTGGTTTCTGTGATCACTGGAGTCACTGCAACGGTCACGGTCAATGTTGGTTCGTGTTGCTGGATGACCCGGGCAGGAAGAAGAGGGTGAAGAGGAGCTGCTGAAGAGAGCGATTTGAACTTGGGGCTTAACTCTTATAGTCCCCAGGGGCTTCTCACCTTTCGGGGCGGACCCTGTACCTGGTCCCAAGTGATTGGACTTTGTCCCAATCGCTTGGTTTGATTTTCTCCAATACTGGAGCGGTTCCCTGATCGATGGGCGGTCTTGAGGTGCTCGTTCACCTCCTTTGTGTTGGCTCCTGCTGGCGCCGAGGAGTCTGGCTTTTCTTTGTGTGTCCAAAATGTTACTTATTGTTCCTGGGGATTGCTCATCAGTATGCAGATGGCTGTTACTTTGTTATGCTGATGGTCGCTGGTATCGATGTTGTCTGGTTTTTGCAGAGGTAAATACACAGCAAACCTGCAGCTGCTGGGTTCTGTCTTGTTGGCTGACTTTCCCATCAGCCTTTGCCGTTCGCCATTTTATATCGGGAGTTGGCCAATTTAGGTGGCTACAGGGTCTACCTAGGTCCACTCCCCTGCCCTATCCCTGGAACCTAATCTGTGAATCCATGGACACTAAGGACCAACTTAGCATGGTCCGTCCACTTAGCCTGCACATCTTGGACCATGGGGTGAAACCAGAACTCTCGGAGGAAATCCATGCAGACATGAGGAGAATGTATAAACTCCACAGAGACAGTCACCCAAAGCCAGAATTGAACCCAGGTCTCTGGTGCTGTGAGGCTACAGTGCTAACCACTGTGCCACCATGCCGCTGCTGTTACCTCTGGGTGCTTTGGTTTCCTCCCACAGTCCAAAGATCTGCAGGTTAGGTAGATTAGCCTTGCTAAATTGCCCCTTTAGTGTCCAAAGGTTAGGTGGGGTTAAGGGGATTGGTGTCAGGGCGTGGGCCTGGGTAGAGTGCTCTTTCGGAGTGCCAGTGCAGGGTTGATGGGCTGAATGGCTTTCTTCTGCACTGCAGTGATTCTATAAACACTAATTTTAAAAAATCAGATGTTACAAGGACAGTGACAGCAAAAAGCCCTGCGGCTCTTTTAAAATCTTATGGCCATAATCTAAATTAAAACATACAAACATTTTTAAGCATGCCACATATAATGTTACATAATAATATAATGCAGATTTAAAAGAAATAAACAAACCTATGTTCCCTTACGAATAATCACCGTTAATCAGTAAAAATAAAATTAAAAATGACTTTAAAAGTATCAGCAGCAACAGTAATATTGTTTAAAAGAAAGAGCAAAAACCCCCTGTTAAAGTAACGTCTACAGACCTTTTAAACCACTTGTTAAAATTATTGCTTATTGTTTTCTATCTGTTTAAATGCCTATCCTCAATGGACATTCCCACGCTGCCTGCTCCATTAGTGGCGGGGCTGCACTCCTCCTTCACTGTGCTGGAGCTTGCGTAGGCCAAGGCGCTGGAGGCCCCAAGCTGCCGAAGAGAAAGGAAGCTTCCTCACAACATTGGAGCGCAGGTAAGTGCGCATATTTCCCTTTCAAAATTGGCAGCCCATAGCTTCCCATCATTAGCCGGACGTTACGGGCTAAAGTCCCTTCAAGCACACAGATTGGCCATGGTCATATACACACAATCCGCTCTGAACCCAAGTCTTTGTCTGTGAATTTCTCCTCAGAATTCCCCCAGATGATTGTCACATGAGAGTTTTAAAACTCCACTGCCAAAACATGCTTTAAAATCATCTTTCGCAATAATGCTTTCCATTAATGGTTTGAATTCCGAAATCCAGTCCAGGGTTTAATCAAAGCTTTCGTTCCACTTTTAACAGCAGATCAAGCATCAAGGTTTTACCCTTTTAGGATTTCTTTGTCTTGACTGTTGTACAAACTATTCACAAGTGCTTTGGCTCTTGATTCCCAGACTCTATGAAACTTTTGATTCACCTCTGAAGTCTGTTTTTCCAACACACCAGGCTGTCCTATTGTATCATGCAATGGTACCCTGTGTGAGACCCTCTCTGGCTACATTGAGGGAATCTTGAAACCCATCGTACAAGGAACGCCCAGCTTCTGTCGCGATACGATGGACTTCTTACAGAAACTCAGCACCCATGGACCAGTTGAACCAGGAACATTCCTCATCACAATGGACGTCCTCCTTCGAGCACTGGCTAGCCTGCTTTGAAGGCTCCCTCAGAGCAACCACTGAAGAACTCTCGGACCCACAGAAGCGCCAAGTCCTCTACTCACGGGTGAGCCCTGAAATTTTTCCCCTCATCCGGGATGCGCCTACCTACGCAGAAGCGATGACGCTACTGAAAGGACATTACGTTAAGTCAGTGAATCAAGGGTATGCCAGGCACCTCCTGGCCACGAGACGGCAACTCCCGGGGGAGGCTCTGGACGATTTCTTGTGGGCCCTACAGATTCTCGGTAGGAACTGTGACTGCCAGGCAGTTTCGGCAGTCCAACACACCAAACCTTTAATCAGAGACGCTTATGTCACGGGCATGAAGTCTACGTACGTTTGCCAGCGACTATTGGAAGGGGGTAAGCTCGATCTTGCGGAGACTAGGCAGCTTGCCAATTCACTAGAAGTGCCCTCCCGTAATCTGGAGGCCTACACCTCGTGGGCATCGTGGGCCCCACCAGCTGCCGACTCCAGCTCACCACAAGCCTGTGTCGCGCGGCAGCCAGTCAACTCCGGGGGGCCCAAGTGTTATTTTTGTGGACAGAGTAAACACCCCAGGCAGCGCTGCCCGGCACGGAGCGTGACCTGCAATGGGTGTGGGCAGAAGGGACACTTTGTTTCCGTTTGACAGGCCCGGTCGGTCGCCGCTGTTTCCAGGCCCGGCATTACTATACCCCCCACGTGTGATCCAGGGGCGCCGCCATCTTCTCCACCGCAAGCCACGTGCTGCCCGTGGGTGCCGCCATCTTTGATGCCGCCCACAATGTGCGCCCCGTGGACGCCGCCATCTTTGGCACCATTTTGGACCGCGCCTCCGGACCCCTACTCGTCTGGCCGTTCGCTGCCAACTGACACCACCGCTACCGCTGATCAGCCCGAGACCTCCCAGCATCTTCCGCAGCTCGCCTCCATCACCCTGGATCAGTCTCAGCCCCGCAACCTCGTGACCGCTACGACAACGGTGAAGATCAATGGGCACGAGACAACCTGCCTCTTTGACTCCGGGAGCACAAAGAGTTTCATCCACCCTCACAGTACACCCCGTCACCCAGAAAATCTCCCTGGCCTCCGGATCCCATTCCGTTGAAATCCGGGGGTACTGTAGAATTCAGCAACTTCAGGCTCTACGTCCTCCCCCACTTCTGCGCTGCCCTGTTACTAGGTCTTGATTTTCAATGCCACCTCCAAAGCCTTACTTTGAAAATCGGCGGATTCCTGCACCCCCTCACCGTCTGCGGCCTCACGACCCTTTAGGTCGATCCACCCTCGCTGTTTGCGAACTTCACCCCGCACTGCAAGCCCGTCGCCACTAGGAGCAGATGGTACAGTGCACAGGACAGGACCTTTATCAGGTCGGAGGTCCAACGGCTCCTGCGGGAGGGGATCATTGAGGCCAGCAACAGCCCCTGGAGAGCTCAAGTGATGGTAGTGAAGACTGGGGAGAAGCACACAATGGTCATTGACTACAGCCAGACCATCAACCGGTATACGCAGCTCGACGAGTACCCGCTCCCACGCATATCTGACATGGTCAATCAGATTGCGCAGTACCGAGTCTTCTCCGCAGTAGACTTGAAGTCCGCCTACCACCAGCTCCCCATCTGCCCAGAGGACTGCCAATACACTGCATTCGAAGCAGATGTCCACCTCTATCGTTTCCTCAGAGTTCCCTTCGGCGTCACCAATGGGGTCTCGGTCTTCCAGCGAGAGATAGACCGAATGGTTGACCAGTACGGGCTGCGGGCCACCTTTCTGTACCTAGATAACATCACCATCTGCGGCCACGATCAGCAGGACCACGACGCAAACCTACAAAAATTCCTCCATACCGCCAAACTCCTTAACCTCACCTACAGTAAGGAGAAATGCGTGTTCCGCACCAACCGCTTAGCCATCCTTGGCTACGTAGTGGAAAATGGAGTCCTAGGGCCCGACCCTGACCGTATGCGCCCCCTCCTCAAACTCCATCTCCCCCACTGCCCCAAGGCCCTGAAAAGATGCCTGGGGTTTTTCTCGTATTACGCCCAGTGGGTCCCAAATTATGCGGACAAGGCCCGCCCACTTATCAAATCCACAGTTTTTCCCCTGATTGCTGAGGCCCGCCAGGCCTTCAACCACATCAAGGCGGACATCGCCAAGGCCACGATGCACGCGGTCGACGAGGCCCTCCCCTTTCAGGTGGAGAACGATGCATCAGACGTAGCTCTGGCCGCCACCCTCAACCAGGCGGGCAGACCTGTGGCTTTCTTTTCCCGCACCCTCCATGCCTCCGAAATTCGGCACTCCTCTGTAGAAAAGGAGGCCCAAGCCATTGTGGAAGCTGTGCGACATTGGAGGCATTACCTGGCCGGCAGGAGATTCACTCTCCTCACTGACCAATGGTCGGTTGCCTTCACGTTTAATAAAACGTAGCGGGGCAAGATCAAAAATGACAAGATCTTGAGGTGGAGGATCGAGCTCGCCACCTATAACTATGAGATCTTGTATCGCCTGGGGAAGCTCAATGAGCCCCCTGATGCCCTATCCCGCGGTAAATGTGCCAGCGCACAAGTGGACCAACTCCAGGCTCTCCACTAGACTTCTGCCACCCAGGGGTCACCTGGTTCTTCCATTTTGTCAAGGCCCGCAACCATTGAGGAAAATGAAATTCGCTTATTGTCACAAGTAGGCTTCAATGAAGTTACTGTGAAAAGCCCCTAGTCACCACATTCTGGCGCCTGTTCAGGGAGGCTGGTATGGGAATTGAACCGTGCTGCTGGCCTGCCTTGGTCTGTTTTAAAAGCCAGCGATTTAGCCCAGTGAGCTAAACCAGACCCTAGGTCAAGACCGTAACCAGAGACTGCCAAGTCTGGGCAGAGTGCAAACTGCACTTCTACCATCTAGATAGAGCGCACCTTGTGAAGGCCACCCGCCCCTTTGAGCGCCTCACCATGGACTTCAAAGGGCCCCTCCCCTCCAACGACGGCAAAATATACTTCCTCAACGTAATTGATGAGTACTCCCGGTTCCCCTTCGCCATCCCATGCCCCGACAGGACTTCTGCCACGGTCATTAAAGCCCTGCACAGCGTCTTCACTCTGTTCGGTTTCCCCACTTACATCCACAGCGACCGGGGATCCTCTTTCATGAGCGATGAGCTGCGTTAGTTCCTGCTCAGCAAGGGCATCGCCTCGAGCAGGATGACCAGCTACAACCCCCGGGGAAACGGGCAGGTGGAGAGGGAGAATGGCACGGTCTGGAAGGCAGTCCTGCTGGCCCTTCGGTCTAAATATCTGCCGGTCTCCCGCTGGCAGGAGGTCCTCCCCGACACGCTCCACTCCATCCGGTCGCTCCTCTGCACCGCCACTAATGAGACCCTTCACGAACGAGTGTTTGCCTTCCCCAGAAAGGCCACCTCCGGGGTCTCGCTCCCAACATGGCTGACAGTTCCTGGACCCATCCTCCACATGTGCGGAGCCATAAATTGGACCCCTTGGTCGAGAAAGTCCACCTCCTCCATGCCAACCCACAGTACGTCTACGTGGCACACCCCAACGGGCGCCAGGACACAGTCTCCCTCCGGGACCTGGCACCCGCTGGGTCCCCACCCACGACCCCCGACCTGATACCACTCCTTCCCCCCCCGGTTGCCTCATTCACCCCTGCGCCACCCACCCTCCCACCAGCGAACCTCACCGCAGCCCTCACCCCAGCAGGATCCGTCCTCCCACTGGATCCACTAAGGGGTGACAAAGGAGAGGACAACATGCTCCCGGAGTCGCAGATGACCACGTCGGCGCCCACATCACCACCAGGACTGAGGCGATCGCACGGAGGGTCAAAGCCCCCGACAGACTTAATCTGTAATGTTGTTCTTCACCCCCACCGAACTCTTTTTAAACAGGGGGTGAATGTGGTAAACACCACTAGTGATATATTGTATGTATTACGGCACTGCCTGTGTATTAAAGGTACCATGGTAAATCCCTGCCTGCTGGCTCCTCCCAGCAGGCGGCGTATAAAAGTGTATGCTCTTCTGCGCTGCTCCCATTCTGGTTCCAGCTGCAGGAGGCACAACATCTTGTGCAATAAAGCCTCGATTGTTTCACCATTCTCGTCTCGTGGTAATTGACGGTATATCACTAGCATATCCTTTGCTGTGAACCTGAAATAATGCAGGAAAAGTAGACGATTTTGCTAGTAAGAATGGAAATACAAAACTGAAAGCCTGAACTTCGGGAAGACATTGATTAGAAGCCATCCGTGTGAATCAAAGATCCCTATCCTTTTATTATTTTCTTTTCCTTTCCACTCTATCTTGTTTGTCTGTCTGTGTGTGTAAAGGGCGGATTTGGGAAACGGGTAGTCGATAGCCAGTTGCATTTTTTTGTTTATTCAAATATACTGTTCATAATAAAAGGTGACTAGTATTTTAAAGTTACAAACCTGGTGACTGTAGTGTATTGAACTCAACCACAGACCTCTGGTATTTAAATAAATCTAATTACACTGGTGTTGTCACTCCAGGTCAAGTGGTGCTGAAATTGACCATCTTCTATCCCAGGGTGCTGTGTTATGCTGCTTTGGATCACACAGGCTGCTACTTGATGCAGTCTTAACTAAAGGATGCTCCAGACTCTGAAATGAGTTCAACGTGTTTATTGAACTATTGAGACAGTTCTGAAATGAGTTTGACTCTCTGCTAATCTAACTGTAGTAACTTAGTCTAACTGTACCAGCTTGCTCTCAGCCACGTGCTGGGGTGTGGTGCTGCTGATCAACCCTGTCTAACTCTCTGGATGTCTGCCTGTGGAAAGAGGCAGGGTGTGAGTGCCTCATCCCTTTTATAGTGTTTATGTCATGCCCCCTTGTGGTGATGCCACCTGAGTGGCCTGACTGTCCATTGGTTGTGTCCTATTCTGAGTGTTCATTGGTTGCATATCATGACATGGGGTATCCTAACAATATAAAGGTTGCATTAAATTTGAACGTTTTTGTACCCTTTTCATTAAGGAAGATAAAAGCCACTTGGTGACTATTAGTGTGTGTATATATGTATATTGAACCAGAATAAACTAGGTTTCAGTTGGGTATTTTGAGTTCTGTATGCTGCATAGTCTCTTTTCTGTCCGACAAAGTTATCAGAATCATATATCTTATTGTATATGGGTTGAGTTTAAAGTAATTATTTGATCTAGTATCTCCTTACTCTTGCTGATTTTATCTTTCTTTTAAGATTTTAAATTATATTACCTCGACCATAGGAAATATTAGTTTCACCCCATTCACTGATTCCAATACACAATGTAAAACAGCTAACACTGATTTGCAATGGCGGGACAAACGAGAGCACCAACAGCCAGTATGTATGACAAATAACTAAATATTCCAGCACAGAACACACTGGCCCGGCCGCCATGTTGAGCAGCGGCGGTTGGAGCTGGCGGGAGGAGGCGCGCGGGGACGCGCAGCCTCAGTCACTCAGTCCCGATTGAAATCAGCGGTAGCCGGAGGAACGGCAGAAAGAAACCGGCCGCTCAACATTAAGCGTAAGTCAGAGTTTGTGCACTAATATAACGATCTGTTCCGAACAGGGAGGGGAGCCTGGATTTTTTGCTATAATATAGAACTAGAGATCCGCGGCGAGCGAGAGGGTTGAGCCTCGGGATGACCCGAGCGGCGGTTTTGTTTTGCGGCACTGGCACAATCCCTCAGCGTTCCCTTGTGGGGAAGGTGGCAGTGATAATGTCACTGGCTAGTAATCCAGAGGTCCGGAGTCATTCCTGGATGCAGGAGTTGGAAACCCACCCACCACTGCTCTCTTCACCCTCCACCCATACCACTGCACCTCCCCTCTATGTCACTGCACCTGCCCCCCCATGCCACCTGCACCTCCCCCCATGCCACCTGCACCTCCCCCCATGCCACTGCACCTCCCCTATGCCACTGCACCTCCCCCATGCCACCTGCACCTCCCCCTTGCCCCTGCACCTCCCCCATGCCCCTGCACCTCCCCCATGCCACTGCACCTCCCCATGCCACTGCACCTCCCCCATGCCACTGCACCTCCCCATGCCACCTGCACCTCCCCCTTGCCACTGCACCTCCCCCTTGCCCCTGCACCTCCCCCATGCCCCTGCACCTCCCCCCATGCCACTGCACCTCCCATGCCACTGCACCTCCCATGCCACTGCGCCTCCCCATGCCACTGCACCTCCCATGCCACTGCACCCCCCTTGCCACTGCACCTCCCCCATGCCACCGCACCTCCCCCCATCCCACTGCACCTCCCCCTATGCCACTGCACCTGCCCCCATGCCATTGCACCTCTCCATGCCACTGCACCTCCCCCCCTTGCCACTGCACCTCCCCCCTTGCCACTGCACCTCCCCCTTGCCACTGCACCTCCCCCCCTTGCCACTGCACCTCCCCCCCTTGCCACTGCACCTCCCCCCTTGCCACTGCACCTCCCCCCTTGCCACTGCACCTCCCCCCTTGCCACTGCACCTCCCCCCTTGCCACTGCACCTTCCCCCCCCATGCCACTGCACCTTCCCCCCCATGCCACTGCACCTTCCCCCCCCCATGCCACTGCACCTTCCCCCCATGCCACTGCACATTCCCCCCCATGCCACTGCACCTCTCCCCCATGCCACTGCACCTCTCCCCCCCATGCCACTGCACCTCTCACCCCCCCATGCCACTGCACCTCCCCCATGCCACTGCACCTCCCCCATGCCACTGCACCTCCCCATGCCACTGCACCTCCCCCATGCCACCTGCACCTCCCCCTTGCCCCTGCACCTCCCCCTTGCCCCTGCACCTCCCCCCATGCCCCTGCACCTCCCCCATGCCACTGCACCTCCCATGCCACTGCACCTCCCCCATGCCACTGCACCTCCCTTGCCACTGCACCTCCCCCTTGCCCCTGCACCTCCCCCATGCCCCTGCACCTCCCCCCATGCCCCTGCACCTCCCCCCATGCCACTGCACCTCCCATGCCACTGCACCTCCCCATGCCACTGCGCCTCCCCATGCCACTGCACCTCCCATGCCACTGCACCCCCCCTTGCCACTGCACCTCCCCCATGCCACCGCACCTCCCCCCCCATCCCACTGCACCTCCCCCTATGCCACTGCACCCGCCCCCATGCCATTGCACCTCTCCATGCCACTGCACCTCCCCCCCTTGCCACTGCACCTCCCCCCTTGCCACTGCACCTCCCCCCTTGCCACTGCACCTCCCCCCCATGCCACTGCACCTCCCCCCTTGCCACTGCACCTCCCCCTTGCCACTGCACCTCCCCCCCTTGCCACTGCACCTCCCCCTTGCCACTGCACCTTCCCCCCCCCATGCCACTGCACCTTCCCCCCCATGCCACTGCACCTCCCCCATGCCACTGCACATTCCCCCCATGCCACTGCACATTCCCCCCCCCCATGCCACTGCACCTCTCCCCCATGCCACTGCACCTCTCCCCCCCATGCCACTGCACCTCTCACCCCCCCATGCCACTGCACCTCCCCCATGCCACTGCACCTCCCCATGCCACTGCACCTCCCCCATGCCACTGCACCTCCCCCATGCCACTGCACCTCCCCATGCCACTGCATCTCCCCCCATGCCACAGCACCTCTCCCCCTCATGCCACTGCACCTCCCCCATGCCACTGCACCTCCCCCCATGCCACTGCACCTCCCCCCATGCCACTGCACCTCTCCCCATGCCACTGCACCTCTCCCCATGCCACTGCACCTCTCCCCATGCCACAGCACCTCCCCCATGCCACAGCACCTCCCCCCATGCCACAGCACCTCCCCCATGCCACAGCACCTCCCCCATGCCGCAGCACCTCCCCCCATGCCGCAGCACCTCCCCATGCCGCAGCACCTCCCCCATGCCACAGCACCTCCCCCATGCCACTGCACCTCCCCCATGCCACTGCACCTCCCCTTCCCACTGCACCTCCCCCTGCCACTGCTCCTCTCCCCCCTTGCCCCTGCACCTCCCCCCATGCCACTGTGCCTCTCCCCCATGCCACTGCACCTCTCCCCCCCCATGCCACTGCACCTCTCCCCCCCATGCCACTGCACCTCTCCCCCCATGCCACTGCACCTCATCCCCCCTTGCCACTGCACCTCTTTCCCCCACACCCTTGCCACTGCACCTCTTCCCCCCCCATGCCACTGCACCTCTTCCCCCCCATGCCACTGCACCTCTACCCCCCTTGCCACTGCACCCCCCCTTTGCCACTGCACCCCCCCCTTGCCACTGCACCCCCCCCTTGCCACTGCACCCCCCCTTGCCACTGCACCCCCCTTGCCACTGCACCCCCCTTGCCACTGCACCCCCCTTGCCACTGCACCCCCCTTGCCACTGCACCCCCCTTGCCACTGCACCCCCCTTGCCACTGCACCCCCCTTGCCACTGCACCCCCCTTGCCACTGCACCCCCCTTGCCACTGCACCCCCCTTGCCACTGCACCCCCTTGCCACTGCACCCCCCTTGCCACTGCACCCCCCTTGCCACTGCATCCCCCTTGCCACTGCATCCCCCTTGCCACTGCATCCCCCTTGCCACTGCACCCCCCTTGCCACTGCACCCCCTTGCCACTGCACCCCCTTGCCACTGCACCCCCTTGCCACTGCACCCCCCTTGCCACTGCACCCCCCTTGCCACTGCACCCCCCTTGCCACTGCACCCCCCTTGCCACTGCACCCCCCCTTGCCACTGCACCCCCCCTTGCCACTGCACCCCCCCTTGCCACTGCACCCCCCTTGCCACTGCACCCCTCCCTTGCCACTGCACCCCTCCCTTGCCACTGCACCCCTCCCTTGCCACTGCACCCCTCCCTTGCCACTGCACCCCTCCCTTGCCACTGCACCCCTCCCTTGCCACTGCACCCCTCCCTTGCCACTGCACCCCTCCCTTGCCACTGCACCCCTCCCTTGCCACTGCACCCCTCCCTTGCCACTGCACCCCTCCCTTGCCACTGCACCCCTCCCTTGCCACTGCACCCCTCCCTTGCCACTGCACCCCTCCCTTGCCACTGCACCCCTCCCTTGCCACTGCACCCCTCCCTTGCCACTGCACCCCTCCCTTGCCACTGCACCCCCATTGCCACTGCACCCCCTTGCCACTGCACCCCCTTGCCACTGCGCCCCCTTGCCACTGCGCCCCCTTGCCACTGCGCCCCCTTGCCACTGCGCCCCCTTGCCACTGCGCCCCCTTGCCACTGCGCCCCCTTGCCGCTGCGCCCCCTTACCGCTGCCCCCCCTTGCCGCTGCCCCCCCTTGCCGCTGCCCCCCCCTTGCCGCTGCACCCCCTTGCCGCTGCATCCCCCTTGCCGCTGCACCCCCTTGCCGCTGCACCCCCTTGCCGCTGCACCCCCTTGCCGCTGCACCCCCTTGCCGCTGCACCCCCTTGCCGCTGCACCCCCTTGCCGCTGCACTCCCTTGCCGCTGCACCCCCTTGCCGCTGCACCCCCTTGCCGCTGCACCCCCTTGCCGCTGCACCCCCTTGCCGCTGCACCCCCTTGCCGCTGCACCCCCTTGCCGCTGCACCCCCCTTGTCGCTGCACCCCCCTTGTCGCTGCACCCCCCTTGCCACTGCACCAATCCCCCCTTCCCACTGCACCTCTCCCCCTTTCCCACTGCGCCTCTCCCCTCCCTTCCCACTGCACCCCTCCCTTGCCACTGCACCTCTTCCCCCGTCCCACTGCACCCCTCTCCCCCGCCTTCCCACTGCACCTCTTTCCCCCTTCCCACTGCACCTCTCTTCCCCCCCCCGCCTTCCCACTGCACCTGTTCCCCCCCTTCGCACTGCACCTCTCTCCCCCCCGCCTTCCCACTGCACTACTCTCCCCCCCCTTCCCACTGCACCTCTTCCCCCCTTCCCACTGCACCTCTCCCCACTCTCTTCCCCTTCCCCCTCCCTCCTCCCCCCCCTCCCTCCATCCCCCCCATCTCTCCCCCCGCTCCCCCTCCTCTCCTTCCCCCGTTCCCCCCCCCATCTTCCCTCCGTCCCCTCCCTTGTCCCCTCTGTCCTCCCCTCCACCTCACCCTCCTCCTCTCCGTCCGCCCCTCCGTCCCCCCCTCCGTCCCCTCCGTCACCTCCCTCCGCCCCCCCTCCTCCATCTCCCCCTCCTCCCCTCCATCTCCCCCTCCTCCCCTCCATCCCCCCCTTCCGTACCCCCCATCCTCCCTTCCGTCCACCCCCTCTCCCCTCCCTCTCCCCCTCCCTCTCCCCCTCCCTCGCCCCCTCCCCCTCTCCCCCTCCCTCTCCCCCTCCCTCTCCCTCTCCCTCTCCCCCTCCCTCTCCCCCTCCCTCTCCCCCTCCCTCTCCCGGCTTGGTTCACTGTCTGTGTGGCGTTTACACGTCCTCCCTGTGTCTGCGTGGATTTCCTCTGGTGCTCCGGTTTCCTCCCACAAGTCCCGAAAGGCGTGCTGTTAGGTCATTTGGATATTCTGAATTCTCCCTCAGTGCACCCGAACAGGTGCCGGAGTGTGACGACTAGGGGCTTTTCACAGTCACTTCATTGCAGTTTTAATGTCAGCCAACTTGTGACAATAAAGATTATTATTATTATCAGGCTCCATATCAACTTCCTCCAGCTCATCCATTTCTGGTGGCAAGACATCTTCCGGGTGAATGCTCAGTCCATGCTGAATGGCAAAGTTGTGCAGTGCACAACACACTTTAACAATCTTTGAGACTATCTTTGGTGCATACTGTAATGTGGCTCCTGACCTGTCCAGACATCGAAAACGTGATTTCAAAATACCAATTGTCCTCTCCACTACCTGACGTGTTGCTACATGTGCATGGTTGCATCATTCCTGTGCTTCATTGTTGGTCGTCTGGAATGGTGTCATAAGCCATGTTCTCAATGGGTATTCCTTATCACCCAGTAACCATCCTTTAATTCTTGGTGGTGGTGTCATGGACTGGTGTAACATTGAGCTTTCGAGGGCAAATGAGTTATGGGCACTTCCCCGGTTGTTTGCATTTACAGTGAGGATCCTCATTTGTGCATCACACACGATCATCACATTTAAAGAATGTAACCCCTTCCTGTTGATGAGTGAAACGGTGTCATTTCTTGGTACCTTCAATGCAATGTGTTCCATCGGCAGTCCCAATTACTTTTGGGAAACCAGCAATCCTGTAGAATGTGATGGACGTCTCCTTCATCTTCACAGGTGATGTGTCAAAGATAATAAGCTCTGAAGCCTTCTGTAAAATTGCATGATTACTTGGTGAATCCAGGTCCTAGCAGCATTCTGTGAAATGTCACTAATGCTATGTTGAAAGGACCCAGACGCAAAAAAATTCAGCGCTGTCGTGAGTTTCATTTCCACTGTTAAGGCAATGTGGCAGTTAGACTTTGGCTTCAGGTCTTCCTTCAACATTTCACAAATGTGTCCCTTTGCTTCCTTGCTGAAACATAGTCTCCTGGCACACATCACCTCTGACATCATTTCATATGATGTCCTTTGTCGGGGTGGGTAATCGATTTGATTCCTCGCCAGACGGAGATGATGCCTTACTCTTCTCTCATGAAACCTGCGCAGACATCAACGCCTCAAAGAAAGTTCAAGGACTTTAAGATGCAAAGCTATGAGTGTGATGCCCCAGTGGAGGAGAAACATGACTACAGATTTTGAATCTGCATTGGATTCTGCAATACCTGTCACAGGGATAGTTCACATTCGTTTACAGGAGGCTTTCATATGTGAACAAAGGCATTGTTAATGTTCAAGAATTTGAAGTATGTTGAGGCGTGTAAGGGTGCACCTTACATCAGGGTGCTGGGAGGACAGATGTTCTAACATTAGTGTCCTTGAAGGAGTCAACAGCACCAGTATTGAGACCATGATCATCCGAAACCAACTCCGCTGGGCCTACCAAATTGCATAGGATGTCAAAGTCCCAAATGCCAAGCAAATCTTCACCCAGCTCAAGGAAGGATCCCGAACAAGAGGAGGACAATGGAAGCACTTCAAAGACACCTTGAAGGCTTACCTTAAGAAATGGAACACAGGCACCAAATGCCTGGGAGACCTTTCCTCAGAAGAGACCCACTTGGATAAGGATCACAATTCTTCAAGAACACCCAACAGCAAGCGGAGGTCGGGAAAAGAAGTCTGAGAAAGGAATACCCCCAAGGACTGATGCCACCTTTTTGTATTTGTATTTGATTTATTGTCACGTGTATCGAGGTACAATGAAAAATATTGTTCTGTGTACAGACTAGACGGATCGTTCCATACATGAAAAAAACATAGGACATATGATAAATACACATACACAATGTAATACATAGATACAGAATTGGGTGAAGCTTACGGAGTGTAGTACTACTCAGTGGAGAAGATGTGGAGGGACCATTTCAGTCCATAAGAGGGTCATTCAGGAGTCTGGGAACAGCAGGAAAGAAGCTGATTTTTGAACCTGTTAGTACGTGTTCGCAGACCTTTGTATCGCCTGCCCAATGGAAGAGGTTGTAAGAGAGAATAACCTGGGTTGAAGGGCTCTTTAATTATGCTGCCCGTTTTCCCAAGGCAGCGGGCGGTGGGAGGGAGGTGGGCTCGTGTGATAGACTGGGCGGTGTCCACGACTCTCTGAAGTTTCTTATGGTCTTAGGCTGAGCAGTTGCCATACCAGGCTGTGATGCAGCCAGATAGGATGCTTTCTATGGTGCATCTGTAAAAATTGGCAAGAGTGGACATGCCAAAGTTCCTTAGTTTCCTGAGGAAGTATAGGTACTGTTGTGCTTTCTTAGTCATAGTGTCGACATGGGTGGATCAGGACAGATTGTTGGTGATATGCACACCTAAGAATTTGAAGTTATCGACCAACTCCACCTTGGAAAATCCTGCCAATTGAGTGACTGAAGATGCGGCTATAGGATCGAGCTCATCAGCCATGCAAAGACCCACAGAACTCGCGACAGTAACGCTTAGTATCTTTGGTGGACAATCATAACCGTTAGCGAGTGAACGCCTCATTCAATCCATTTATAGTTCCTTTAATGGAATTAACATCCTCCTGACAAACTAAAGTTTTTAAAAATCTTTTTCATTTTCTGTGACTTCAAACTCCCTTTACACAGTAAAGTACCCTTTTAATGGAATTAACAGCTTCAAGACAATCTAAAGTTTAAAAAAAATATCTATCTTCCTTTTATTTTATTTTCAATTTAAACATATTTATAAATGCTAAACAATAATAACATAAAACTTCTACCAAAAAAATGTCTTCCGATGTCTCCTGCTTCTGCTAGACTGAAAATTTGCCATGTACCTAAAAAGGTGTAAAAACTCACCAAATATCCAGGTAGGTGACCCAAGTTAGCGCTGCAGCTGGACATTTCCTTCAGTACTGCAGAACTCTAAGCAGACAAAAAAAACAGGGAGTTTAAATGCCTGAACGACACTTCCGGATCGTCATGCTGCGCTTGTGTGGCGCACCAGCGACTTAAGAGTCACAAACCATCCAGGAAGTTACAGGCCCAAGTGTCACTACGTGCTGAGGTTCTACCTGTCTGTGGTTTTGCGAAGGTTGGGTCCGGCCACTTTGCTATGGAACACTCCAAGCAGTTAGACTGTGTCATATCACCTGTCCCTTGTGGAAATATTTGTCCAGAAAAACGTCATGACTACAAGTCTATCAGACAGTGGTCAGCATGTAACTTCTTTGAGGCCCTGCGAGAAAATGGGATGATGGATAGATGATTCTGTGTGTAGACTGTCAAACTCATTGAACAGACTGCTTCATTGCCAGAACTTTCAAAAAAGCACCAAGATGTAATTGGCTAATGATGAAGAGGGCACTCCTTTGTCAGACCCTTCATGAGTGCCTCAAGTCTCTGCGCCACTCCATGCGGCTGTGGTGGGCCCTCCTCGTCAGACCCTTGATGAATGTCGGAGGTCTCTCCACCACTCCTTGAAGCGGCTGTGGTGGGGAAGAGACCATTGCATACTTCCTTTTGGAATGTATCTTTGCAAAGAAAGTCTGGAAAGTGATGCACCTCACAGCACCGAGGACCTGGGTCCGATCCCGACCTCGGGTCACTGTCTGTGTGGAGTTTGCGCATTCCTCCCGTGTCTGCATGGGTCTCACCCCCACAACCCAAAAAGATGTGCAGTGCAGGTGGATTGGCCACGCTAAATTGTCTCTTAATTGAGAACAAAAAAGAATTGGGTACACTATCATTTATTGAAAAAATGGAAAGTGATGCAGTGATTTATGCTGAGGTTCATCCCAAGGAGCTTCATGACGCAGGACTCCACTCCACTCTGTTTCTGGGATGTACACCGAGAAAAACATTAGCTGCTGCTGGAAGGTCATCAGCTGGGTAGAATTCGCTCTTTTGCCTGACCCAAATTTGTTGGTCTTCCAGTGCAAAGAATTGTCCACGACTGATTGTTGTAGATTGGCACATTTGAAGACCCAGGAATATGTGCTAAGGGAAGCAGTAAAGCTGAGGGTAACTGCCACAAACATGTAATGGGGAATGACCATAGTTTAAGATCTGCCTGCGCAAATGTATGTTGTGCAAATGTATTGAGGCACCTCATAGTGCAGCATGCTCAATGGAAAAAGTTGAATTTTGTTTTTTAAAATATTTTTATTCGACACATTTTCATAATACAAAAACAACCCCAAACAAACAACAAACCTCCCAACACCCAGCAGGCAACGGTAACCCTGCTCCCGAAAGTGCATGATGAACAAACCCCAACAGTTGTAGAATCCCTCCTTCACCCCCCCCCCCCCCCCAGCTCAAAATTCACCCTTTTCAGGGTCAAAAACTCCCGCAGGTACCCTAAGGGACCGGGCTCCACATCCATATGCAAGACCCCCGGGATTGTACTAAATACCGTCCTCCAAAACCTTTTCACCTTCTGGCAGGACCAAAACACATGAACATGGTTCATGGGGCTACTCCCATATTGCTCTCAGACATCCTCCACTCCCTTGAGCAGCACCTCACAACACAGCCCCTTTTCTGGTGCCACCCCCAGCTCTTCCCTCACTTTACAGTTCTTCGCGGGGGCGGGGGGGGGGGGGGGGTTTAAACTAATTTGGCAGGGGGATGGGAAACTGATTTGTAGTCCAGGAGATACTGTTGCTGGAGTTCAGGAAGTTGAGGGTAGTGCAGTACTGAGGAAGGTACCAAGGTCACAAGAGTGGACCTGCAGGCATGAAGGTGGTTTGAAGTGTGTCTACTTCAATGTGAGGAGCATCAGGAATAAGGTTGGTGAGCTTGAAGCATGGATTGTGTCATGTGAGAGTACCTTTAAGAAATGGATGTAAGCAATGTACCTTTAAGAAAATTGTGATGTCAGAGAGTGGGTGGAGCTGAGCTCAGTTTGGCCATTTTGAAGTTAGTTCTGGGTTTTAGTTTCAGTTTGAGGAGAACGCTGGGAGTGTGTGTGTTTTGCTGAGAGCTGCAGGAAGAAAACACAGAGCTTGCTTGAGAGCTGCAGGAAGAAACAGAGCTGGTCTGTTGATGTCTGCAAATCCAAAGACTATAAAAATATTGAATGTCACCTCATGTCTGTTTTTGAAGGTTGAAGTCTTTTGGATGTTTACAGGGACAGTTTGAAGGATTATTTAGTGTTGTCGTATTTTGGGGTTATCTTTTAAGTAATGTGTGTTAAGATATTCAATGTTTGTTTTTTAAAGGTTAAATTGAGTTCATAGAATAAACATTGTTTTATTTTAAAAACCATTTGTCCATAATTGCTGTATCACACTGGAGAGTATGCCGCGTGCTTCCCACGCCACAATCTATTAAAAGTTGTGGGTCGGTTGAACTCCATGCAACACTTTGGGGTTCTGTAAACCCGGACCCATAACAATTGGGGGCTCGAGGGGGATAAAAGTTGATCTATTTTGTGAACTTAAAGACAGTGAAGGATTGTTGCTTTTTAAGTGTGGTATTTTAGTTCAAGTGGGGAGTGTGTTGTGGACAATGGCTCTTTCAGAGGCTCAGAAGTCTTTGGGGGTGGAGACGGTCACACGCAGTACTTACGGACAGAGACTAAAAGCAGACTGTTAGATTTGGCAAAAACATTGCAGTTAACATTACCTGATAAAATACGAAAAGATGAGGTAATCATGGCGGTGGCTAAGCATTTAAAGTTGCCTGAGATACAGTCTGATTCGTTGGAAATGGCAAAGATCCAGTTGCAGATTAAGCAACTTGAACATGAGAAAGAATTAAAGCAGCTTGAATACGAAAGAGAGAGAGCGCAATATGAAAGAGAGAGAAAGGAAAAAGAAAGACAGAGGGAGAGAGGAAAAAGAAAAGGAGAGAGAAGAAAAGAGAAAAGAAAAAATAGCCCTAGCAAAAGAAAGGGAGATACAGATCAGGGAAAAAGATAAAGAGAGAGAGTTTGAACTTCAGAAAATGGCCATGAAACATGACAGTCAGTTAAAATTGGCAGATGTAAAGGGAAACGTACAGTTGGATGATAGTGATGTGGATAGTAGAATGAGCGTCATAGTCGAAGGTTGGTGTGAATCTATTTAAATATGTCCAAGCATTGCCAAGGTTTGACGGCAAGGAGGTAGAAGCCTTTTTCATTTCATTTGAGAAGGTAGCTAAACAAATGAAATGGCCACAGGACATGTGGGTATTACTGATTCAAACAAAGCTGGTAGGTAGAGTTAGTGAAGTCTTTGCAGCACTACTGGAGGAGGTAACTGGGACGTATGAGGAGGTGAAAAAATCCATCTTAGGTGCATATGAGCTAATGCCTGAAGCCTACAGACAAAGGTTTAGAAATTTAAGGAAAGAATTTGGTCGAACATACATGGAGTTTGAAAGGCTCAAACAGAGTAATTTTGATAGGTGGATAAGGGCTTTGAAAATAGATCAAACGTATGAAGCTCTCAGAGAAATTGTAATTTTGGAGGAGTTTAAAAATTCAATTCCTGATGTAGTGAGAACTCTTGTGGAAGAGCAGATGGTTAAAACTGCACGGTGAGCAGCAGAAATGGCAGATGATTATGAAGTCGTTCATAAATCAAGGCCTGGTTTCTGACATCAATTTCAGCTGGTGAGGGATAGAAACTGGGAACATGAGAAATACTCAAGTGGTAAAGGTAAAGATGATCTGATGGGAGATAATAAAGAGTGTACCTCGGATTAAAAAAGAAATCCAGGAGGGTGGAAAAGAAGTAAAAAGTTTTAAATGTTTTTACTGTAATAAACTAGGCCATGTAAAGTCACAGTGTTGGTGTTTGAAGAAAAGCACTAGGAAGGCTGATGTGGTAAAACACGATAAGACAGTGGGGTTTGTTAAAGTGGTGAAGGAAAGCCCAAATGAAGCAAAGGAGGTGCAAAAGATTGTACAGCCTGATCAAGAGGTGGTTGATAAGAAGGTGCCAGATGTCTTTAAAGAATTTACTTGTGTGGGTAAAGTTTACTCATGTGTATCAGGAGGAGCAGGTAAAGAAGTCACAATTTTAAGAGATACAGGAGCTAGTCAATCTTTAATGATAAGAGAGGAGGAATTATGTAATTTGGGAAGAATGTTGCCAGAAAAGGTGGTAATGTGTGGAATTCAGGGTGAGAGGAGGAGCGTTCCATTATGTAAGGTTGAAAAGTCCAGTGAAGAGTGGTGAAGTGGTAGTTGGAGTAATAGAGAAACTATCTTGTCCAGGAATACAGTTTATCTCGGGTAATAATATAGCTGGATTGCAGGTGGGAGTGATGCCTACTGTGGTTGATAAGCCAGTGGAAAATCAGACAACTGAAGTGTTGAAGGACGAATATCCTGGGATTTTTCCGGATTGTGTAGTAACAAGGTCGCAAAGTCACAGGTTAAGACGAGGAGAAATCCGAGTGTTGAAGGACGAATATCCTGGGATTTTTCCGGATTATGTAGTAACAAGGTCGCAAAGTCACAGGTTAAGACAAGAGGATAAATCAAAGAGTGAAGATGAAGTTGAAGTGCAATTATCAGAAACGATTTTTGAACAGATGGTTGAAAAAGAACAAGAACAGGTGGAGGATGAGGCGGATATTTTTAGTTCAGGAAAATTGGCGGAGTTACAACAGAAAGATGTAGAAATAAAACGGATATATCAGAAAGCATATACGGAAGAGGAATCTGAGAGTATACCAGAGTGTTATTACCGTAAAAGTGACGTCTTGATGAAAAAATGGAGACCTGTACATATGCAGGCGGATGAAAAGTGTGCAGAAGTTCATCAAGTAGTATTGCCGGTAGGGTATAGAAAGGAGGTGATGCGAGTAGCACATGAGGTACCAGTGGGAGGTCATTTGGAGATAAGGAAAACTCAAGCTAAAATCCAGAAACATTTTTATTGGCCTGGACTACATAAAGATGTAGTTAAATTTTGTCAATCATGTCACACATGTCAAGCAGTGATAAAACCAGCACCCTTAATACCCATTCCAGCATTTGAGGAACCTTTTACAAGGGGCCTAATTGATTGTGTAGGACCGCTTCCTGAAAGAAAAAGTGGGAATCAATATCTTTAGACTATAATGGATGTGTCTACTTGGTTTCCAGAGGCCATTTCAGTACGTAATATTACAGCTAAAAAGATTGTGGAGGAGTTACTTAAATTCTTTACTAGATATGGGCTACCCACAGAAATTCAATCGGATCAAGGATCAAATTTTACCTCAAAAGTTATTCAAAGAAGTTATAGATAGCTTAGGAATAGAACAATTTAAATCAACTGCGTACCATCCAGAATTGCAGGGAGTGTTAGAAAGGTGGCATCAGACATTAAAGGCAATGTTGAGGGCTTATTGTCACGATTATCCAGAGGATTTGGATAAAAGAACTCCATTCGTACTGTTTGCAATTAGTGATGCACTAATGAGTCAACCAAATTTAGTCCTTTTGAACTAATTTTTGGTCATGAGGTAAGAGGACCACTTAAATTGATTAAGGAAAAATTGGTGGGTGAGAAATTGGAAGTTACACTATTGGATTATGTGTCAAATTTTAGGGAACGATTAAATAGAGCAGGTGAATTGACTAGCAACATTTGAAAGTTGCACAAAATGTGATGAAACGGGTAACGGACAAGAACTCCAAGGTTTGTAGTTTTGCCAGTGGAGATAAATTTTAGTGTTGTTACCAGTGGGAGGTGAACCTTTAAAAGCTAGGTTTTGTGGACCGTATCAGATTGAATGGAAATTAAGTGAAGTGAATTATGTGGTTAAAAACACCACATAGAAGGTAGACTCACCGAGTGTGTCATGTGAAAATGCTGAAAAGGTACTTTGAAAGGGAAGGAGAGGAAAAGGAGGAGGTTTTAATGATTCTAACTCAAAGTGACGAACCAATTCCAAATGACTGTGAATTTGACATACCTCAAATTAAATTGGAAAATGAGGATTTTCTTAAAAATTGGGATAAATTGTTGTGTTATCTTCCAGAGGAAAAACAAACTGACCTGAAAGAGTTATTGATATCACATGGGCAAGTTTGTAGAGATAAATTGGGAAGTACTAAAATAGCTATACATGATGTAGATGTGGGAAATGGTGTTCCTATCAAACAGCATCCATATAGACTTAATCCTTTAAAATTGGCACAGATTAACAAAGAGATTAAGAGTATGCTTAAAAATGGCATAATTGAAGTGGGGTTGCAGCCAATGGAGCTCACCCATAGTGATGGTACCTAAACCAGACGGTACCCAACGGTTGTGTGTGGACTATCGAAAGGCGAATGCAGTTACAAGAACGGACACTTATCCTATCCCACGTTTGGAGGATTGCATTGAGAAAGTGGGACAATCCGCTTTCATTTCTAAATTGGATTTACTTAAAGGTTACTGGTGGGTACCTTTATCCGAAAGGGCGAAGGAGAATTCAGCTTTTGTGACTCCAGATGGTATATACCAATTCAAAGTTATGCCATTTGGTATGAAAAACGCCCAAGCCACATTTCAACGGTTAACTAATGCAGTAGTTTCAGGATTACCCAATTGTGCGGTATATATCGACGATCTGGTAGTTTTCAGCCAGACATGGAAAGAACATTTAAAATATCGTATGGAGTTCTTCGATCAAACTCAGGCGGCGGGTTTGGTGATGAACCTAGCCGAAAGTGAATTTGGAGGAGCCCGAATCACTTTCCTTGAGGAGTTTCCGATACCCTCAAGACGAAGGGAAATAATGCGATCTCTTAGCATGAATGAATTTGATTGAACCTTTGTGCAAAAGATGTGTAGCGTGGTTGCTCCGCTGATGGACTTGCTGAAGAAACGTGTAAAAAAATTTCAATGGACAGCGGAGTTTCAACATACATTTGACTGCCTGAAAGCTGTGGTAACCGATACTCCTGTGTTGGGGAATTACAAGGGACTCTGTGATCAGATTGAACTAAATTATCTGACTTTAAAGAGAAATGCCGAGGCATAGAGAAATGGATGGATCGTACAGAGACTTTCTTGTTCAAAGAGACTGTCAATCGAGAAAGTATTCGGGTGGAGGAAGAAGAACTGGAAAAATGGACTATATTATTATGCCTGTTTGCGTGTGTTGTTTTTTTTTTTTAAACGAAAAAGTATTTTTACTGTGTGCATTTCTTAATTGATGGTGCAAGGCTAAAAATGAAACCATCTTGAAGTTGATGGGTTTTTTTTTCTTGGGTCCCGGGAGGTGTCATTTGAGAGTACCTCAAACAGTAGAAGAAGTGGTCGAGTAAGGGCACAGTGAAGGCTGTGAGAGAGATCAGCATGGCTGGTGTTCAGAGCAAGGAGCCGACAGCCCAGCCCACAATGGAGCAGCAGCTGCAGGCTATGCAGGAGGGCTTTTTGGCTTTGAAGTGTGACAACATGGAGCCGCTTCAGATGGGAAAAAGGCTGGATGATCGGGCTGAGAAGCTCCAGCAGTTGGAGAAGTCCGTGGAGGAGCAAACTGACTTTCAAACGGGGGAGGAATGTGGAAATACGGAGGCTGAGGGACCAGCAAAAAGTGCTTCTGGAAAGGCTGGAGGACCTGGACAACAGATCTCGCCGGCAGAACGTGAGAATCGTGGACCTCCCAGAGGGGGCAGTGGGGCTAGACGCTGCCGCATATGTGGAGGGTATGTTTCAGAAGTTGCTGGGGAATGAGATGTTCCCGCGCCAGCCGGTGGTGGACGGGGCACACACACTGCAGGTGTGGCTGCCGCGACAAGAGGGTCCCCCACGAGCGATGGTGGTACGCTTTCACAGGTACCTGGATAAGGAACGGGTGCTGCAATGGGCAAAGAGCACACAAAGCTGTATTTGGGACGATACCACCCTGCGTGTGTACCAAGATTTGAGCGTGGAGGTGGCCAGGAGGAGGGGAGGCTACAGGCAGGTGAAGGAGATGCTGTATAAAAACAAGGTGAAATTCAGGCTCCTTTTTCCGGCGCGACTGTGGGTTGCGTACAAGGGTCAGCACCACTATTTCGAGCAACCCGAAGAGGCGACGGACTTCGTTAAGAAGCAAGGGCTGGCCCTGAGCTGAGGACGTTTGGACTCCTGTTAGAGCTTTTAAGTATATGTGGTGTCTCTCCCGTTTTGGGATGTATCTTTTTTTTTGCTTTTTGCGTGGTGTACCTGAATGTTTCCTGTTTGTGCTCTTTGCTTAGTTGGAGTTTGGCTGGGGGGGGGGGAATTAATAAAGAAATCAGTTAAAAGGGTTGGGTTAAAATGGATGCTTCAGGGGAACTTTGTGCAATTTCTTTCTGTGTCTGTATGGGAAGGACTGAAGAGTGCCTGTTATTTGTTATCTCTTTTTTTCTTGTTTAACTTGAATTGTGCTATTGTGGGGGTTATTTATGACTTGTACAGAGTGTTTGCTCAAGTAGGGCTGATCTGGGGAAGTGGTGTGGAGGGGTCGGGGGAGGGGTGACTGGGAACAATCGGTGGGAGACGGGCTGGAGCCGAGGCTGGGAGTCCCTGGCGAGCTGAGTGCAGCTAATCAACAGGAGCTGAGGTGGGGGGGGTGTCCATATAGTTAGATTAGAGCAGGGGTTAGGTGATAGGAGGGTGTTGCTAGGGGGGGGGTGGGGGGGGGAGTTGTTCTGCTGACGGGGATGGAAACTGGGCATGGTAACAGTGAGGAGGTCATGGGTGGAGCCGGCCAGGGGGCGGGCCAGAGAAAGCGCGACACATGGCTGGGGGGCTGGCCAAGGAAAGGGGATGGCTGATTGGCAAAGGGGGGGGGCGAAGTGTCCCCCAACCAGGCTGATCACCTGGAACGCTAGAGGGTTAAACGGGCCAGTGAAGAGGGCGCGTGTGTTTGCGCATCTGCGGGTTCTGAAGGCGGACATAGTCTTGTTGCAGGAGACGCACCTGAAAGTGGCAACCAGGTTAGGTTAAGGAAGGGCTGGGTCAGTCAGGTCTTTCATTTGCGGCTTGATTCTAAGACGAGGGGGGTTGCGATCCAGATTAATAAAAGGGTACAATTTGAGGCGGAGGGCACAGTCATGGATGGGGGCGGCAGATTCGTTATGGTGAGGGGTAAGCTCGAAGGGGTGAGAGTAGTCATGGTCAGTGTGTATGCCCCTAATTGGGACGACGTGGATTTTATTAGGAGGATGCTAGGGAAGATCCCCGACTTGGATTCGCGTAAGTTGATCATGGGCGGGGACTTTAATACGTTCCTGGACCCGAGCCTGGACCGGTCATGCTCAAGAATGGGCAGGTTGCCAGGGATGGCAAAGGAACTGAGAGGGTTCATGGAGCAAATGGGGGGAGCAGCTCTGTGGAGATTTAGCCGGCCAATGGCGAGGGAGTTCTCGTACTACTCTCACGTCCACAAGGTATATTCCCGAATTGACTACTTTGTTGTGAGTAGGGACCTGCTGGCCGGAATGGTGGGGGCAGAATATTCGGCAATTGCCATATCGGACCATGCTCCGCACTGGGTAGACCTGCAGTTTTGTAAGGACAGCTTTCAGCACCCACCATGGAGGCTGGAAGTTGGACTATTCGCGGACGAGGCGGTGTGCGAGAGGCTGAGGAAATGCTTGCAGAATTACCTGCAGGTGAACAATACTGGAGAAGTCTCGGCAGCGGTGCTCTGGGAGGCACTGAAGACAGTGGTGAGAGGGGAACTGATTTCAATCCGGGCGCACAGGGACAGGACAGATAGGGCAGAGATGGACCGACTGATTAAGGAAACGCGGATTATGGAGTTACGCGGAATCCCCGAGGCCAGAGTTACTCAGGAAACGACAGAGGCTGCAGGCCGAATTTGGGGTGCTGACTACAGGCAAGGCTGTAGAGCAGCTTAGAAAGGTAAAAGGTGCGATTTATGAGCTTGGGGAGAAGGCCAGTAGAATGCTTGCGCAGCAGCTGAGGAAGAGGGAAGCGGCTAGGGAAATAGGGAGGGTAGTGGATGGGGAAGGTAATCTAGTGGGTGATCCAGCAGGGCTGAACAAGGTCTTTAGGGACTTTTATAGGAAGCTGTACACTTCGGAACCACCCAGGGGGGATGAGGTGATTCTTGGACGGACTGACCTTCCCAAGAGTGGGGAGGGGGTTGGTGGACGGACTGGTCAAAGAGGTTTTGGGGCGCCTGAAGGTCATGCAGTCGGGTAAAGCCCCGGGGCCGGACGGGTATCCGGTGAAGTTTTACAAAGAATTTGCCGGGATAGTGGGGCCGGTGCTGGTCAGGGTGTTTAACGAGGCAAGGGACAGAGGGAGTTTACCCCCGATGATGTCGCAGGCCACCATCTCGCTCATTCTGAAACGGGATAAGGACCCGGAGGCCTATGGGTCATACAAGCCGATCTCTTTGATTAACGTAGATGCCAAGTTACTGGCCAAGAGTTTGGCGACCAGAATTGAGGACTGTGTACCGGATGTAATTGTGGAGGACCAAACCGGGTTTGTAAAGGGGAGGCAGCTGGTGGCCAACATAAGAAGGCTGCTCAACGTGATTATGATGCCCCCGGAGAGTAGGGAAGTAGAGATAGTGGTAGCCATAGATGCTGAAAAGGTTTTTGACCGGGTTGAGTGGGATTATCTGTGGGAGGTACTAGGACGGTTCAGGTTCGTGGGGGGGGGGGGGGCGGGGTCATCGACTGGGTTAGGCTATTGTATCAGGTCCCGGAGGCGAGTGTAAGGACGAACAGAATGACATCGGACTACTTTAGACTGCACCGTGGGACAAGACAGGCTGCCCTCTCTCCCCACTGCTGTTTGCGTTGGCCATAGAGCGGCTGGCAATTGCACTGAGAGCTTCTAGTGGCTGGAAAGGGCTGGTCCGGTGGGGAGTGGAACATAGAGTCTCATTATACACGGATGATCTGCTGTTACATGTATCGGACCCAATGGTGGGGATGGACGGTATTATGGCAACCCTGAGGGAATTTGGCCGGTTCTCCGGATACAAACTGAACATGGCTAAGAGCGAGTTGTTTGTAACTCAGGCGAGGGGGCAGGAGAGAAGGCTGAAGGAGTTGCCATTCAGGCTAGTGGGGGAGAGTTTCCGATATTTGGGGATTCAGGTGGCACGGGACTGGGGCAGGTTGCACAAGCTCAACCTGTCCCGACTGGTGGAACGGGTGAGGGAGGAGGTCCGGAGGTGGGATGCGCTCCCGCTGTCATTGGCGGGGAGGGTGCAGACTGTTAAGATGACGATTCTCGGACTTCCGGGTGTGGCTATGCAGAGCTAAGTCGCATGTTCGGCAGCTCCCGCTTGGAACGGACTTTTGGGCTCTTTACAGGGCCCCCAATGGCATTTTTCTGACATTTCTCGGTGTGGGAAGAAGACTGCAACATTCCCCCGACAGTGTCCCCCAGGAATGGTATGTCTCTTGGTTACCAGACCCGGCAGAAACAGTAAAAGATTTGGCTGGAGCTGCAGGAATAGACAAAAGCCTCTTCCAGCATGCAGGCGGGGAAGGGCAAGCTTAAAGGCTTCAAGCTGACTTGAGGGCCTTTATTAAAGGTGAATTCTAGCAGCAGAGGGAATAACTGTGAAAAGATCTCACCAAGGCCATTGAAGAAGCGGGGACGAGGCTTCCGGTTGCGGATATGCGGAGCTAAGTCGCACATTCGGCGGCTCCGGCAAAAACGGACTTTTGGGCTCTTTTCAGGGCCCCAACGGCACTTTTTCGACGTTTCCCGGTGTGGGAAAGAGTTAATAACAGCTCCCCGTCAGTATATGGCTTTAACTACGAGCGAGGCAACAAAAAAGGTGGTGGTGGACCCGAAGAAGGGAGGGAAGAAGGACAAAATGGAGGCGGGCGGAGACCAGGCAGCGTGGAGGCAATGGGTGGAGGAGCAACAGGAGGGTATCCAGCGCTGCCTCAGAGAGATTAAAACGGACCTGCTAGAGCCGATGAAGGCTTCTATTGATAAGCTGCTGGAGACACAGATGGGCCCAGCGGGTGGCGGTCCGAGAGGCTCGACAAAAGATCTCTGACAATGAGGACGAGATCTTAGGTCTGGTGGTAAAGGTGGAGGCTCCACAAGAAATGGCAGGAGCGGTTCGAGGAGATGGAGAATCGGTCGAGGCGGAAGAATCTGCAGATTCTGGGCCTCCCGGAGGGGCTGGAGGGGCCGGACGTGGGGGCCTATGTGATCACCACGTTGAACTCGCTGATGGGAGCGGGGTCCTTCTAGGGGCCCCTGGAGCTGGAAGGGGCCTATAGAGTGTTGGCGAGGAGGCCCAAGGCTAACGAGCCTCCGCGGGCAGTGCTGGTGCGGTTCCATCGGTTCGTCGATCGGGAGTGTGTGCTCAGGTGGGTCAAGAAGGAGAGGAGCAGCAGGTGGCAGAACGCAGAGATTCGAATATACCAGGACTGTAGTGCGGAGGTGGCGAAGAGGAGGGCCGGGTACAACTGAGTGAAGTCGGTGCTGCACAGGAAGGGGGTGAAGTTTGGCATGTTGCAGCCGGCACGACTGTGGGTTACCTACAAGGACCGGCACCATTATTTTGAGTCTCCGGAGGAGGCGTGGGCCTTTGTTCAGGCCGAGAAGCTGGACACGGAGGTGGGGGGGGGGGAAAGAATGGAGTTGCTGCTGCTAAGGTCAAGGAGGAGCTGGAGCGAGTGGGGGGGGGGGCTCGAGACGGGGGGCACCTGAAGGGGCTCAAGGCGGATGTGGTTATGCTCCAGGAGACACACCTGAAGGTGGCAGACCAGGTAAGACTGAGGAAAGGGTGGGTAGGTCAGGTGTTTCATTCGGGGCTAGATGCCAAAAATCGAGGGGTGGGGATCTTGGTGGGAAAGAAGGTGTCATTCGAGGCGTCGAGCATTGTGGCAGATAATGGCGGTAGGTACATAATGGTAAGTGGTAAGTTGCAGGGAGAGAGGGTGGTACTGGTCAATGTGTATGCTCCGAACTGGGACGATGCGGGTTTTATGCGGCATATGTTTGTTTGGATCCCAGACTTGGAAGTGGGGGGCCTGATAATGGGGGGAGACTTTAACACGGTGTTGGATCCGGCACTGGATCGCTCCAGGTCTAGGACGGGTAGGAAGCCGGCGGCAGCTAGAGTGCTGAGGGGAGTTATGGACCAAATGGGAGGGGTGGACCCTTGGAGATTTGCAAGGCCGGGGGCGAGGGAATTTTCATTCTTCTCACATGTCCATCAGGCTTATTCTCGAATCGACTTTTTCATTTTGAGTAGGGCGCTGATAGCGAGAGTAGAGGATACCGAGTATTCGGCAATAGCCATTTCGGACCATGCCCCGCATTGGGTGGACTTGGAGATGGGGGAGGAGAGGGACCAGCGCCCGCTGTGGCACTTGGAGGTGGGGCTGTTGGCGGACGAGGAGGTCCGAGGAAGTATAGAGAGGTACTTGGAGACCAACGACAACGGGGAGGTCCGAGTGTGGATGGTATGGGAGGCACTGAAGGTGGTGGTGAGGGGAGAGCTGATCTCCATTAGGGCCCACAAGGAGCGGGGGGAGAGGGAGAGGCTGGTGGGGGAGATGCTGAGGGTAGACGGGAGGTATGCGGAAGAGCCTGAGGAAGGATTGTTGAGGAAGAGGCGCAGCCTCCAGGCCGAATTCGACCTGGTGACCACCAGGAAGGCGGAGGTGCAGTGGAGGAAGGTCCAGGGGGCGGACTATGAGTATGGGGAAAAGGCAAGCCGGATGCTGGCGCATCAGCTTCGGAAACAGGACGCAGCTAGGGAGATCGGGGGAGTTAAGGACAGGGGAGGGAGCGTAGTGCGGAGTGGGGCTGGCATCAATGGGGCCTAAAGGGACTTCTCCGAGGAATTGTACCGATCCGAGCCCCCACGGGAGGAGGAAGGGATGGGCCGTTTCCTGGACCAATTGAGGTTTCCAAAGGTGGAAGAGGGACTGGTGGCGGGACTGGGGGTCCCGATTGGGCTGGAGGAGCTGATCAAAGGGATAGGAAGCATGCAGGCGGGGAAGGCACGGGGGCCGGACGGTTTCCCGGTCGAGTTCTATAAAAAATATATGGACCTGTTGGGCCCGCTGTTAGGACCTTTAATGAGGCTTTACCCCCGACGGTGTCCCGGGCACTGATCTCCTTGATCCTGAAGCGGGACAAGGATTCCCTGCAATGTGGGTCTTACAGACCGATTTCCTCGCTAAATGTAGATGCCAAGGTGCTGGTGAAGGTCTTAGCCACGAGGATTGAGGATTGTGTGCCGCAGATCACCCATGAAGACCAGACGGGGTTTGTGAAGGGGAGACAGTTGAACGCGAATGTGCGGAGGCTTTTGAACGTTATCATGATGGCGGCGAGGGAGGGGGAGGTGGAGATAGTGGTGGCGATTGATGCTGAGAAAGCCTACGATAGGGTAGAGTGGGGGTACCTGTGGGAGGTGCTGAAGAAGTTTGGGTTTGGGGAGGGGTTTGTCAGGTGGGTTAGGCTGTTGTATGAGGTCCCGATGGGGAGTGTGGCCACAAATAGGAGGAGGTCCGTGTACTTTCGGTTGCACCGAGGGACGAGACAGGGGTGTCCCCTGTCCCCCCTGCTCTTCGCACTGGCGATTGAACCCCTGGCTATGGCACTGAGAGAGTTGAGGAACTGGAGGGGGTTGGTGCAGGGTGGGGAGGAGCATAGGGTGTCGCTTTATGCGGACGACCTGCTGCTGTATGTGGCGGACCCGGTGGGAGGAATGCCAGAGGTAATGAGGATCCTTAGGGAATTCGGGGACTTTTCGGGGTACAAGCTCAATATGGGGAAGAGCGAGCTGTTCGTATTTCAGCTCCGGGACCAGGAGAGGGGGATTGGCGAGCTCCCACTATAAAGGGCGGAGAGGAGCTTCAGATATTTGGGGGTCCAGGTGGCCAGGAGCTGGGGGGGCCCTGCATCGGCTTAACTTTACAAGGCTGGTGGTGCAAATGGAGGAGGAGTTCAAGAGGTGGGACGCGTTGCTGCTGTCCTTGGCGGGTAGGGTGCAGTCAGTCAAAATGACGGTGCTCCCAAGGTTTTTGTTCCTGTTCCAGAGCCTCCCCGTGTTTATCCCGAAGGCTTTTTTCAGGCGGGTTAACAGGAGTATAATGGGGTTTGTGTGGGCGCGAGGGACTCCGAGGGTGAGAAGGGTGTTCCTGGGGCGGAGTAGAGATAGGGGGGGGCTGGCGCTGCCCAACCTCTGTGGGTACTACTGGGCCGCCAATGCGACGATGGTGCGCAAGTGGGTGATGGAGGGGGAGGGGGCTGCATGGAAGATGCTGGAGACGGCGTCCTGTGTGGGTACGAGTCTGGGGACGCTGGCAACGGCGCCGCTGCCGCTCCCTCCAAGGAGGCATACCACGACCCCGGTAGTTGTGGCGGCCCTCAAAATTTTGGGGCAGTGGAGGCGGCATAGGGGTAAGTTGGGGCCTCGGCGTGGTCCCCATTACGGGGGAACCATCGGTTCGCCCCAGGAAGAACAGGTGGAGGGTTTTCGGGGTGGCACAGGGCAGGGATACGAAAGTTGGGGGACCTGTTTGTGGGCGGGAAGTTCGTGAGCCTGGGTGAGCTGGAGGAGAAGTGCGGTCTCCCCCCGGGGAACACCTTCAGGTACTTATAGGTAAGGGCGTTTGCCAGACGGCAGGTGGTGGAATTCCCGCGGCTACTGCCACACACAGTACAGGATAGGGTGCTGGCGGGGGGCGGGCGGGGGGGGAGAGAGAGAGAGAGTGGGGAGGATCTCGGAAACTTAGCAGGTGATGCAGGAGGAGGAGGCCTCGGTGGTGGAGTTGAAAGGTAAGTGGGAGGAGGAGTTGGGAGAGGAGATCGAGGAGGGGATGTGGGCAGATGCCCTAGGGAGGGTGAACTCTTCCTCTTCGTGCTTGAGGCTCAGCCTCATACAGTTTAAGGTGCTGCACAGGGCACACATGACCGGGACAAGGATGAGCCGGTTCTTTGGGGGTGAGGACAGGTGTGTTAGGTGCTCAGGGAGCCCAGCAAATCACACTCATATGCTCTGGGCATGCCCAGCGCTGGAGGAATTTTGGAAGGGCGTAGCGAGGACGGTGTCGGGGGTGGTAGGATCCAGGGTCAAACTGGGCTGGGGGCTCGCAATATTTGGGGTGGCAGAGGAGCCGGGAGTGCAGGAGGCGAAAGAGGCCGGAATTCTGGCCTTTGCGTCCCTGGTAGCCCGGCGAAGGATTCTCCTTCAGTGGTGTAGCCAGTTAAAATGGCTAACTCCCGATTTAAAATGGCGAACGGCAAAGGCTGATGGGAAAGTCAGCCAACAGGACACAAACGAGCAGCTGCAGGTTGTATTTACCTCTGGAAAGGCCAGACAAGATCGATACCAGCAACCATCAGCATAACAAAACACCAGCCATCTGCATATTAATGAGCAATCCCCAGGAACAATGAGCAACATTTAGACACATAAAGCAAAACCAGACTCTTTGGCACCAGCAGAAGCCTACACAAAAGGAGGTGAACGACCATCTCAGGACCGCCCATCGATCAGGGAACCGCTCCAGCATTGGAGAAAATCGAACCAAGTGATTGGGACAAAGTCCAATCACTTGGAACCAGGTACAGGGTCCGCCCCGAAAGGCGGGAAGCCCCTGGGGACTATAAGAATTAAGCCCAAGTTCAAATCGTTCTTCTTGACCGGGTCACTCCTCAGCAACGCGAACCAACCCTTGACAGTGACCGGTCCAGCCACCGCTGATATCCAGTAAGTGTTACTTCAACGCTCGCTACCTGATAGGCGCTCCCAGCTACCAATCTGTACCAACTTCGAATCCCGCAGGCTCAGAACCCGAACGAAAGGCCATTTGTTTCCCTGACCTGGTGGGCCAGTTCCAAGTTAAGTATTGACCTGTTAGTCATAGAAGTAGCTGAGACGTAGAATTTGTACATGAGTAGTGATTACTGTGTATAATAAATATGCTTTGATTTAAATCTTACTAAGCGGTGTATTGGATTATTGATCATTTCTCGGACTTGAACCACGTGGCGGTAGTATAAAGATACCTGGCGACTCGAGCAAAGGTGATAAAACATAGCAATTAAACTAAGGCAAAAGTTAGCAACAGTGGAAAGGTGCGAGGGCCCCAAGCGTGGAATCCTGGATCAGCGATATGGCAGGGTTCATTAAATTGGAGAGGGTGAAATTCACTTTGAGAGCGGTACAAGGGTTCTTTAGGCGGTGGCAACCGTTCTTCGACTTTCTGGCAGAACGATAGACTGGTCAATGGCAGCAGCAGCTCGGGGGGAGGGGGTGTTTACTTTATTTTTGTTTGTGCTATTTACACTGGAGGGTCTGAGGGGGTGTATACACCTGTTGTGTTTCGTCGGGGTATTAATGTTAATTTATTATTTATGTACGGGGGGGGGAGGGGTTTGGAGGGGTTGCTTTTTTAGATTGTGTTTTGTACTTAACCCTGTTGGGTTCTTTTTTCTTTCTCATTTTGTTATTGATATTTTATGAAAACCTTGAATAAAAATTATTTAAAAAAAAAAAAGATGACGATTCTCCCGCGGTTCTTGTTTGTTTTTCAGTGTCTCCCCATCTTTATCCCGCGGTCCTTCTTTAAGAGGCTGAATAAAATTATTCTGGGATTTGTATGGGCAGGGAAGTCCCCGCAGGTGAAGAGAGTGATTCTTGAAAGGAACAGAGGAGAAGGGGGGCTGGCGTTGCCGAACGTCAGCAACTATTACTGGGCGGCCAACAGAGCGATGATAAGGGAATGGATGGTGGGTGCGGGGTCGGTTTGGAGGCTGCTTCGTGCAGGGGCACTAGCTTAGCAGCCCTGGTCACGGCACCTCTGCCGCTTTCGCCGGCACGGTACTCCACCAGCCCGATAGTGGTGGCGGCTCTTCGGATCTGGGGCCAGTGGAGGAGGCATGTAAGGGAGGTAAGAGCATCGGTGTGCACCCCAATATGCGGCAACTACCGATTTGCCCCGGGAAACATGGAAGGGGGGTATCAACTGTGGAGGAGGGCGGGTATTGTGAGGATGGGGGATCTGTTCCTGGAAGGGAGCTTTCCGAGCATGAGGGCGCTGGAGGAGAAGTTTGGGCTGACGAGAGGGAACGACTTTAGATACTTGCAGATGAGGTATTTTATACGCAGACTGGTGCCGTTCTTCCCATGTCTCCTGCCGAAGGGGAGGCAGGACGGGGTAGTTTTTCGGGGAGAAGGCAGAGTTTCAGACGTCTACATGGAGCTAATCAGAGCTGAGGATACGCAGACAGAGGACCTGAAGCTTAAGTGGGAGGAGGAGCAAGTGGGAGGAGGAGCATGGGGGGGGAGGGGGGGGGACGGGGAGGGGGGAAGCTGAAGGACTGTATTTGGGCAGACGCCCTGAGCGGAGTAAACGTGACCGCAACATGCGCCAGGCTCAGCCTTATCCAGTTTAAGGTCGTGCACCGGGCCCACATGATGGTGGCCTGGATGAGCAGATTCTTCGGGCTGAAGGACAAGTGTGCTAGATGCGCCGGAGGGCCGGCTAACCATGTACACATGTTTTTTTTTCCATAGAAGTTACAGTGCAGAAGGAGGCCATTCGGCCCATCGAGTCTGCACCGGCTCTTGGAAAGAGCACCCTACCCAAGCCCACATCTCCACCCTACCCACATAACCCAGTAACCCCACCCAACACTAAGGGCAATTTTGAACACCTCAGGGCAATTTTGAACACTAAGGGCAATTTAGCATGGCCAATCCACCTAACCTGCACATCTTTGGACTGTGGGAGGAAACCCACGCACACACGGGGAGAACGTGCAGACTCCGCACAGACAGTGAACCAAGCCGGGAATCGAACCTGGGACCCTGGAGCTCTGAAGCAATTGTGCTAACCACCATGCTACTGTGCTGCCCTGTTCTGGTCATGCCCTAAACTCTGGGGGTATTGGCAGGGATTCGCAGATGTCATGTCCCGGGTGTTGAAAACTGGGGTGGTAATGGGCCCGGAGGTGGCAATCTTTGGGGTTTCGAAGGACCCGGGAGTCCAGGAAGAAAGGGAGGCCGATGTTCTGGCCCCGGTTGCTGCTGCTGTCGACCAAACTTCATCAATCGCTCCGCGAGATAGTCTAGGAACGGTTGCCACCACCTGGAGAACCCCTGCATAGACCCTCTCAGGGCAAACCTTATCCTCTCCAACTTGATAAACCCTGCCATGTCATTTATCCAGGCTTCCACACCGGGGGGTTTCGCATCTTTCCACACTAACAAGATCCTTCGCCGGGCTACCAGGGACGCAAAGGCCAGAATACCGGCCTCTTTCACTTCCTGCACTCCCGGCTCGTCCGCTACTCCAAATAATGCTAGCCCCCAACTTGGCTTGACCTGGACTTTCACCACCTTAGATATAGTTCTCGCAACTCCCCTCCAGAACCCATCTAGTGCCGGGCACGACCAAAACATATCGGCATGGATCGCCGGGCTTCCTGAGCACCTCCCACATCTGTCCTCCACCCCAAAGAACCTACTCAGCCTCGCCCCCGTCATGGCGAGCTTTCTTGGCCTCGAGAAAGTCAAGTTCGTCTTGAGAGGTTCGCTACTAGGTTTTGCCCGAAGGTGGCAGCCATTTATTGACTTCTTCACAGAGGAGTAAGCGTCAGCAGGGCGGGGTGGGGGAAGAGTAGAGTAGGGGGATATTGAGGCAGGCCCGTGCGTGAACAGAGCCGTGGTTTGCATTATGTTTCATGTGTAATTTGTGTCTTGACTTCTTTTTTTGTTTGTATTGTACAATGTCATTTTTTCTATATGCCTAAAATACCTCAATAAAATTGTTTGTAAAAAAAAAAAAGGTGGAGGAGTAGCATTGTTAATCAAGGATAGTATAATGGCTGCAGAAAGGCAGTTTGAGGAGGATCTGTCTACTGAGGTAGTGTGGGCTTAAGTTAGAAATAGGAAAGGAGCAGTCACTTTGTTAGGAGTTTTCTATAGGCCCCCAAACAGTAACAGAGATGTGGAGGACAAGATTGCAATGCAGATTTTGGATAGGTGCGGTAGTCACAGGGTAGTAGTCATGGGTGACTTTAACTTTCCAAATATTGATTGGAACCACTATAATTTGAATAGTTTGGATGGGGCTGTTTTTATCCAGTGTGTGCAGCAGGGTTTCCTCATACAATATGTGGATAGACCGACAAGAGGCGGGCCCACATTGGATTTGGTACAGGGTAATGAACTTGGATTTGGTTCTGGGTACTGGGTAATGAACTGGTCCAAGTGTTAGATTTGGTTCTGGGAGAGCACTTTGGAGATAGTGACCACAATTCGGTGATTTTCACTATAGCAATGGAGAGGGATAGGAACGCACAGCAGGGCAAGGTTTATAACTGGGGGAAGGGTAATTACGATGCGATTAGACCGAGGCTGCAGATTCAAATATAGGAAATATATCATCTACATATCGGAAATATGCAAAGGGTAGGGATTTAGGGGTCATTCCATTGAAAATGTGTTTCTCATGGAGCCAAGGAAAAAGTGAATGAGAGCTGGGCCAAGAGGGATCCCATGGCAACACCATTTACGCAGTAGCAACCTGAGTGATATTTCTACCAACAGGAGCTGTTCTCAAGCCAAAACAAATTCTACTTGCCAGACAAATGTGAGAATTTGGTTTGTGAATTTCAGTGCCGGGGCAATGGAAGGTACTTTGGCAGTCGTTGGGATGTATGACCTATTACATTGGCTGTTCACAACAGGCAGAGTTCCTTGCTTCACATCAGTTTCTTTATTTTGGTGCTTGGCATGTTTGAATATTAAGAAAATAGTTACATTTCTTTTCCTTCACCTGTCTCTCAGAGTCTCGCATTAAATGATTGAATCATCTAACTTACGCCAGCGAGGGCCCATGGATTTTGAAGCACATTATGAACACCTGTGTGTTCTTCGTGATCTGGTTCCATTAAAAGCTGTGAAGGCGAACCTAAATCAAGGTGTTTTGGATATTGACGGTGATTGCATCAAGCCATCAGAGTGGGCACCGATTCTCAGCTCCATTAGCATTAACAAGAATTTAACTTTCCTTGCGGTAAGAAGTTACTACCAGCCTGGCCTTGGTGAAACAGGTAAGATACCTGACGAGTTTAAAACGGTTGGCCATAAATTAATAATAATTAAGTAATAAAGAGAAACACCTCTATGTCTTCCCTATCAACCCCCCCATAATTTTATTTATTTATCTCATTATCTCTCTCTATTTATTTATTTATTTATAATTTAGAGTACCCAATTCATTTTTTTCCACAATTAAGGGCAATTTAATATGGCCAATCCACCTACCTTGCACATCTTTGGGTTGTGGGGGTGAGACTCACGCAAACACGGGAGAATGTGCAAATTCCACACGGAGAGTGTCCCGGGGCTGGGATCGAACCCAATCCTCAGCGCTATGAGACAGCAGTGCTAACCACTGCGTCACCGTGCTGACCCTCTCATCATTTTATCGATCTCTTTTGGCTCATCTTTCAGCTTTCCCTTTTCCAGAGAAAAAATCCAAAACTTGCTGAGCCTTGCACATAGTTAGAACCCCATAGTTCTGGCAGTGTCTTTGTAAATCTTTTTTTCATTTATCCTAGTGCCTTTTATCCTTAATGTAATACGGAGACCCGAACTGATTACTTCAGTCTGTTCAAATCAAGATTCTATGCAAGTTGAAAGTAATTTCTCTACTTTTCAGTTCACTTGTTTTGAAATGAACCCAGAGTTTTGTTTGCAATTTTAATAGATTTGTTAACTGGTATTGCTACCTTTAATGATTAACGAATATAACGCAAGATCCCTTTGTTCCCTAACACATTCACACTCTTATTTTCCAAAAAGTATTTTGCCTTCTTATTCTTCCTGCCAAAATGCACTACCTCTCACTTCGCTATATTGAAATTTATTTTCTCTGTTTGTTGTCATGTAGGTACCAGAATTTGTGTTAACAGAAACCAGAAACTTGTGGGTATACATATCAGGAATAGATTGACAGGCTGGATCTCTTCGCTCTTGAAAAAAGAAGATTGAGGGATGACATAATAGGGGTCTTTAAAATTGTGGACGTTTTTGATACAGAGAAAATCTTTTTGCTTGTGAAGAAGAGCATAACTAGAGGCCATCAATATAAGCTCAGTCAGAGGGTTCCGGTGGCGGCATGTAGGAGGGAAGTTGCACGTTGGATGGCTCCTGCTCGAGGCGTGTTTTTCGGAGTTTAATGGCCAGTCCCAGATGCAATTTTTTGATGATCGAGTGTAGGAAGGCATAAAGGTGGATAATGTCGAAATATCAGAAGAAAGCCGCCGTGAAGAAGGGAGGGAGTGAGGGTTCACTGTCGAGTGGAAGGGCCAGCCCGGGAGCTGGCAAGATGGTGGAGGCTGTGTCGCTGGGTGGGGCCGCACTACTTACGGCAGAAAAGATGACCGAGGTGATGGCCTTTGCGTTGGAGAAGCAGTTTACGAAGTAAATGGAGGTGTTGAGGAAGGAGATGATTGTGGCGTTAAAGGTGTTGGAGAAGGTAATTGCCTCAGTGAAGGTGGCGGTGTCAAAGACATCGGCAGAGGTGCGGGAGCAGGGTGAGAAAATGAAGGGAGTGGAGGAAGCCATGTCGCAGCACAGCAATCAGCTCACCTCTATGGGGGAGGAGCTGCAGAGGGTGGTCGAGGCCAACAAAAGGCTGCGAGCAAAGTTGGAGGTCTTGGAAAATCGTTCAGGGCGGCAGAATTTGAGGAATGTGGGCCTGCCCGAGGTAGTGGAGAGCCTGAGGCCGATGGAGCACTTTTGCCAAGATGTTGGCAGAGTTGATGGGGGAGGGAGATGATCCCTCTCGGGATGAACTGGACCGGGCTCATTGGTCGTTTGAGGCCTAAACCAAAGGCGAATGAGTAGCCAAGATAATTTGTTTTCACAGGTACCACATGAAGGAAAAGGTCCTGAGTTGGGCGAAGCAGAAGCAGGAGGTGCAGTGGGCTGGAGCTGGGGTATGCATTTACCAGGACTTAACGGTGGAACTGGCGAGGAGGCGAGCGGTTTTCGGCCAAGTAAAGATGGCACTATATAACAGTGGGATGCGGTTTGGTGTGGTGTATCCAGTGAAGTTGAGGGTGACTTTTGTGAGGGCCACGAAGAATCCAGCACGAGTTTTAAGGATACAAAGTAATAACATTTATTTACAATAACATATATATATAACAGCAGCAGCAACTTCCCTTGCTGCACACTCCTTCCTGCTGGTTCCTAAACTGGCCAGCTTTATTTATACTAGGAGTTTACTAATGGTTTCTCCGCCCCCCTCATTGGGGAAGCTCATACTCCCACAGGATTGTGAGATTGTCATTAGTCCCCAGCCAATGGTAAGTAGGCAGGTTATAACATCCCCCCCCCCCCAAAGTCCAAGGAATCCACTGAAGACCCTGGTGAAGGAGGGCGTCGGACTCGTTTTGCCGCAGGCCGGACACCATTTGCACGCGGCGCTGGATCAGGCGGCGTGTAACGAGACGGAGACCGGCGCTTCCATGATGAACGGCGCAACGGTTGTACGTCCACGGCCCGTGGACCCGAGGATTCCCCCTCTGATGCATCCTGTGTCTCCATCTCGGAGTCAGAGTCTGCTGCCTCTGTCATGTCAGCGTCTCTATCTCCATTCGGTTCTGTAACGACCTGCGCAGGCTTCGAGTGAGGCACCAGTGGAAGATTGTGAGGACTACCTTCCCTTGTCTCTGGTCTCTGCGGCTGTAGAAATGAGCTCCGGGGGCGGGGAATCTTTTGAGGGGATAGTCTTCTGGACCGAATGTGGTCTACATGTTTGCGCAGGAGATGACTCTGGGCTTGCACCTGGTAAGATATAGGGCCCGTTTGGCGAAAGATTACACCAGGAACCCACTGGGCACCACCAGCAAAATTCCGAACGAACACTGGGTCACCGGGCGCAAACTGCCGAATCGGCCGATGCCGAGAAAATCCCTGTCCCTGCCGTTCTTGTGTGCGGCGTACCTTTGTGCCAGTGTCCAGGAAAAGCATACTAAGGCGGGTGCGAAGTCTCCGGCCCATTAGGAGTTCTGCGGGAGCTACCCCAGTCACCGCATGGGGGGTGGTCCTATACGTAAACAAAAAGCGAGCCAGTCTCGTGTCCATTGACCCGGAAGACTGCTTCTTTAGGCCTCTTTTGAATGTCTGCACTGTGCGCTCTGCCAACCCATTTGAAGCCGGGTGGTAAGGGGCAGTGCGGATATGGCGTGTGCCGTTCATCTTCGTGAAACTCGCAAACTCCTCACTCGTGAATGGAGTGCCGTTATCCGTGACCAGCACCTCGGGGAAGCCATGCGTTCTAAACGACAAACGCACCTTTTCAATTGTTGCGCAGGACGTTGTCCCCTGCATCTTATGCACCTCTCGCCATTTAGACTGGGCATCAATTAATAGAAGGAACATGGATCCTTGAAAAGGGCCTGCGAAATCTGCATGCAAGCGTGCCCAAGGCCGCCCTGGCCATTCCCAGTGATGTAGGGGCGCGGCCGGCGGAAGCTTCTGATGCTCCTGACAAATGGAGCAGTTTTGGGCCACCTTCTCAATGTCGGTGTCGAGACCTGGCCACCAGACATAACTCCGGCCCAACATTTTCATTTTGGTCACACCTGGATGCCCATTGTGCAAGTCTGTTAGTATCAGCTCCTGGCCTTTTTCCGGGACAATCACACGCGTCCCCCACAAGAGGATGCCGTCTTCCACGCTGAATTCTGACAGCTTGGAGGAAAATGCCCGCAACTCGCCTGGGAGCTGTCTATGCTGCCCACCATACAGGACTATGTGCCGAACCTTTGACAGGACTGGCTCCGTCTGGGTCCACTCACGGATCTGTGATGCCGTGACAGGCCAGGTGTCCATAAAATTTAGGGTTGCAACCACCTCACCGGTCGTGGGGGTCGACATGGGGCCGGTCGATAAAGGCAATCGGCTCAGTGCGTCGGCATTTGCTATCTGCGTTCCTGGTTTGTGCTCCAGAGAATACTCGTATGCAGCAAGCAACAAAGCCCAGCGCTGGATCCGTGTGGAAGCAATGGGCGGTATTGGCTTATCCTCTCTGAAAAGTCCCAGCAGAGGCTTATAATCAGTCACGATAGTGAAATGGCGGCCATACACGTACTGGTGGAAGCGTTTCACCGCACAAACCACTGCCAGGCCCTCCTTCTCGATCTGCGCGTACTTTTTCTCCGCTGCAGTCAATGTGCGGGAGGCGAAAGCTATCGGTCGCTCGGCCCCGTTCTCCATCTTGTGGGACAGGACGGCCCCAATACCATACGGGGATGCATCACATGTGACGAGCAAAGGCTTTCCAGGATCATAGTGGGTTAGTAACCCAGACGACGACAATTGTTGCTTTACCGGCCGGAAAGCGGTTTCTTGCGGCTGACCCCAAGCCCAGGTGTGATTTTTCTTTAGCAGAAGGTGCAAAGGGGCCAGCGTAGTTGCCAGATTGGGGAGAAACTTCCCGTAATAGTTTACGAGACCGAGAAAAGAACGAAGAAGCGAAGTGTCAGTCGGGGCGGGGGCCTGTTGAATTGCACGCACCTTCTCTGCGACGGGGTGCAAACCTTCGCGGTCCACCCGATAACCTAGGTAGACTACTTCCTTTGCCTGAAATACGCACTTTGTGCGACGTAAACGGACTCCAGCCTCCGAAAGGCGTCTAAGGACAGCCTCCAGATTTTCCAAATATTCCTGCTCCGACGTCCCTGTAATCAAAACATCATTAAGTAGACAGCAACACGTGGTAAACCTCTCAAAATGCCCTCCATAACACGTTGAAAAATTGCGCAGGCAGAGGATACTCCAAAGGGCAACCGTGTATATTCATACAGGCCCCGGTGTGTATTAATCATTACATATGGTCGGGAGGCAGGGTCCATCTCCAACTGCAGGTAGGCGTGACTCATAGCTAATTTTGTGAACGAGAGTCCACCTGCAAGCTTCGCGTAGAGATCCTCTATGCGAGGCATTGGATATCGGTCGAGTCGGGAAGCCGTATTCACTGTAAGTTTATAGTCGCCACTCAAGCGAACTGTGGCATCTGGCTTCATTACAGGTACAATTGGTGCTGCCCAGTCAGCAAAATGGACGGGCCTGATAATACCCAAACTCTCCAAACGAGTGAGCTCCCCTTCTACCTTCTCGAGCAAGGCGTAAGGCACCGGGCGCGCCCGGAAATAGCGCGGCGTGGCTCCTGGTTCGACTTGGATACGGGCTCCGGCCCCTTTCATTTTTCCCAAACCAGGCTGGAATACATCTGGGTATCGTCCTAGCACCTCAGTCAACCCTTCAGAAACTGTTTGGAGGATGTGCTGCCATTTCAACCGCAAATGGCGCAACCAGTCCCGACCCAACAGGCTGGGCCCATGGCTGCGCACCACGATAAGTGGGAAACGCCCCTCCTGGCATCCATAAACAACAGGGGTCATTGTAGTTCCTGCAATGCCCAGTGGTTACCCCGTGTAGGTGGCCAACCTGGCCTGTGAGTCGGTTAATGTAAGGGTCTGTATACCCTGCTTGATGCAGTCGAATGTCCTCTGGGCGATCACGGAGACCGCTGCGCCAATGTCCAACTCCATCTCAAGCGGGTGGCCATTGACCCGTACTGTCACCTTAATGGGGGCCACACGGGGAGCTGCCACACAATGCAACTGCAGGCAGCCGTCCTCCGTCTCCACATCCTCCGGAGTAGTCGCCACAGGTTCATCCACATGGAAGGTACGGCCCCTGGGCTGGTCCCAGTTACGGCCCCTGGGCTGGTCCCAGTTTCGGTCGGAATGACGGCGCTTCTGGCACCCCCAGGACCGCCGTCCGCGACGGGGTTGGCGCCTACAAGTCTGACACGGACATGGCTCCTCATCCATTGGTTCTGGAGAAGGCTCCCTTCGGGGAGGAATGTCCGACGGCCACTGGCGTCGGTCCGGACGTTGCCTCGCCCAAGGTACCGCAGGAGTGCGGGGGGATGGTTTCGGACGGAAGGGGTTTCGCCCCAAGGCATGTACTTCCATTCCCTGTCGCTCCTGCGCTCCTCGTTCTGCGCTCTCTTGGGACAATACTATTTGAATGGCCTGTTGAAAAGTCAATGTTGGCTCAGCTAACCACTTTCTCTGGGTGGCTGCATTGTTAATACCGCAAACCAAACAGTCGCATAACATTTCTGACAAGGTCTCACCATAGTCACAGTATTCTGCAATCCTGCGTAGCCTGAATAGAAAATCAGCATGGGATTCTCCAGGGGTCCTCTCAGCGGTATTAAACCGATAACGCTGGACTATCGTGGACGGGGTTGGGTTGAATATGTTGCCCCACTATATTCACAAGTTCATCAAACGTTTTGGTGTCCGGCGCAGCTGGGTACGTAAGGCTCCTAAGCACCCCAAACGTATGCGGGCCGTCGGACATTCTTCCCCGAAGGGATCCTTCTCCAGAACCAATGGATGAGGAGCCATGTCCGTGTCAGACTTGTAGGCGCCGACCCCGTCGCGGACGGCGGTCCTGGGGGTGCCAGAAGCGCCGTCGTTCCGACCGAAACTGGGACCAGCCCAGGGGCCGTAACTGGGACCAGCCCAGGGGCAGTACCTTCCATGTGGAAGGTGCAATATGACCACCTGGCGCTCGTTTTCGGTGATATTGTTTGCCCGGAAATAGTAACGCATCCGTTGTGTGTACTGGTTCCAGCTTTCCAGCGCAGCATCAAAAACATCCAAACGTCCGTACAGAGGCATGGTATAATAGAAAACAACTTCCAACCTGTATCCAACAAAAATCCAGGGAGGTGGCTTCAGCAGTGTAGACAGCTATTCACTTTAACCTTCGTCGCCAGTTTTGTGAGGGCCACGAAGAATCCAGCACGAGTTTTAAGGATACAAAGTAATAACATTTATTTGCAATAACATATATATATATATATATATAACAGCAGCAGCAACTTCCCTTGCTGCACACTCCTTTCCTGCTGGTTCCAAACTGGCCAGCTTTATTTATACATGGGGTTTACTAGTGGTTTCTCCGCCCCCCTCATTGGGAAAGCTCATACTCCCACAGGATTGTGGGATTGTCATTAGTCCCCAGCAAATGGTAAGTAGGCAGGTTATAACAGTGACCTACAACTCCAGAGACTTTGAGACGGTCGAGGCGACAAAGGCGATTCTAAAGATGGAAGGCTTGGCAGAAGTGAGGAATGGATCTGAAGATTGGTCGTGGACTATGGGGAAGGCAGTTGGAAGAGTGTATTATATGTTGTTCTGGTTTATATTTTTATTTCATGCTGTTATAGAGTTTAAGTTTGTCGTTGTCTTTTGTAGCAACGCTTTTTCTGAGATTTGTATGTTTGAATGGGACGTGCTGGGGGGGGGGCGGGTTTCTGGAAGTTTTCCTGGGACTGGGCGGGAAGGAGGGGAGAGGGGCCTGGGCAGGGGCCCTCACACTAGCAATCTTTAGTTAGCTAGTGAATGGTGTGATGGGAGGGGCTGTGGACATTAGAGCCTGGTGAGCAGGTTTCGATGGACCTAGGAGGTGTGAAAAGGGGGAGAAGGGATCGATACTGGGTGAGGTGTTTTCGAGAGGAAGTGGAGGGGGGATTCTGGGAGGGGGGAGGGGTTCGATGGTAACAATGGGTGGGGGCGGGTCAGGTCCAGAGGGCAGGGCGCAGAGTTATGATGACGGTGGATAGGAAGGGGGGGGAAGAGAGAACCCCTGTTGGTTAGTTACTTGGAACGTGAGGGGGTTGGGAGAACCAGTGAAGAGGTCGAGGGTGCTCACACACCTGAAAGATGCTGCAGGAGACTCATTTGAGGGTGAAGGATCAGGTGAGGCTTAGGAAGGGCTGGGTTAGCCAAGTGTTTCACTTGGGGTTTGATATTAGGGCGCAGGGGGTAGATGTTTTGCTTCGTAAAAGAGTGAGGTTCTCGATGGAGAAAGTGGTGGCGGACCAGGGAGGTAGGTATGTGATGGTGACAGGGGTATTGGAGGGGAGGTTGGTGGCATTGCAAAGCCTGTATGGCCCTAACTGGGGCCGTGTAAGGATCATGAGGAAAGTATGTGGAGCCGTCCCTGACTTGGATTCACATGAGCTGATAGTCGGTGGGGGGGACTGGACCTTGGTGCAGGAGTCAAGGTTGGACAGGTCGCAGCTGCGCTCGCTTGCCCAGTCGTTGACTGGACTTATGGAGGAAATGGAAGGAGTGGACCCTTGGAGGTTTTTGCACTGGGGTAGCGGGAATATTTGTTTTTCTTCATGCCTGCAGCATGGTGGTGTTCTTCGTGGCAGGAAACGTTCTACCAGGAAGGTTCAGATCGCAGTTAGTCGGCAACCGCAAACGAGTTAGCCGAGGCCCAACTCGGCAAAATCCAAAAAAAAACGTTGTAATGGACTCCGGGGATTTATTCGGGAGCCCGTAAACATTGATATGACGTTTCCATGCACCGCACCTCTAATGATCACATATCGAATGCTCTCGTTCTTGGTGCAAGTTTCAACCTTAAAGGGAACAATCTTATTGATATGGATTTCCACCCCCCTGCTGCTTGACTAAAAGGATGCAAAGAAAATCTGCCGCACCCAATTTTAAATACAGCTTGTCATCCAAATGAGTTGCTTGTAATAAGACTGTCGACCCTCCTAAAGAAGGGAGAATCTTTTTCTTTTGATAAAGAATTGGATGCCCCGTACATTCCAAGAGCAAATTTTAAGATTAACTGCCGCCGTTAATTAGGCCACAGAGAAGAATAAGACTGGATTGGTGTCCACAATTGAGGGCGACATGGTGGCGCAGTGGTTAGCACTGCTGCCTACGGCACTTGAGGACCTGGGTTCGATCCCGGCCCCGGGTCACTCTGTGGAGTTTGTACATTCTCCCCACGTCTGCGGGGTTTCACCCCCGCAACCCAAAGATGTGCAGGTTTGGTGAATTGGCCACACTAAATTGCCCCTTAATTGGAAAAAAATAATTGGGTACTCTAAACTTATTAGAAAAAAACAATTGGGCGTGTGCCATTGTCCCTTCTTCCAACCCACTTTACACTAGAGGCATCAGATTATCCCCAAACCGTTCCTTTCATAGATAGAAGACCTGTCTGTACCAAAGTAGGATAGATTCAACAATACAGGAACCCGCCCATAATAACAAAAAGCAAACAAAAGAATTATGACCGCAATAAATCTAAGGGGACATTCCTCATTAAGACTGAGGACCTGTAGGATTAACCCCATGGAGGGTACCCATACTATCATTACCAACTGGATACCTTCTCCAGAACAAGGCGAAGAAAAGGAAGGCCAACAAGATAATGGGAATTGAATACCCCTCCCAAATTTTAGACCCACCCATAAAGATCTATATCCACCACCACCCATCTTTCGGCAACGGCACCACCCAGTCCTGCCATGATTAACACTCTGATGACAGAAGAAAGACGACGGATAATAAGCACACGACATATGTACCATGACTAAGATGAGATAATACGAGTCCTTGAAATATTCCAGGAGAAATCAGTGCACATATCAGTGCAATTCCCTTTAACAGGATAAAAAACAATAAATCAGACAACAACTCTAGGATAGGGAAAAAGTCTGGATTAGAGCTTGAATTAACTAGAGCTGCAAACCATCAAACCATGTCCTTTACCTTCATGGATTCAATGAAGGCCAAGGCAGTAGTCGGATTATCGAATGACTTGACGGAGTTATCTGACATAATTTTCAGAATTAGCATAGCATTATTCACTTAAGCAGCCATGAGTTGTTTTCGAGATTCATCGAAGCCCAGACCTTAGACTGTTTTGCCGCTGAAAAGCCCTGGAAGAAGGAAATCCTCACTCCCTCATGGAGCCAGGTCGTCTCCAGGACCTGCCGATCCTTAAGGTTGTGGAAGCGAATGATTAAGTGCCTGGGATGAAAACCATCCCTTGGCCTCAAGATTTAGCACACTGGGCTAAATCGCTGGCTTTTAAAGCAGACCAAGGCAGGCCAGCAGCACGGTTCAATTACCGTACCAGCCTCCACGAACAGGCGCCGGAATGTGGCGACGAGAGGCTTTTCACAATAACTTCATTGAAGCCTACTTGTGACAATAAGCGATTTTCATTTAATTTAATTTTCAAGGGTACGATACGATGCACCCTTTCTAATTTGAAACGCCCAGCCTTCTTATCCAGCTTGAGAAAATGTAGCAGCCAGTCCTCGAAGAACAGGGGCCTTACCCACCATACCTTCCGGCAGATCGGCGTTTCAGATATTCTCAGACAGTTTTCCAAGGATTGAATTCTTGCCTCCGCAGAGAAAGTGTCATGTTCAACATGCAGAATTGTCTCCTCTGTATCATAAAGCCTCTTAATGATGCTTTGCAACATGGCCTCATGAGCACATAGATTTTGGGTCAACATACCAAACCTTTGGTCAATCACTTGGATAATGTTGGCAATCATAATGCTCACCATTCCAGGAGTGCCCGGGTTTGAGAGTTCTCCCAAGGATCAGGCCGCCATATTGAAAGGGCGGCTCCACCCCAGCTGAATATATCTGTCTCCTTTCATTGATGGATTCCATGATGTTTTTTGGCATAGTCTTACCAATACTAATCCCAAAGTCTTCCAACGACATAACAGCAAATATTAATTCATGGTAGATAAATGTTGGACAATCAGGATAATTGATGGATTATGAGTGAAGCCAGAGCCTGCCGAAAAGCACCATGCTCTCATCATGTGGTCCCCCTCCTGTGACATTTGACGAAATTCTATGTGAAAGGCTGGAAGATCGTGGGTTAAAGGAACTTTAACCATGGAGGGTAGACTTTCCTAGTTCAGGAAATCTGATGGGTAAAAGGAGACTGAAAGGATCTGATTCATTAACTAATTGTATTTACAGAGCTGGTTGTAGGCAAATTACATGTATTATACATACGTTTTAGGATTGTTTTTTTTCTTATTTTCTAAAGGGAGTGAAAGATATAAACAGCACTTCAGAAAACGCACACCAGCTATCAGGTCAAAAGACTTTACAATTCAATTCTGCAAGTCGGTTAGAGATTGTCTAAGTGTTTCCACTGGTCTAAAGACTTTGGAGTTACAAGGATTACCTTTGAGGCACAGAGATCTTATGGTATTAACAAAGGTGAGAAAACATTAACTGCAAGGCTGCATTACCATGGAAAAACATATCAGCAACATCTGTTAATTACCTATTGCAGTCTGTTCAAGAGCATTCTTGACATAAATGATATAACTGCTACCTTGATCATAGAATGCTAAAATCTTACAGCACAGAAGGAAACCATTTGGCCTAGTGTGGCTTTATTGATTCTTTGAAAGAATTATCTCAATTCCCTGTTTTTAAAAAAAAAATTATTAGTGTCATAAGTAGGCTTACATTAACACTTCAATGAAAATCCCCTAGTCCGGCACCTGTTTGGGTACACTGAGGGAGAATTCAGAATGTCCAATTTACCTAACAAGCATGTCTTTTGGGACTTGTGGGAGGAAACGCTGTTGGGGAGGGTTTAAACTAATGTGGCAGGGGGATGGGAACCAAATGAGGAGGTTAGTGGACAGTAAGGAGGTAGTAACTAAAGTCTGTAAGGAACTAGATCATGAAGTCAGCGCGACTAAGGGGAAGAGTAGGCAGGGAGCAGATGATGAATGCAAAGGGACTGGTGGTCTGAGGTGCATTTGTTTTAATGCAAGAAGTGTAGTAGGTAAGGCAGATGAACTTGGGGCTTGGATTAGTACCTGGGAGTATGATGTTATTGTTATTACTGAGACTTGGTTGAGGGAAGGGCATGATTGGCAACTAAATATCCCAGGATATCGATGCTTCAGGTGGGAGAGAGAGGGAGGTAAAAGGGGTGGAGGAGTTGCATTACTGGTCAGAGAGGATATCACAGCTGTGCTGAAGGAGGGCACTATGGAGGACTCGAGCAGTGGGGCGATATGGGCAGAGCTCAGAAATAGGAAGGGTGCGGTAACAATGTTGGGGCTGTACTACAGACCTCCCAACAGCGAGCGTGAGATAGACGTACAAATATGTAAACAGATTGTGGAAAGATGTAGGAGCAACAGGGTGGTGGTGATAGGAGATTTAAATTTTCCCAACATTGACTGGGATACACTTAGTGTCAGAGGATGAGATGGAGCAGAATTTGTAAGGAGCATCCAGGAGGGTTTTCTGGAGCAGTATGTAAATAGTCCAACTCGGTAAGGGGCCATACTGGACCTGGTGTTGGGGAATGAGCCCGGCCAGGTGGTTGAAGTTTCAGTCGGGGATTACTTTGGGAATAGTGATCACAATTTTGTAAGTTTTAGAATACTCATGGACAAAGACGAGAGTGGTCCTAAAGGAAGAGTGCTAAATTGGGGGAAGGCCAACTATACCAACATTCGGCAGGAGCTGGGGAATGTGGATTGGGAGCAGCTGTTTGAAGGTAAATCCACATTTGATATGTGGGAGGCTTTTTAAAAAAAAAAATATTTTATTCAAATTTTTTTGGCCAAACAAAACAATACAAAGGTTTTCCCTTTTACAACAATAAAACAGTATAAATAACAGTGGCCGTTTTTAACAAATAAATAAATAATATATATATATAAACTAAATGGCAACTGCCATATCAAAAATAATAACTCTCCAAAAATAAAATCAAACAACCCAATATACATAGCCTAATACAAAAACACCCCTGAGGACCCGCCCGGGCTCTTCACCCCCCCTCCCCCCCTCCCCCCTGGGTTGCTGCTGTTACCTTCCCATTTCCTTTATCGTTCTGCGAGGTAGTCAATGAACGGTTGCCACCGCCTGTGAACCCTTGAGCCGAACCCCTTAGTGCGAACTTTATCCGTTCTAGTTTTATAAACCCTGCCATGTCATTTATCCAGGTCTCCACGCCCGGGGTTTTGGCTTCTTTCCACATAAGCAATATCCTTCGCCGGGCTACTAGGGACGCAAAGGCCAAGACATTAGCCTTTTTCGCCTCCTGCAGTCCCGGCTCTTCTGCAGCCCCGAATATAGCCAACCCCCAGCCTGGCTCGACCCGGACCCCCACCACCTTTGAAAGCACCTTTGCCACCCCGACCCAGAACCCCTGCAGGGCCGGACATGACCAAAACATGTGGGTGTGGTTTGCTGGGCTTCTCGAGCATCTCCCACACCTACCCTCTACCCCAAAAAATTTACTGAGCCTTGCTCCGGTCATATGCGCCCTGTGTAAAACCTTGAAATGTATCAGGCTTAGCCTGGCGCACGAGGACGGCGAGTTTACCCTACGTAGGGCATCAGCCCACAGCCCCTCCTCAATCTCTTCCCCCAGCTCTTCTTCCCATTTCCCCTTCAGCTCATCCACCATGATCTCCCCCTCGTCCCTCATTTCCCTGTATATATCCGACACCCGACCATCCCCCACCCATGTCCCTGAGATCACTCTATCTTGAATCTCCTACATCGGGAGCTGCGGGAATTCCCTCACCTGCTGCCTCGCAAAAGCCCACAGTTGCATGTATCGAAATTCATTCCCTTGGGGCAACCCATATTTTTCCGTCAGCGCTCCCGTCTACGAACAGATCTCTCAGTTGCACAACCCCAGCTCTCTGCCATGCTCCAAATCCCCCATCCATTCTCCCCGGGACAAACCTATGGTTATTTCTTATCGGGGACTGCACCGAGGCTCCCGTCCTTCCCCTATGTCGTCTCCACTGCCCCCAAATTTTTTGTGTTGCCACCACCACTGGACTTGTGGTGTATTTCTTTGGGGAGAACGGCAACGGCGCCGTCACCATTGCTTGTAGGCTGGTTCCTTTGCAGGACGCCATCTCCAATCTCTTCCACGCCGCTCCCTCCCCTTCTCCCATCCACTTACACACCATTGAGATATTGGCGGCCCAGTAGTATTCACTTAGGCTCGGTAGTGCCAGCCCCCCCCTATCCCTGCTACGCTGCAAGAACCCCCTCCTCACTCTCGGGGTCTTCCTGGCCCACACAAAACTCATGACACTTTTCTCAATTCTCTTGAAAAAAGCCTTCGTGACCATCACCGGAAGGCACTGAAACACAAAAAGGAATCTTGGGAGGACTACCATTTTGACCGCCTGCACCCTATCCACCAGTGACAGGGGCACCATGTCCCATCTCTTAAAATCCTCCTCCATCTGTTCCACCAATCTTGTTAAATTAAGCCTATGTAAGGTTCCCCAACTCCTGGCTATCTGAATCCCTAAGTACCGGAAATCTCTTGTCACCTTCCTCAGCGGTAAGTCATCTATTTCCCTGCTCTGCTCCCCCGGATGCACCACAAACAACTCACTCTTCCCCATATTCAATTTGTACCCCGAAAATTCCCCAAACTCCCCAAGTGTCTGCTTTATCTCAGGCATCCCCTCCACTGGGTCCGCAACATACAGCAATAAATCATCTGCATACAAAGATACCCGGTGTTCTTCTCCTCCCCTGAGTACTCCCCTCCACTTCCTGGAGCCCCTCAGTGCTATGGCCAGGGGCTCAATCGCCAATGCAAACCGTAACGGAGACAGGGGACACCCCTGCCTCGTCCCTCTATGAAGACGGAAGTAGTCAGACCTCTGTCTGTTCGTGACCACGCTCGCCACCGGGGCCCTATACAGCAGCTGTACCCGTCCGATATACCCTTCTCCAAAACCAAATCTCCTCAGCACCTCCCACAGATAATCCCACTCCACTCTGTTGAATGCTTTCTCGGCGTCCATCGCCACCACTATCTCCGCCTCCCCCTCTGGTGGGGGCATCATCATTACCCCTAGCAACCTCCGTATGTTCGTGTTCAGCTGTCTCCCCTTAACGAACCCAGTTTGATCCTCGTGGACCACCCCCGGGACACAGTCCTCTCTCCTCGTCGCCATCACCTTAGCCAGGAGCTTAGCATCTACATTTAAAAGGGAAATGGGCCTGTAGGACCCACACTGCAGCGGGTCTTTTTCCTTCTTCAAAAGGAGCGATATCGTTGTCTCCGACATAGTCGGGGGCAGCTGCCCCCTTTCCCTGGCCTCATTAAAGGTTCTAGTCAAAAGCGGGGCCAGTAGGTCCATATACTTCCTATAAAATTCCACCGGGAATCCGTCCGGTCCCAGGGCCTTCCCCGCCTGCATGCTCCCAATCCCTTTTACCACCTCCTCCATCTCAATCTGTGCTCCCAGTCCCGCCCTCTCCTGCTCCTCCACCTGAGGGAATTCCAGCTGATCCAGGAAATGCATCATTCCCTCCTTCCCTTCTGGGGGCTGAGCCTTATATAACCTCTCCTAAAATGCCTTGAACACCCCGTTCACTCTCTCCGCTCCCCGTTCCATCTCTCACCCCACCTATCTCCCTCGCTGCTCCCCTCTTCCTCAATTGGTGGGCCAGTAGCCGACTCGCCTTCTCTCCATACTCATACTGTACACCCTGTGCCCTCCTCCACTGTGCCTCTGCCTTACCCGTGGTCAGCAGATCAAATTCCACATGTAGCCTTTGTCTTTCCCTGTAAAGTCCCTCCTCCGGTGCCTCCGCATATTGCCTGTCCACCCTCTCAAGTTCTTTCAGCAATCGCTCCCTTTCTTTACCCTCTTGCTTCCCTTTATGTGCCCTTATGGATATCAGTTCCCCTCTAACCACTGCCTTCAACGCCTCCCAGACCACTCCCACCTGAACCTCTCCATTGTCATTAAGCTCCAAGTACCTTTCGATGCACCCCCTCACCCTTAAACATACCCCCTCATCCGCCAATAAGCCCATATCCATTCTCCAGAGTGGGTGCTGTTCTTTTTCCTCTCCTACCTCCAGGTCTACCCAATGTGGAGCGTGGTCCGAAATGGCTATGGCCGTATATTCCGTCCCTGTCACCTTCGGAATCCGTGCCCTTCCCAAGACAAAAAAGTCTATCCGTGAGTATACTCTATGAACATGAGAGAAAAATGAGAACTCCTTGCTCCTAGACCTACTAAATCTCCAGGGGTCTACCCCTCCCATCTGTTCCATGAAGTCCTTGAGTACCCTGGCCGCTGCCGGCCTCCTCCCGGTCCTGGACCTCGACCGGTCCAACCCTGGATCAAGCACCGTATTGAAGTCTCCCCACATTACCAACTTTCCTGCCTCCAGGTCCGGGATATGTCCCAACATACGCCTCATAAAATTTGCATCATCCCAGTTCGGGGCATATACGTTCACCAGAACCACCGCCTCCCCTTGCAATCTGCCACTCACCATCACATATCTACCCCCACTATCCGCCACTATGGTCCTTGCCTCAAATATTACCCGTTTCCCCACTAAGATAGCCACCCCCCTGTTCTTCTCATCTAAACCCGAATGAAACACCTGCCCCACCCATCCTTTACGTAGTCTGACCTGGTCTATCAGTTTCAGATGCGTCTCCTGCAACATAACCACATCTGCCTTAAATTTCTTTCGGTGTGCGAGTACCCGTGCCCTTTTAATCGGCCCGTTCAGCCCTCTCACGTTCCACGTGATCAGCCGGGTTGGGGGGCTCTTTACCCCCCCACTTGTCGACTAGCCATCCCCTTTTTTAACCCAGCTCCTCACCCGGTTCCCACGTACCCGTATATCCCCCCGCGGCGCCCTCCCGCCTCGACCACCCCATCCCATAACAGCTCCCCCTTCTCCTTAGCAGCAGCAACCCAGTTAACCGCCCCCCCCCTCCTCTACATCCCCCTCTAGCGTAGTTGCACCCCCCCGTGTTGCTCCCAGAAGTCAGCGAACTCTGGCTGACCTCGGCTTCTCCCCTTGTCCTCGGCCCCCCCTCCTTCCTGCGTCCCTGTTCCCGCCATGATTACCATAGCGCGGGAACAAAGCCCGCGTTTCCCACTCGGCCCCGCCCCTAATGGCCGGCGCCCACAGTTCCTCATACTCTCTCTCTTCCCCCCCCCCCCCCCACCCTTTTTCCTCGCCCCACATAATCACCCCACCACTTTGTCCCAATAGTTCTTTCTCTTGCCCGACTATTCCAGCTTCTCGTCCACAATGAATGTTAACGCCTCTTCTGCCGTCTCAAAGTAGTGGTGCTTCCCTTGGTGTGTGACGCACAATCTTGCCGGTTGCAACATTCCAAACTGGATCTTCTTTTTGTGAAGCACCGCCTTAGCCCGATTAAAACTTGCCCTCCTTCTCGCCACCTCCGCACTCCAGTCCTGGTACATGCGGTTCACCGTGTTCTCCCACTTACAGCTCCGAGTTTTCTTCGCCCATCTGAGGACCGTCTCTCTGTCATTATAGCGGAGAAACCTCGCCACTATAGCTCGGGTTATTTCTCCAGCCTTCGGTCTTCGCGCCAGAACTTGATAAGCTCCCTCCACCTCCAAGGGGCCCGTCGGGGCCTCCGATCCCATTAGCGAGTGAAGCATCGTGCTCACATATGTCCCGACGTCCGCCCCTTCTGCGCCTTCGGAAAGACCCAGAACTCTTAGATTCTTCCTCCTCGAGTTATTCTCCAGTACTTCCAACCTTTCCACACACCTTTTGTGCTGTGCCTCGTGCGTCTCTGTCTTCACCACCAGGCCCTGTATTTCGTCTTCATTTTCAGCAGCCTTTGCCTTCACGACCCGAAGCTCCAGCTCTTGTGTCCTCTGCTCCTCCTTTAGCCCTTCAATCGCCTGTAATATCGGGGCCAACAGCTCCTTCTTCAACTCCTTTTTCAGCTCTTCCACACAGCGCCGCATGAACTCTTGTTGGTCCGGGCCCCATAACAAGCGGCCACCTTCCGACGCCATCTTGCTTTGAGCTTCCCTTCCTTGCCGCTGCTCCAGAGGATCCTCCGCAATCCGGCCGCTATCCTCTCCCTTATCCATGCGTGTCCGGGGGGGATTCCCTTCTGGTTTACCGCACAGTGTTTTTGGCCGTTTAAATTGCCGTTGGGGCTCCTATTAAGAGCCCATAGGTCCGTTCCACCGGGAGCTGCCGAAACGTGCAACTTAGCTGGTCATCGCCGCACCCGGAAGTCTGTGGGAGGCTTTTAAAGAGAGGTTGTTTAGAGTGCAGGACAGACATGTCCCTGTGAAAATGAGGGATAGAAATAACAAGATTAGGGAACCATGGATGACAGTTGAAATTGTGAGACTAGCTAAGAGGAAAAAGGAAGCATACATAGGGTCTAGGCGACTGAAGACAGACTAAGCTTTGGAAGAATATCGGGAATGTAGGACTAATCTGAACGAGGAATCAAGAGGGCTAAAAGGGGTCATGAAATATCTTTAGCAAACAGGGTTAAGGAAAATCCCAAAGCCTTTTATTCATATATAAGGAGCAAGAGGATAACTAGAGAAAGGGTTGGCCCACAAGGACAAAGGAGGAAAGTTATGCGTGGAGTCAGAGAAAATGGGTGAGATTCTTAACAAGTACTTTGCATCGGTATTCACCGAGGAGAGGGACATGACGGATGTTGAGGCTAGGGATAGATGTTTAATTACTCTAGGTCAAGTCGGCATAAAGAGGGAGGATGTGTTGGGTATTCTAAAAGGCATTAAGGTGGACAAGTCCCCAGGTCTGGATGGGATCTATCCTAGGTTCCTGAGGGAAGTGAGAGCTGGGGCCTTAACAGATATCTTTGCAGCATCCTTGAACTGGAGAATTGCTAATGTTGTCCCCTTGTTTAAGAAGGGTAGCAGGGATAATCCAGGTAATTATAGACCGGTGAGCCTGACATCAGTGGTAGGGAAGCTGCTGGAAAAGATACTGAGTAATAGGATCTATTCCCATTTGGAAGAAAATGGGCTTATTAGTGATAGGCAACATGGTTTTGTGCAGGGAAGGTCATGTCTTACCAACTTAATAGAATTCTTTGAGGAAGTGACAAAGTTGATTGATGAGGGAAGGGCTGTAGATGTCATGTACATGGACTTCAGTAAGGCATTTGATAAGGTTCCCCATGGTAGGCTGAGGGAGAAAGTGAAGTCTCATGGGGTCCAGGTTGTACTAGCTAGATGGATAAAGAACTGGCTGGGCAACAGGAGACAGAGAGTAGTAGTAGAAGGGAGTTTCTCAAAATGGAGAACTGTGACCAGTGGTGTTCCACAGGGATCCGTGCTGGGACCACTGTTGTTTGTGATATACATAAATGATCTGGATGAAGTATGCGTGGAAAGTTCTTTACGCAGAGGGTGGTGGGTGTCTGGAACGCATTGCCGGCAGAGGTGGTAGAGGTGGGCACGATGGCGTCATTTAAGAGGTATCTAGACAGATACATGAATGGGCAGGGAGCAGAGGGATACAGATCCTTAGAAAATAGGCGACAGTTTTAGATAGAGGATCTGGATCGTCGCAGGCTTGGAGGGCCGAAGGGCATGTTCCTGTGCTGTAATTTTTCTTTGTTCTTTAAACCGGAGCACCTGGAGGAAACCCATGCAGACACTGGGAGAATGTGCAGACTCCGCACAGACATTGACCCAAGCTGGGAATCGAACCCGGGTCCCTGGCACTGTGAAGCAACAGTGCTAACCACTGTGCTACCATGTTGCCCATATAATGATGTAATAAATGATTACAAAGCAGCTCTAATTGAATGCCTGTGACTTTTACTGCTAAGGCATATGTATGAATAATAGTCATTTGAGTTAGATGCTAAAGTGTACCTATGGAGTTATGTTCCTGCCAGTTGTCTATGGAAGGTATTTTAGGCCTACCTTTTGACAGGTTGGAGGAGGCTGTGAAAATTGATAAAAAAGGTGAAATGGTTTGGGGACTGTTCTTTTGAGTAAGCTCATTAATTTTAAATATTTAAATAAAGCCGCTTTCTTCGAATTTTGAGAGCAGTTTGAATTTAACGGCTGTGGTTAGGTTTACAATGGCACAGGCTTCCTTGCCTGGCTAGTGGCTGCTTGGTAGGAATCAGAATTAAAAACGCTAATGAGGTCTTGCCGCTAAATATAGCGGAACATCCTCCTTCCCAGCTCTTGCTTCGTCCCTTCCTCCCTGCTTCCCTTGATCATACTAGGACCAAAGTCTTCATTCAGGAAATTACCCAACTAAATTAATTAAATTGAAATTTAATAACTAGGCTTATCAAATGGTAATTGGTAGTTGATACAAATGAGGCAATTAATCAATATAAATACCTCTCAAACTTAAGTCTCAACCGCAGAATGTTAATGTACTTTTCATACAATATCCATCCATAACTGCTTTTTGATATATTAATTGTAAATGTCATGTGCAATTCTTTAGGGTTTATCCAGGACAAAGACACTACAGAACCTTTCATTAGCTTATTGTCCAATAGGAGATGATGGACTGAAAAGTAAGTTACTATTTCTATCAGATTTTTTTACAATTTGGTAACTCATAATGTTAAGTATTCACGTTTTGTAAAATCTAAATTTTCTTCAGTCATTTGCGAGAGTGTGAAGAACTCGGCAACTATCAAAACAGTTAACTTCACGGGTTGTAACTTAACATGGCGTGGAGCAGAGCACATGACCAACATTATTAAGGCAGGTTTTTATTACTGTTCCTTCAGAGATGCCTTTTAAACAGTTTTAAATCACAAAGCATTCAACGCAAAAGTTTGACTTGCATGGCAATTACAAACTAATTTAACACTGTAAAGGTCATGTGCTTTTTTGTGCAGCATCAAGCAACAAAAAGACATAGTCAAGTCTGGGCAGAGAGTCTTCGTTACAGGCGTCCTGATCTAGATTGTATGACTGGTTTGCGTCGCATTACCATGAATTGTAATACATTGATTGGTGATATTGGAGCTGCTGCCTTTGCAGATGCCCTCAAAGATGACCTTTGGCTTAAAGGTATGTTGAGCTGAAAGAATTATTGCTGTTTTTGTTATACAGATGAATTTTAAATATAAAGGTATGAACTTCATTTGGGTTTGAAAATTAACTTCATAGAGGATAAACATAATCCTGTTTACTCCTATCCAGTGTAACTGATTGCGCAGTTGGTTTTGAAATGTACCCATGGTATCCCAATAGAACAGTGGGAGGAATAATGCAGATTAGGAAGTTCCCAGAATTGATCTTCAGCCTGCCGGATTTGCTAATCTTAGTTGGTTTGAAGTTGAGTCAAGAACATCTGAAAAAGAGAGGGGGAAAATCGGCTGTGTTCCAGCTTCTGATTCCTAACTTGGCTATGTTGATATCAAATGGATATGGGATTTGGCTCACAAACACAAAAAATGAACTGGTCCTCAGTTGGCAATTTAGCAAGAAAACAAAATGACCTGTTTTGCTGTGTTACCCTATTTTCATTAAATAGAAGCTCCAAATGTTTAAATTGATTTCCAACCTGTGCTACTCTTATTCCTAATCTTTCTTTGTTGACAGGGCTGAGAAAGTTTATGTTTATCCTTGAATCAGTCCAGGGTGGTATCATACAGAGCAAGGTCAGCAAAGTAAGAGATGCAACAGCAGCCCTATAGCAGACCATTAATAAATCAAATGTTACGAGTATGATGATACAGAAGGGATATTAAAGGGAATCCTTTTCCAAGTACATCCTTTGCCAGAAAATGGTTACATATGTAAGGCTTCTGTGTGGAGTCTGGAAATTATAATAGTTTTCAATTTCTAATTCTGAATAGTTCTCATATTTCAAGGTTCATGCCACCTCCATTCCCCCACTAATGGGGGAAATCAGGGTTTGAATTGTAAACTTGCTCTTGAGCACTAATTGCATAGTGGTATTGGTAGAGGCCTGCCTACTACTCAACCTACTGCTAGCATGTGGCCCAAGGGAATTTAAAAGGAGAAAATATCTGCGATCCAGGGAAGCTGAAAAATGCACCAGTGAATATGCTTGAACAACCTGTAAAACAATACATCAATTAGTATCTGTGGTGAAAATAGGTAATTTATTGTTAAAAATTAGACTAGCCCCCACAGCTGGAAATATAGCAGCTAAGCAGAGTATATAATGGAATGGAACCAAAGGAAATAGAAACGAAATGCAGCCACAAGTTCTCTCATCTGCACACACAAAGCAGACTGATCTGTTAAGTTTTTAAATGGGGAAATAGTTAAATGGCTGAAGTGATATAAACATCGAAAATAGAAAAAAATGAGATAACTTAAAGATATTTATGAGATATAGAATGTACAAGTTGAGATGGGCTCCAGCAGCTCAGGTGAAGAATATAACCAAAGGCAGCATTGTTTTCCAATGGAGGATACTCATCCCAAGCACCAACCTAATGCCAATGCACATGCCAGCCAAAAGTATAAGAGATAATGTCACGGCTGTACTGGCATAATATATTTTTGAAGGCTACATTTAAAAAAAAAGACTGAACATCAAGATGGCTCCTGAGAAATTGCCTTATTGCTGAAAGATGACAAATATACCTCTTATTGCTACTCAATGTTTGTCAGACCAGGAGATAAACAAAACTCCACTGACACTTTTCATTATAAAAATGCAAATTTGCTTTCTCAAAAGTTTTAATGTACTGACACCATGGGTAGGAGAAGTCCATCTGCCTAATGGGATTATCTCAATACCTCATTTGGACTATGACCCGATACTGACATGATGTCACATGATTCCATGACCAACTTGCTCCCTGTTAACAGATCTTAAAAAGCTCAAACTGACTTCACAGAGTGCCACCTTCACCAAGTCACATCTTCGTTGATCAAGGATGACAAGCAAAGTCATTTGACTGCTGTTATCAACCAGGCTGTCGAACGAGCCACATCCATGTACCTTGAAAGAGAGATCAGAGACCTCTTTCTCTCCTCCCTGTTCCAGTTTTTAGACCTACCTGTAGGATTTCTTATTTTAAAATAAGAGACGGGGTCCGGTGATAGTTTGAGATTGAGTTTATTGCAAAACTTAATTAGTACAGTTTCAAATATAAACAAGAGAAACAAAAGGCCCAGTGGGGCAAAAGGGAGAAAACAATGGAAAGAGAACCAAGAAGAGAGCGAGCACATGAGCACCATGGGTTTTATACCTCCACGTTTTGGTACTGCTTCCTCTCTGCCTCCTTTTGGCTGACAAGTTTTATATCGTTGATCCAGGATTCCACGCTTGGAGGCCTCGCATCCTTCCACTGAAGAAGAATCCTTCGCCGGGCTACCAGGGATGCAAAGGCCAGAATACCGGCCTCTTTCGCCTCTTGCACTCCCGGCTCCTCTGCCACCCCAAATATTGCGAGCCCCCAGCCCGGTTTGACCCTGGATCCTATCACCCGCGACACCGTCCTTGCAAAGCCCTTCCAAAATTCCTCCAAAATTCCTCCAGCGCTGGGCACGCCCAGAACATATGGGTGTGATTTGCTGGGCTCCCTGAGCACCTAACACATCTGTCCTCACCCCCAAAAAACCGGCTCATCCTTGTCCCGATCATGTGAGCCCTGTGCAGCACCTTAAACTGTATGAGGCTGAGCCTCGCGCACGATGAGGAAGAGTTCACCCTCCCTAGGGCATCTGGCCACGTCCCTTCCTCAATCTCCTGTCCCAACTCCTCCTCCCACTTACCTTTCACCTCCACCACCGAGGCCTCCTCCACCTCCTGCATCACCTGGTAAGTTTCCGAGATCTTTCCCACTCCCCCCCCCCCCCCCCCCCCCCCCCCCCCCCCCCCCGAGAGCACCCTGTCCTGTACTGTGTGTGGCAGCAGCCGCGGGAATTCCACCACCTGCCGCCTGGCAAACGCCCTTACCTGTAAGTACCTGAAGGTGTTCCCCGGGGGGAGCCCGTACTTCTCCTCCAGCTCACCCAGGCTCGCAAACTTCCCGTCCACAAACAGATCCCCCAACCTTTGTATCCCTGCCCTGTGCCACCCCGAAAACCCTCCATCTGTTCTCCCTGGGACGAACCGGTGGTTCCCCCGTATTGGGGCCCACACCGAGGCCCCAGATTCCCCCCTGTGCCGCCTCCACTGCCCCCAGATTATGACGGCAGCCACCACCACCGGGCTCGTGGTTTACCTCCTTGGAGGGAACGGCAGCGGCGCCGTTGCCAGCGCCCCCAGACTCGTACCCACACAAGACGCTGTCTCCAGCCTCTTCCATGCATCCCCCTCCCCCTGCATCACCCACCTGCGCACCATCGGCGCATTGGCGGCCCAGTAGTACCCACAGAGGTTGGGCAGCGCCCGCCCCTCCCTATCTCTACTCCGCTCCAGGAACACCCTTCTCACCCTCGGAGTCCCTCGCGCCCACACAAACCCCATTATACTCCTGTTGACCCGCCTAAAATAGGCCTTTGGGATAAACACGGGTAGGCACTGGAACAGAAACAAAAACCTTGGGAGCACCGTCATTTTGACTGACTGCACCCTACCCACCATGGACAGCGGCAACGTGCCCCACCTCTTGAACTCCTCCTCCATTTGCTTCACCAGCCTTGTGAAATTAAGCCTATGCAGGCCCCCCCAGCTCCTGGCCACCTGGACCCCCAAATACCTGAAGCTCTTCTCCACCCTTTTTAGTGGGAGCTCACCAATCCCCCTCTCCTGGTCCCCTGGGTGAACCACAAACAGCTCGCTCTTCCCCATATTGAGCTTGTACCCCGAGAAATCCCCAAATTCCCTAAGGATCCTCATTACCTCCGGCATTCCCCCCACCGGGTCCGCCACATATAGCAGTAAGTCGTCCGCATAGAGCGACACCCTATGCTCCTCCCCACCCCGTACCAACCCCCTCCAGTTTCTCGACTCCCTCAGTGCCATAGCCAGGGGTTCAATCGCCAGTGCGAAGAGCAGGGGGGGCAGGGGACACCCCTGCCTCGTCCCTCGGTGCAACCAAAAGTACTCGGACCTCCTCCTGTTTGTGGCCACACTTGCCATCAGGACCTCATACAACAGCCTAACCCACCTGACAAACCCCTCCCCAAATCCAAACCTCTTCAGCACCTCCCACAGGTACCCCCACTCTACCCTATCGAAGACTTTCCCAGCGTCCATCGTCACCACTATCTCCGCCTCCCCCATCTCGCCGGCATAATGATAACGTTCAAAAGCCTCCGCACATTCGCATTCAACTGCCTCCCCTTCACGAACCCCGCCTGGTCTTCGTGGATGATCCCCACCCCTCGATTTTTGGCATCCAGCCCCAAATGAAACACCTGACCTACCCACCCTTTCCTCAATCTTACCTGGTCTGCCACCTTCAGTTGTGTCTCTTGGAGCATAACCACATCCGTCTTCAGCCCCCTCAGGTGCACGAACACGCAGGCCCGCTTGACCGGCCCATTCAGTCCCCTTACATTCCAGGTTATCAGCCGGATCAGGGGGCTACCCGCCCCCTCCCCCGCCAACTAGCCATAACCCCTCCTCGGCCAGCCAATCGCCCGCACCCCACGCCCGGCCCGTTCCCCACGGCGGCAGACCCCCGTCTCGACCGTTCCCCACTCGCTCCAGCTCCCCCTTGACCATAGCAGCAGCAACGCGATATCTCCCCCCCCCCCCGCGGGGCGAGGACCCATCCTGGTTGTTTTACTCCCCCCATTGCAGTTCTGCAAGTCAGCTGACTCCTGCTGACCCCGGCCACTCCCGCCTCTCCTTCGACTCCTCCCATTGTGTGACACACCCTCCTCTTCTGTTCCCCATCCGCAGGCTCTCCCCCTCCCCCTTCCATCCTAAGCGCGGGAAACAACCCTCGCTTCCCCGCCCCGGCCCCGCCTGCGCTTTCAACCTACCCGGCCCCGCCACCTCTGGCGCAGCTCCTTTTACAGGCCCAGTCCCCTCAGCCCCGTCTCACCGCCGGCCATCCACCCCTGTTCCATTTGCTTACCCCCCTCCAAGAGCTCCCCCTGACCAACCCAACCAAAACAGTGCCCAACCCGCCCTGACCACCTTCACCGACCAGAAAGAAAAACACAAAAAAAAAAGAAACCAAGCGCAAAGGACGCCCCCTCAAAAAGTAACGTATCAACCGCAATCCCCAAACGCCCATCCCGACCCTCAATCTGTGTCCAACCTCTCGGCCTGAACAAAGGCCCACGCCTCCTCTGCAGACTCAAAATAATGGTGCTGGTCCTTGTAGGTGACCCACAGTCGCGCCGGCTGCAACATGCCAAACTTCACCCCCTTCCTGTGTAGCACCACCTTCGCTCGATTGTACCCGGCCCTCTCTTCGCTACCTCCGCACTCCAGTCCTGGTATATACGAACCTCCGTTTTCTCCCACCTGCTGCTCCTCTCCTTGGCCCACCTGAGCACACACTCCCGATTGACGAACCGATGCAACCTCACCAGCACCGCCCACGGAGACTCGTTAGCCTTGGGCCTCCTCGCCAGTACTCTATGGGCCCCTTCCAGCTCCAGGGGTCCCTGGAAGGACCCCGGTCCCATCAGCGAGTTCAACATGGTGACCAGATAGGCCCCCACGTTCAGCCCCTCCAGCCCCTCCGGGAGGCCCAGAATCCGCAGATTCTTCCGCCTCGACCGATTCTCCAACTCCTTGAACCGCTCCTGCCATTTCTTGTGGAGCGCCTTGTGCGCCTCCACCTTTACCGCCAGGCCTAAGATCTTGTCATCGTTGTCGGAGATCTTTTGTCGGGCCTCGCGGATCGCCACCCCCTGGGCCGTCTGTGTCTTCAGCAGCTCATCAGTAGAAGCCTTCATCGGCTCAAGCAGGTCCGCTTTAATCTCTCTGAAGCAGCGCTGGATACCCTCCTGTTGCTCCTGCGCCCACTGCATCCACGCTGCCTGGTCTCCGCCTGCCGCCATTTTGTTCTTCTTCCCTCGCACCTTCTTCGGGTCCACCACCACCTTTTTAATCGCCCCGCTCCTGATAAAAGCCATATACTATCGGAGAATTGTTGTAATCTCCTTCCCACGCCGGGAAACGTCGAAAAAGTGCCGTTGGGGGCCCTGAAAAGAGCCCAAAAGTCCGTTTTTGCGGGAGCCGCCGAATGTGCGACTTAGCTCCGCATAACCGCAACCGGAAGTCCTGTGCTTACAATGTTACATTGTCATATCTGTAGCCTGAATTCTGAAGAGCTGATGTGTTCCCACAGTATACTTTCCCACAGTTACAGTATTTTCCAAACTTGGTTTTAATATTTCCCCTTGCTACTCGAGAAACTAGCCTCTAGCAGATCAACCTGAGGAGCCAGCACAACTATCTCTGCAAATTCAAAGCCGTCCCTTCAGATAACTTAACATAACTATGAAACATCAAGCCTTCCCCCTAAAAGGGACTGAATTAAATTCCATTTTTATAATTACTGATTTTATTTTCATAATTTATTTGTGTATGTAAGTGTCAGTGAGATGCCATCATTTTATGAACCTCCAGAGCAAAGGGTTTGGAAAATACACTACTCTTTTCCTTTTCAAATATAAAAGTTTGCTGCTGAGTTACTTAAAACTGACTTGAGGGTAAGAAATACATAAAACCACATAAAGATATATTTGATCACTTGCAATAAAAGGTAATACCTTAAAAATTGTCTGTAACAATGTTCACTTAACTGTTCTCTCTACAGATACTAACCAAATTGTTAAATGTTTCCAATGTTTTCTGTTTGATATCCAGCATCTGCATTTTATTTTGCTTTTGATCACAATTCTTCACCCAGGTGCTAAGACACCGGGTCTTAGTTGAAAATACTCTCCAGCACAAGTCAAAATTATTTTTGATGGGTAATGTTCACCGTTCATTGTACACAATGTTCACTGTTGGTTGAGTGACAGGAAACAAAGTATTGGTAAGCAGTTGTTTTGTGAATTTGAGGAATGTATAGAGTAATGTTCTGCAGGGGTCATTACTAGGCCCATTGTTTTTATTGATGTCTATAGATATTTAAACTTGGGCGTACAAAACACAATTTCAGACGATGCAGATAACACAAAAGTTGGAAGCAGAAGGTGAGCATTGTCAGCGTGGCGAGGGGGAAGGTGAGCATTGTTGGACTGGCGAGGGGAACGTGAGCATTCTCAGGCTGGCGATGAGTAAGGTGAGCATTGCTGGGGTGGTGAGGGGGAATGAGAGCACTGTCATGCTGGTGAGGGTGAAGGTGCGCACTGGCGTGCTGGCGAGGGTGAAGGTGAGCACTGTAGGGCTTGTGAGGGGGAAGGTGAGGCTGTTGGGCTGATGAGGGGGAAAGTGAGCACTATCTGGCTTGCAAATGGGAAAGTGAGCACTGTCGGGTGGCGAGGGGAAGGTGAGCTTTGCTGAGCTGCCGAGGCGGTAGATGAGCACTGTTGAGTGGCACAGGGGCACAAACATTGACAAGTGACATGGGAGTCTGATGAATGTTGTATGGTGGGGGCGGAGGGGGAATGGAGATTGAGCACTGTTGGGTCTGGTAAGGACGTGGTAAATACTGCAAGTCTCTGAAATGAAGGCAGAGCTTAAGATGCATATCTTCAGGGAGTCCAGTAGTAATAGCTTCATTGAGAATTTGGAGGCAGTTTCGCCAGCACTTCCGGTTGGGAACAGGGTCAAGGGAAATGCCGATTCGGGGAACCATAGATTTGAGCCAGGGAAGTGGGATGGAAATTTTCGGAGATGGGAGGAGAAAGGAATTGGGACACTAAAAGATTTGTTTCTTGGGGGTCGGTTTGCGGGATTGAAGGAGCTGGGAGCGAAGTATGGGCTGGAGCAGGGGGAACTATTTAGATACATGCAGGTTCAAGACTTTGCCAGAAAGGAGATACAGAGTTTCCCAGTAGAGCTGGCTTCCACATTGCTGGAGGAGGTGCTGACGACAGGGGGGTTGGAGAAGGGGGTAGTATCGGCAGTTTACGGGGCTATTTTGGAGGGGGAGAAGACGCCGCTGGAAGGGATCAAGGCAAAGTGGGAGGAAGAGGGTATGGAGGAGGGGTTCTGGTGTGAGGTACTCCGGAGGGTGAACGGTTCCACCTCGTGTGTGCGGTTGGGGCTGATACAGCTGAAGATGGTGTATAGAGCGCACCATACAAGGGCGAGGATGAGCCGGCTCTTTGAGTGGGTAGAAGATGTATGTGACTGTCGCGGGGGGGACCCGCAAACCACGTTCGCATGTTTTGGTTCTGTCCAAAGCTGGAGGATTACTGGAAGGAGGTAATCTCTAAAGTGGTGCACGTGAAACTGGACCCAGGCCCTCAGGAGGTCATATTCGGGGTGTTGGACCAGCCGGGGTTGGAAACTGGCGCGGAGGCAGATGTTGTAGCCTTCGTCTCGTTGATCGCCCAAAGGTGGATCCTGTTAGGGTGGAGATCAACCTCTCCACCCTGTGCCCTGGTATGGCGGGAGGATCTGCTGGAATTCTTGACGTTTGAAAAGGTCAAATTTGAACTGAAGGGAAGGATGGAGGGGTTCTACAATTCATGGGCGTTATTCATTATGCACTTTTGAGAATTGGATTACATCGAACATTAGAGCGAGGGGGGGGCTGAGGAGGGTTGGGAGGGAGTGACTTTATCTGCGAATGGTGACTATGGGTGATTCTGATTCCTTTTTGTCATTTCTTTATGTTAACATGCGGATTGATGTTTGGGGGTTTGGTGGGAGGATGGGATCATTGTTATTGATATGGGGATTGACATTACATTTGTTACTGATTAATGTTGGGTGTAAATTTGGGAGAAAATGTGAAAAAGGAGAATAAAAATATTTTAAAAAAAGATGCATATCTTCAATTCATGATGAAAAAGGGGTGTAATTTCACTTCTGTGCCACCCTCCTCGCGTGCACTCTTTTTAAGGGGCAATTTAGCTTTGCCAATCCGCCTACCCTGCATATCTTTGGGTTGTGGGGGTGAGACCAACGCAGAGATTGGGAGAATGTGCAAACTCCACACGGACAATGGGCTGGGACCGAACCCGGGTCCCTGGCGCTGTGAGGCAGCAGTGCTAACCACTGTGCCACCCTGCTTGCGTGCACTCTTGATGTGAGAATTGTACTTGACACTCCTATGGGAACACTACTGGAGGCTGACCCACTGCTGAATAGTTCTGCTGATTTTGGGAGGTGTTTAAGCACCTATAGCACCTCTTGTCGAATTAAAGTTAAAATATTTAGACATTTTGCATGATTACGTTTTCACTCTTAAAATATCTGTATAATTTTGCAACAAACTGTTTTGGCTTAATATAGTGTTTCTGGTGTTGAAGTATACTGCACTATTGTCTCATATTACATATTTAGATTTGTGTGTACAAATAACAGCTCACATGCCCCCTCGCCGTTAAGTAATGGGTTAAGGGACATTCCAATTAGTTGTCTCATTTATGTTAAGTATCCATTAATTGACACTGACATGTAAAAAGGCTTCAGGTGGCCTTTGTGTCAGGTGATGCGAAGATATAGTTTTGTGCAGAGTCTGTTAAAGTGAAATAAAGGTGTTTGTAAAAGGAGCAGTATCTTTGACTCTTTATACAACAGCAGCTAAACGTCCAACAAATGGTAGCAGAGGATGGTTGCTGTGCAATTGTGAAGGGTTGAAAGATACAACTTTTCCAGACCAAACCAAGGAGTGAGTAAGAAGAAAGAAAAAGAGTATATATGGCTGAACCTAGGATAAAGATGGCCGAATATGACTACCCCCCCCCCCCCCCTTATTTTCTGAAAGAGGATCATACGACCAATGGAGAAGTGCAGTAGTTATGTGGACTAAAGTAACTGCCTTGGGAAAGAGAAAGCAAGGTATGGCATTGGCTCTTTCTCTACCTTATGACAGTAAAATCCAAAGCAAAGTGTTTTCTGAGCTGGAATTGGAAGAGTTAGACTCAGAAGAAGGTCTGGAGACTCTTATTACATTATATGGACAAGATTTAGAAAAAGGATGACTTGTTAAGTGCATATGAAGCATGGGCGGATTTTGATAGGGTCCGGGAAATGGAGGATTTCTGCATGGGCAACGATATAATGGAATTTGGCAGACTATATAAAAGGCTTCAGAAACACAACCTGGAATTTCCAGTCTCTGTTGGCCTTTAAATTACTTGACTGTGCTAGAGTGAGCAACATGGATAGGCTCCTGGTTTTGACAGGAGATCAGTTTACAGATAAGGATACCTTATTTGATCAGATGACAGAAGCTTTAAAAAAGTTTCTGGGGAAACATTCGATTCCGATTGCTCTGATGACCCAAATAGGTCAGTCTGCAATAAAGCAGAATATGGAAGATACACTACTAACAGGATGGCGAAATCGCACGGCTACAAACAGGTTCCAAGACTATAGAAGGAGATCGGGACCCAGAAATTATGAAGACAGAAACCCAGTTAGAACCTACAATAGGAAGATGAACCCCAGAAATGCACGGGGTATGATAAATCGATGTTTTCGATGTGATTCTCAATACCATTATGCTTTCAACTGTCCTGCACGTTATAAGAGTGTTTGAAGTGACACAAGACACGGAAGAATCAGACGAGGAAAAGGATAGTGACCAGAAAGAAGGCATTGTCCTATTAACGAGCAGTCTTACGCCGATAATGAGGGTGTTGGTTGCAGAATCCTTCAATTGTGCAGTATTGAACAGTGGCTGCACATCTACTGTGTGTGGAATTGACTGGTTAAAATGTTACCTGGACTCCTTGAATGCTGAAAATCGTAACAAGGTTAAGGAATTTGAAAATTCCACGAGTTTCAGGTTTGGGGATGATAATACTCTGAAGTCACTGAAAAGAGTGGTGATCCCTTGCAATATTGCCAGAGTGAACCATTTCATTAGCACGGATGTTGTATCAAGTGAGATACCTTTGCTTCTGAGCAGACCGTCGGTGAAGAAAGCACATATGAAACTGGATATGGAACAGGATACGGCAACAGTCTTTGGAAGGACGGTGGACTTACAATTTACACAGTCGGGACACTATTGTATTCAATCATTGACAAACAACATTTCAAGTACAGTTGTTAAGGATGTGTTAATGGCAGTTGAAAATGGAACTTTAGCTGATAAAAAGCTTGTTGTATTAAAACTGCACAGGCAATTTGTGCATCCGTCTCCTCGGAGGCTGAAAATTTTATTAAAGGATGCAGGGGTAGGGGATGAAGACTATACTAAACTGATAGAACAGGTTAGTGATCGCTGTGAATTTGTAGGAAGTACAGAAGGACACCAGCATGACTGGTAGTAACCCTACCTTTGGCCAGGAATTTAACAACATTGTGGCCCTGGACCTTAAGATCTGGGATAAAGCCAATAATATATTTATTTTGCGTTTTGTAGATTTAGCAACCAGATTTAGTCAATCAATGATTGTACGAAGTAAATAAAAAGAGTAATTCTGAATCAAATCGCGGAAAAATGGATAGGGACAGGAATGGGCCCATCGGCAAAATTCCTTACGGACAATTTGCTAATGATGAGTTTAGGGATATGTGTGAAAACGTGAATATCACAGTTATGAATACGGCTGCGGAAAGCCCATTTAGTAATAGTGTGTGTGAAAGAAACCATGCGGTAATAGATGACATGCTCTGGAAAAGTTTGGCAGATAGACCAAACTGCAAGCTAAATTCAGCTTTAGCATGGGCGGTACATGCAAAGAATTCATTGCAGATGTTTGGGGGCTGTCGTCCCTATCAATTAGTGTTTGGTAGAAATCCTAAATTCCATCCATTTTAGATGAGCAGCCTCCAGCTTGGGAAGGGGCTACAATTAGTTCTGCCTTTGCTGAGCATTTAAATGCATGACAGAGCAGTTGAAAAGCTTTTTTGGAAGCAGATGTCTGAAATAATTGGCAGAGCTTTAAGACATGATGTACGGCCATCAAATACCGTTTTTCAGCAAGGAGACATAGTATACTATAAGAGAGACAATATTAATGAATGGAAAGGCCCAGGGAAGATCATGGGCATAGATGGCAAAACAATTATTTTGCAACATGGCAATCAAACTGTTAGGGTACATTCATCAAGGATAATGGGTACAGATTACAAATTGTCAAATTTAGACAGAGCAGACAGACATGACGAGGAACCAGAGTCATCTGGTACGCACTTGTTACAAAACGATGAGGACCAGTTGACTGATATAGACAGGGTTTCAGTAGAGGAACACAACACTTCTGATGAATTACAACAGGCCATTTTGCCAAATGGACAACTGCCAAAAGTTGGTACAAAAGTGACATACTTGCCCGAAGCGTCTAGTCAATGGAAGGATGCAACTGTTATTAGTAGAGCAGGGAAGGCCACTGGAAAGTATAAACATTGGTTGAATGTCCAGAATTCAGGGGAAGGAGTCAAGACAATGGATTGGGAACACGAAGTTCAAAAATGGAGCGCACAGAAATGCAGTGCCAGTTCAGATAGCACATCGGATAGTGAACAGGTCCGCAGGGAAAGGTCGAGAACTATTGAAAGGACATCCCACAGCAGAAGGGAAAGGTCAAGCAGTAACAGTACAGAACAAGATACTAGGTGGGAGAGGGGACGTAGTTTATCAAGATCTCGGAACATGAGTAAGACTACAAATACTAATAGGAGTAGAAGCCCACATGCACGTGAGATTTTGGTGGCTTACAATAAATTAGATGAGAAGATTATCAAATATCAAAGATGCCAAACAGCAAGAACTGCATAGTTGGAGTGAATTTGGGGCATACACTGAGGTACCGGATAGGGTACAAAGAGCTCTATCCCACAGATGGATTTGCACGGAAAAGGTTCTTCCGGATGGAACTTATAAGGCAAAGGCCAGGCTTGTGACAAGGGGATTTGAAGAAACCTTAGAAGATCAGGATTTCAGGGTAGATTCATCTACGGCAGGAAAGGTTATTTTAAAGAGGATCTTGGCTCTATTAGCCACAAAGGCATGGGAATGCAAATCTATAGATATAGAAGCTACCTTTTTGCAAGGGCATCAGCTCCAGAAAGACATTTTTCTCTGGCCTCCTAAAGAAGCAGCTAACACAGAAGGGATATTCTGGAAGTTGAACAAATGTGTATTTGGATTGAATGATGCGCCTAGAGTCTGGTACTTTTCGGTAAGGTCAGTTTTGTTATAGTTAGGCTGTTGCCAGTTGAAAGCAGATCCGGCAATGTTTTACTGGCACTATAAAGGCAATCTTTCTGGCATCCTTATGATGCATGTCGATGATTTTTTTGTGGGGTAGGACTAGTGATTTTGAAGCTATTGTAATCTCTGGTTTGAGGAAAAGATTCAGGGTTGGAAGTCAGGCTTCCGGTGCATTTAAATATATTGGACTGCAAATTGGACAGACTAAGTTAGGGGCAACTTTACGTCAGCAATCTTATTTGGAAAGCATCAGCTCAATAGCAATTAGTCGTGGCTGGGTTTCACAAAAAGACGCAATGGTTTCAAAGATGGAAAAAGAGCAACTGTGAAGTTTAATTGGGCAACTGAATTGGTTCGGTAGACACTAGACCGGATGTGAGTTTTGATGTCTTAGAGTTGAGTACAAAAATGAATGATCCCAAAGTGGAAGACATAATAAAGCGTTGGTCAAACTAAAAATGCAGGAGTGTGTTTTGAGGTTCCCGGTTTTAGGTGACCATAGGCACTTGAAACTCATAGTTTATAGTGATGCGTCCTATGCAAATTTATGTGATGGGGTTTCAAGCGCAGGAGGTTTTATAATTTTCCTTTTGGGGAACAATGATAAATATTGCCCTCTTGTGTGCGAAACAAAGAAAATACGGAGAGTGTTCAAAAGCACTTTGGCTGCTGAGACGTTAAGCCTTGTAGAGGTGGTGGATATGGCCTTTTATATATCTCAGATATTGACAGAAATTTGGGGATTAGGGGATTTGGGTAATATACCTATTGAATGTCACATTGACAATAAATCTCTGTGGGACAATGTGCACTCTACAAAAAGTGTCAATGAAAAAAGGTTAAGGGTAGACATCGCAAGTTTGAAGCAGATGTGGGACAGAGGGGAGATAGCAAAAATTAAATGGGTCGACAGTAGCTATCAATTGTCAAGACTGTTTTACAAAAAGAGGGGCTAGCTCACAGAAACTTTTGGATATTGGTAATGAAGGACGCCTGTTTCAGTGACTTTTTCTTTCTTCCAAAAAAAATGAAAATAAAAAGAAGGGGGGAAATTGCATGTGTGTTTTTTGAGTTTCTTGTAATTTTGTTTTCACCTAATTATTTGTTTTTCTCCAAGGGGAGACTGTTAAGTAATGGGTTAAGAGACATTCCAATTAGTTGTTTCATTTAAGTTAAGTATCCAATAATTGACACTGATATGTAAAGAGGCTTCAGGTGGCCTTTGTGTCAGTTGATGCAAAGATATGGTTTTGTGCAGAGTCTGTTAAAGTGAAATAAAGGTGTTTGTAAAAGGATCAGTACCTTTGACTCTTTATATAACAGCAGCAAAACGTTTGACACTCGCCATCCCAGCAATGCTCCCGTTCCCCCTCGCCAGCCCAAAAATGCTCAAAGTCTTTATATATTTTTATCTCTCAAAAACTCTTCTGCTTGGTACCACATGGTGGGTTCATGATTAAGGTCAGAACATATGGAGCTCAGGGGCTGGTAGCAGGATGAATAGCATTCTCGCTACAAAGCAGTGTCTAGGTTAAAGGTAATAACTCAGGCTGGAAAATTTTGGTGAAGATGTTCAACAAAGATGAGTGATTAGACCACTATTGTTAATTTGCATAAAGGATTTGGACCTCAAGTATTACTGAAAAGTTGAAAGACTATTGAAAGAATGCCAAGTGGACTGCAATACAATTACGAGATGGCACATTTTGGTAGGAACAATAAGGAGAATACATAATTCTTGGAAAATAAGTGTTTAAATGAGGTGGGGGCAGAAGATTTTGGGGTTTAGATAGACAAGCAAATGAAGCACTGGATTTGGTTCCTAGAGAAATTGAATTGAAAAACAGGGAAGTTATTCTAAACGTGTATAGAACCTGAGAGTATTTGAACAATTCTGGCCTCCATATTATAAAAAAGATAGAGAAGCATTGAAGAATATGCAAACTAGATTAACCTCAGTGCAGGTATCAGGAAAGATCAAACAGGCTGGATCTCTTTTCTCTAGAAAAGGGGATGACCTGAAGATTGTTAAAGGGTTTGATGGCGTAAATGTAGGGGTGATGTTCACTTGCAACTGAGACCAGAATTTAGGGGCTTTAAATATAAGAAGGTTACTTAGAAATCCAGCAGTGGATTCAGTAGACCAGTTAGAATGTGTAACATGCTGCCACAAGGAGCAATTGAGGCAAGTAGCATAGATGCATTGAGGTGAAAGGTAGATAAGTACATCGGAAAGGAAAAGAAAGATATGATAATAAGGTCAAATGAAGAAGGGTGGGAGGAGGCTTTTATTTTTGGTGCATAACCATAAAACATGGATCCATTGGGTCAAATACCTATTTCAGCGTATTGTAAATCTTGTAGTTGGAAAAAGTTGACTTAATTGTTGCTTGATATTTTTTTGAAATTATTTTTTATTACAGCCCTTGATTTGCAGCAGTGTGGAATCTCTGATAAAGGAGCCAAAGCTTTGCTTGATACCTTGCAGACCAGTAGTATGTTAATTGTTTTGGATGTCAGAAAAAACCCATTAATCGGTGAGTTTGATATCAGAAGTTGTCTTCGTGTGCTTGTATACCTTTCTTTTGTGTTTTAAGAAGTAAATTTTTCATGTGCCTGAATGCACCTTGTTATTTGGCCATGGTTTTGGTGGGGATGGTAGATGCTGAGTATTCGGCAATTGTTGTTCCAGACCATGGCCCACACTGGGTGGATTTATGGATGAGCAAGGATGGGGGGGAGGGGGTCAGCGCTCGCAATGGAGATTGGATGTGGGACTGTTAGCGGATGAGGGGGAGTGCGGGCGAGTGAGGGAGGCCATCCAGAATTATTTGGAGATAAATGATGCAGGGGAAGTTTCGGCAACAACGGTATGGGAAGCACTGAAGGCAGTGTTTAGGGGGGAGCTAATTTTGATACAGGCTCGTAGGGAGAAGGTGGAGCGGGCAGAGATTTATGGCTGGTCAGGGAGATACTCCAGGTGGACAGAAGGTATTCTGAAGCTCCTGGAGGCGGGACTGTTGAAGGAGCGGCAGAAGCTGCAGATGGAATTTGGTCCACAGGGAAGGCGATGGGGCAGCTGAGGAAGGTGAGGGGGCGGTATTTGTGTATGGGGAGAAGGCCAGTAGGATGTTAGCACACAAGCTAAGGAAAAGGGAGGTGGCCAGGGAGATAGGAAGAGTGAAGGACAGAGGGGGAAACATGGTCTTGGACCCAGCGGGGGTGAATGGGGTGTTCAAGGAGTTTTACAATCGGCTGTATAAGTTGGAGCCCCATGCTGGGATTGGAAGGGTTGAAGTTTCCGAAGGTGGATGAACGGTTGGTGGAGGGGTTGGGAGCCCCGATCGGGATTGCAGAAGTAGTAGAGGGATTGAAGACCATGCAGTTGGGCAAGGCCCCAGGACCGGATGGCTACCCAGTGGAATTTTACAAGAAGTTTTCTGGGATGCTGGGCCCGCTGCTGGTGAGGGCATTTAATGAGGCAAGGGAGCGGGGTGGCACAAGCTTCGTTTTCATTGATCCTGAAGCGGGAGAAGGACCCAGATCAATGTGGGTCATACAGACAAATCTCACAACTGAATGTCGATGCTAAATTGCTGGCCAAGATTTTGGTCTCGAGGACAGAGGACGGTGTTCCCGGGTTGATAGGGGAAGACCAGACGGGGTTTGTTCAAGGCAGGCAGCTAACGGCCAATGTTAGAAGGTTCCTGAATGTGATCATGATGCCCTCCGAGGGGAGGGAGGCGGAGGTGGTGGTTGCTGTGGACGCGGAGAAGGCCTTCGACCGGGTGGAATAGAATTATTTGTGGGAGGCCCTGGGAAAGTTTGGATTTGGGCAGGGTTTTGTTGACTGAGTTCGGTTGCTGTATCAGGCATCGGTGACCAGTGTGCAGACGAACCGGGTGAGTTCGGACTACTTTAGACTGCACCGGGGGACATGGCAATGATGTCCCCTCTCCTCACTGTTGTTTGCCTTGGCTATGGAGCCATTGGCAATGACGCTGAGAGCGCAGGGGAATGGATGGCTAGTCCGGGGGTGGGGGTGGGTTGGGGTGGACACAGGGTCTCGTTATATGCAGATGACCTACTCCTTTATGATTCTGACCCATTAGGGGGGATGGGATGGATAATGTGGATCTTAGGGAAATGTGGCCAGTTCTCGGGGTACAAACTGAATATGGGTAAAAGCGAGGCTTTTGTGATCCAGGTGAGGGTGCAGGAGAGGACATTTTCGGAGATGGGACATGCTCCCATTGTCACTGGTGGGGACAGACCGTAAAAATGAGGGTCCTCCCGAGATTTGTGTTTGTTTTCCACTGCCTCCCTATTTTTATACCAAAGGCCTTTTTAAAGCGGGTGAATAGTGTGATATCTGGGTTTGTGTGGGCGGGTAAAACCCCGTGAGTAAGCAAAGTACTGTTGGAACGGAGCCGAGGGTGGGAGGGCTGGCACTGCTAAACTTTAGGAACTACTGCTGGGCGGCAAATATAAGCCGTGATTAGGAAGCGGGTAGTGGGGGAGGGGTCGTTGTGGGAGCGGGTGGAGGCGGTCTCATGTAAGGGCACAAGTTTGGGAGCATTGGTAATGGCTCCCCTGTCGTTTTCGCCGGCCCGGTACTCCACAAGCCCAGTGGTAGTGGCGGCCCTGAGAGTTTGGGGACAGTGGCAGAAGCATATGGGAGTGGAGGGTGCGTCGGTGTGGGCTCCAATTTATGGTAATGGTTTGTCCCAGGGGGGTTTCGGATGTGGCAGAGAGCAGGGATTGAGTGGCTGGGTGATCTGTTTATTTTTGGGAGCTTTCCCTGTTTGGGGGATTTGGAGGAGAAGTTTGAATTGCCGGGAGGGAATGGGTTTCGGTATCTGCAGGTAAAGGATTTTGTGCGACGGCAGGTTTTGACATTTCTGCTTTTACCGCCACAGGGGATACAGAACAGGGTAGTTTCTAGAATGGGGGTGGGGTGGGGAAGGTATAGTGGATCTGCCAGAGGGAATCGAGGGCAGGGACCCAACCAACTATGTGGCCCAAATGCTGGGCAACCAAGTTGGGAGGGACAGCTTCCCCAAACCGCCGGAGATTGACAGGGCTCACCGGTTACTCTGACCAAAGTCCAAGGCCGGGGAGCAACTGAGACTGATAATAGCCAAGCTGCACAGGTACCAGGACCAGGAAAGGATCCTTCGCTGGTCTCGACAGACGAAGGCATGCATATTTGATTTTGATGTGATTTATTGTCACATGTACCAACGTACAGTGAGAAGTATTTTTCTGCGGCCGAGGGAGCGTGCACACTATGTACATAGTAGACAAAAAGAATAATCAACAGAGTACATTGACAAATGGTACATCGACAAACAGTGACTGGTTAGAGATTGGAAAAGGGGCCAAACAAAGCAAATACATGAGCAAGAGCAGCATAGGGCGTCGTGAATAGTGTTCTTACAGGGAACAGATCAGTCCGAGGGGGAGTCGTTGAGGAGTCTTGTAGCTGTGGGGAAGAAGCAGTTCCTATGTCTGGATGTGCGGGTCTTCAGACTTCTGTACCTTCTGCCTGATGGAAGAGTCTGGAAGAAAGCAATGCCTGGGTGGGAGGGGTCTCTGATAATGCTGTCTTCCTTCCTGGCAGACGGGAAGTGTATACAGAATCAATGTGAGGGTGGCAAGCTTCTGTGATGTGTTAGGCTGAGTTCACCACACTTGGACCGAGCAGTTGCCATACCAAGCTGTGATGCAGCCGGATAGGATGCTCTCTATGCAATTGGGGGGGACTTAAAATCAGAATCTACCAAGACATTGGGGCGGAACTGGCAAAGTGCAGGGTGGAATTTAATTATGCAAAATCAGCCCTATACAAGTACAAATTCTGGGTGCTATTTCCAGCTAGGCTCTGGGCAACATATCAGGTCAAAGAACATTATTTTAATGCCCCTGCAGAGTAGGCCAGGTTCATCCGCAAGAACAGACGGGCAGCAAGAGAGGCAGTGGTGAGGAAGGCACAGAGGAGGCGAAAGAAATCAATGGACAATTTTGTGCGGGAATGCACCACCTCATTATGAGCAGGGGAACCAGCTCATAGGACAGAAGGGGCGAGGGCAGCAGAGCGCATGAGGATGATGAGGAGGAGGGGATAGAAGGGACACCATCAGTGTGGGCGTCGGGGGGGGGGTTAAATCTACCCTGGGAGGGGGGGGCACAAAAAAAGACTTCGGGATAGTCACCTGGAAGGTCAGGGGACTCATAGGCCCAGTAAAAAGATCCAGAGTCATCGCCCACCTGAAAGGTATGAAAGCTGACATAGTCTTCCTCCAAGAGACACACCTGAGGGAGAAGGTCCGACTGCAGATAAGGAAGGGCTGGATGGGATAAACCTACCATTTCTGCTACGTGACGAGAGCCAGGGGGCTAGCCATATTGATAAGTAAGAGGACAGTATTTATGGCAAGGAAGACGGTTACGGACCAACAGGAAACAATGTGTCATGGTCAGTGGTGTTCCTATACGGGACACCAGTAATCCTCGTTAAGGTGTATGCTCCCAACTGGGACAACACCGAATTTGTAAAGAAGACCATGGTGGAAATCCCCGACATAGACATACACCGATTGATCATGGGAGGAGACTTGTGTACAGGACCCACTGACGGACAGGTCGAACCCCAGAACATGGAAAACGACAGGCATGGCTGGGGAACTGGGAACGTTTATGGATGGAACAGATGGGGGCGGTTCTTGCACTCGGTGAAAAGGAATTCTTGTTTTTCTCGCCAGTATACAGGGTCTATAGCTGCATCAACTTCTTTGTAGTGGGGAAATCGGTGCTTCCAGAGATAGCAAGAGTGAAATATTCCGCGATTGTAATAGTTGACCACGCTCCACATGGAGGTTGGACACGACCTTCTTGGCCGACAAAGTCTTCTGCCAAAAGACGCCACGGACCATAAGCGAGTACGTTACTAACAACTGGAATTGTGAAGTCTCACCTTGCACGTTATGGGAGGCACTGAAGGCTGTGATTAGGGGAGAGCGCTTTGGGCTCTGGACAGGGTTCACCTCATGGGTGACTCCTGTACAGCACCCCCAAGTCAAGCGTACGGACCAATGCCACCAGCTCTCAATACCTCCAGCTTCACAAAGGCACAAGACAGGGATGCCCGCTGTCCCCACTCTTGTTCGCCCTGGCAATCGAGCTGCTGGCGATCGCTGTGAGAGCGGAAAAATGCTGGAAGGAATCTGAAGAGGAGGCAGAGAGCAGTCTCGCTTTATGCGGATGACCTGCTCGACTACATCTCGGATCCACAAAGCGGCATGAAAGGAAGCATGCAGCTCCTGGGAGAGTTCAGAGCCTTCTCGGGCTACAAACTCAACCTGGACAAAAGCGAAGTATTCCCGGTGAACCCGAGAGGGGGAGGGGCAGAACTAGAAGGACTACCATTTAAACTAGCCCAAACAAATTCCACTACCTAGGGATCCATATTGACCACGACAGGACACGGATCCACAAGTGGAACCTGACCAGTCTGGCAGAGGAAGTAAAAAAGGACCTACAGAGATGGCATACATTCCTGCTCTCCCTGGCGGGGAGGGTAGAGACAATCAAGATGAACGTACTGCCCAGGTTCCTCTTCCTGTTCAGGTCCATACCGATCTACATCCCCAAGGCCTTTGCATTCAATAGACACTCCAAAAATCGCCACTTCTGGACTCGGTGCCACCCTCGTTTTTAGTACCGTGGACATGATATTTGCAAATCCCTGCCAGAATCCATGCCCAAAACATGTGGACATGGTTTGCGGGCCCTCCTGCACACCTCACACACCTGACCTCCACCCCAAAAAACCTGCTCATCCGGGCCACCGTCATGTGTGCCCGGTGGACCACCTTGAATTGTATCAGGCTGAGCCTGGCACATGATGAGGACGTGTTGACTCTGCTCAGAACATCCTCCCACAGGTCCGCCTCTAACTCCTTACCCAGCTCACCTTCCCATTTACGTTTTATCTCACCTTTCTGGGTTTCCTCCCACTCCATAAGTTCTTTATAGATTTTCGTCATCTATGTTATCGTTGAGGGTGAGGCTATGTTTTAGTTCGATTGTGCAGGCTAAATTCACAAAAGTGCCTATTATGTTGTCTTGTCGGGGAGACCTACCTGATGTGCACAGGTATCAACACATCCCCGTCACTGGAAGACCTCCATGAATTAGCAGTTTCACAGTAATACATAGTTTAATTTTTAAAAAAATGTTTATTCAAGTTTTCCAACAAAATATTTGACGAATCCCCCCCTCCCCAATAACAGAAGATAAAAGAAACGCAAACACAACAATTGAACATTGTACAAAACATTTACATTGGGTTCCCCCTTGTACAATAGCCCCCCCCCCATATGACATTTAAAGGTACTCGTAGGGAAGCCCCCCCCACCCTAGGGTTGCTGCTGCTGCTGACCTTCTAACGCTCCGCGAGATAGTCTAGGAACAGTTGCCACCGCCTGAAGAACCCTTGCACAGACCCTCGTAAGGCAAACTTTATCCTCTCCAGCTTAATGAACTCTGCCATATCATTTATCCAGGCTTCCACACTGGGGGGCTTCGCGTCGTTCCATAATAACAAGATCCTCCGCTGGGCTACCAGGGACGCAAAGGCCAGGATACCGGCCTCTTTCGCCTCCTGCACTCCTGGCTCGTCCGTTACCCCAAATAATGCCAACCCCCAACTCGGCTTGACCTGGACTTTCACCACCTTGGACATAGTCCTCGCAAGACCCCTCCAAAAACCCTCCAGTGCTGGGCACGACCAGAACATGTGGACGTGATTTGCCGGGCTCCCCGAGCACCTCCCACACCTGTCCTTCACCCCAAAGAACCTACTCATCCTCGCCCCTGTCATATGCGCTCTGTGAACAACCTTGAATTGTATTAAGCTGAGCCTGGCGCAAGAGGAGGAAGAATTAACCTTACTCAGGGCATCAGCCCACAGACCCTCATCTATCTCCTCCCCAAGCTCCTCCTCCCACTTGCCCTTTAGCTCCTCTACCGCGGCCTCCTCCTCGTCTTTCAGCTCCTGGCAGATCGCCGAGACCCTGACCTCTCCAACCCATACACCCGAAATCACCCTGTCCTGAGTCCCCTGTGCCGGGAGCAGCGGAAATTCCCTCACCTGCTGTCTCACAAACACCCTCACTTGCATATACCTAAAAGCATTCCCCTGGGGTAACCCAAACTTCTTCTCCAGCGCCCCATGGTTCGCAAACGTCCCATCTATGCCCAGGTCCCCTATTCTCCTAATCCCTGCCCGATGCCAGCTCCGAAATCCCCCATCCATCCTTCCCGTGACGAACCGATGATTCTCCCGAATCGGGGACCCAACCGAGGCTCCCACCTCGCCCCTGTGTCGCCTCCACTGCCCCCAGATCTTCACGTTGCTGCCACCACAGGGCCCGTGGTGTACCTTGTCGGCGAGAGCGGCAGCGGTGCCGTCACCAGCGCCCTCAGGCTCGTGCCCACACATAGAACATAGAACATAGAACAATACAGCGCAGTACAGGCCCTTCGGCCCACGATGTTGCACCGAAACAAAAGCCATCCAACCTACACTATGCCATTATCATCCATATGTTTATCCAATAAACTTTTAAATGCCCTCAATGTTGGCGAGTTCACCACTGTAGCAGGTAGGGCATTCCACGGCCTCACTGCTCTTTGCGTAAAGAACCTACCTCTGACCTCTGTCCTATATCTATTACCCCTCAGTTTAAAGTTATGTCCCCTCGTGCCAGCCATTTCCATCCGCGGGAGAAGGCTCTCACTGTCCACCCTATCCAACCCCCTGATCATTTTGTATGCCTCTATTAAGTCTCCTCTTAACCTTCTTCTCTCCAACGAAAACAACCTCAAGTCCATCAGCCTTTCCTCATAAGATTTTCCCTCCATACCAGGCAACATCCTGGTAAATCTCCTCTGCACCCGCTCCAAAGCCTCCACGTCCTTCCTATAATGCGGTGACCAGAACTGTACGCAATACTCCAAATGCGGCCGTACCAGAGTTCTGTACAGCTGCAACATGACCTCCCGACTCCGGAACTCAATCCCTCTACCAATAAAGGCCAACACTCCATAGGCCTTCTTCACAACCCTATCAACCTGGGTGGCAACTTTCAGGGATCTATGTACATGGACACCTAGATCCCTCTGCTCATCCACACTTTCAAGAACTTTACCATTAGCCAAATATTCCGCATTCCTGTTATTCCTTCCAAAGTGAATCACCTCACACTTCTCTACATTAAACTCCATTTGCCACCTCTCGGCCCAGCTCTGCAGCTTATCTATATCCCTCTGTAATCTGCTACATCCTTCCACACTATCGACAACACCACCGACTTTAGTATCGTCTGCAAATTTACTCACCCACCCTTCTGCGCCTTCCTCTAGGTCATTGATAAAAATGACAAACAGCAACGGCCGCAGAACAGATCCTTGTGGTACTCCACTTGTGACTGTACTCCATTCTGAACATTTCCCATCAACCACCACCCTCTGTCTTCTTTCAGCTAGCCAATTTCTGATCCACATCTCTAAATCACCCTCAATCCCCAGCCTCCGTATTTTTTGCAATAGCCTACCGTGGGGAACCTTATCAAACGCTTTGCTGAAATCCATATACACCACATCAACTGCTCTACCCTCGTCTACCTGTTCAGTCACCTTCTCAAAGAACTCAATAAGGTTTGTGAGGCATGACCTACCCTTCACAAAGCCATGCTGACTATCCCTGATCATATTATTCCTATCTAGATGATTATAAATCTTGTCTCTTATAATCCCCTCCAAGACTTTACCCACTACAGACGTGAGGCTCACCGGCCTATAGTTGCCGGGGTTGTCTCTGCTCCCCTTTTTGAACAAAGGGACCACATTTGCTGTCCTCCAGTCCTCTGGCACTATTCCTGTAGCCAATGATGACATAAAAATCAAAGCCAAAGGTCCAGCAATCTCTTCCCTGGCCTCCCATAGAATCCTAGGATAAATCCCATCAGGTCCCGGGGACTTATCTATTTTCAGCCTGTCCAGAATTGCCAACACCTCTTCCCTACGTACCTCAATGCCATCTATTCTATTAGCCTGGGGCTCAGCATTCTCCTCCACAACATTATCTTTTTCCTGAGTGAATACTGACGAAAAATATTCATTTAGTATCTCGCCTATCTCTTCAGACTCCACACACAACTTCCCATCCCTGTCCTTGACTGGTCCTACTCTTTCCCTAGTCATTCGCTTATTCCTGACATACCAAGAGAAAGCTTTTGGGTTTTCCTTGATCCTTCCTGCCAAATACTTCTCATGTCCCCTCCTTGCTCGTCTTAGCTCTCTCTTTAGATCCTTCCTCGCTACCTTGTAACTATCCATCGCCCCAACCGAAACTTCACACTTCATCTTCACATAGGCCTCCTTCTTCCTCTTAACAAGAGATTCCACTTCCTTGGTAAACCACGGTTCCCTCGCTCGACGCCTTCCTCCCTGTCTGACCGGTACATACTTATCAAGAACACGCAGTAGCTGATCCTTGAACAAGCCCCACTTATCCAGTGTGCCCAACACTTGCAGCCTACTTCTCCACCTTATCCCCCCCAAGTCACGTCTAATGGCATCATAATTGCCCTTCCCCCAGCTATAACTCTTGCCCTGCGGTGTATACTTATCCCTTTCCATCATTAACGTAAACGTCACCGAATTGTGGTCACTGTCCCCAAAGTGCTCTCCTACCTCCAAATCCAACACCTGGCCTGGTTCATTACCCAAAACCAAATCCAACGTGGCCTCGCCTCTTGTTGGCCTGTCAACATATTGTTTCAGGAAACCCTCCTGCACACACTGTACAAAAAACGACCCATCTATTGTACTCGAACTATATCTTTTCCAGTCAATATTTGGAAAGTTAAAATCTCCCATAATAACTACCCTGTTACTTTCGCTCATATCCAGAATCATCTTCGCCATCCTTTCCTCTACATCCCTAGAACTATTAGGAGGCCTATAAAAAACTCCCAACAGGGTGACCTCTCCTTTCCTGTTTCTAACTTCAGCCCATACTACCTCGGCAGAAGAGTCCCCATCTAGCATCCTCTCCGCCACCGTAATACTGCTCTTGACTAGCAGCGCCACACCTCCCCCTCTTTTGCCTCCTTCTCTGAGCTTACTAAAACACCTAAACCCCGGAACCTGCAACATCCATTCCTGTCCCTGCTCTATCCATGTCTCCGAAATGGCCACAACATCGAAGTCCCAGGTACCAACCCACGCTGCCAGTTCCCCTACCTTGTTTCGTATACTCCTGGCATTGAAGTAGACACACTTCAAACCATCTACCTGAACACTGGCCCCCTCCTGCGATGTCAAATCTGTGCTCCTGACCTCTATACTCTCATTCTCCCTTACCCTAAAACTACAATCCAGGTTCCCATGCCCCTGCTGCATTAGTTTAAACCCCCCCAAAGAGCACTAACAAATCTCCCCCCCAGGATATTTGTGCCCCTCAGGTTCAGATGTAGACCATCCTGTCTGTAGAGGTCCCACCTTCCCCAGAAAGAGCCCCAGTTATCCAAAAATCTGAATCCCTCCCGCCTGCACCATCCCTGTAGCCACATCAACTGCTCTATCCTCTACCCACAGGACGCCATCTCCAACCTCTTCCACGCCGCCCCCTCTCCCTCCATTACCCACTTACGGATCATCGCCACATTGGCTGCCCAATAGTATCCGCATAGATTCAGCAGAGCCAGCCCCCCCCTGTCCCTACCCCGCTCCAGAAACACCCTCTTTACTCTCGGGATCTTATTTGCCCACACGAAACCCATGATGCTCCTGCTTACCCGTTTGAAAAAGGCCTTGGGAATCATAATGGGAAGGCATTGGAACACAATTAGAAACCTCGGGAGGACCACCATTTTAACCGACTGTACCCTCCTGCCAACGAGAGTGGCAGCACATCCCATCTTTTAAAATCCTCCTCCATCTGCTCCACCAAACGCGTCAAATTGAGTTTGTGCAGGGTCCCCCAACTCCCAGCCACCTGGATCCCTGAGTACCGAAAGCTCCTTTCCGCCCTTTTCAGTGGCAGGTCGTCTATCCCCTTTCCCTGGTCCCCTGGATGCACCACAAAGAGCTCACTTTTCCCCACATTCAACTTATACCCCGAGAAGTCCCCAAACTCCCTTAGGATCCGCATGACCTCCGCCATCCCCTCCACTGGGTCTGCCACATACAGCAACAGGTTGTCCGCATATAGCGACACCCGATGTTCCTCTCCCCCACAGACCAGTCCCCTCCATTTCCTGGACTCCCTTAGTGCCATGGCCAAGGGCTCAATTGCCAGTGCAAACAGCAAGGGGGGCAGGGGGCACCCCTGCCTCGTCCCTCGGTACAGCCGAAAGTACTCCGATCTCCGCCGATTCGTAGCCACGCTTGCCACCGGGGCTCTATATAACAATCTGACCCAGCCGATAAACCCCTCCCCGAACCCAAACCTCCGCAACACTTCCCAAAGATACTCCCACTCCACCCGGTCGAAAGCCTTCTCCGCGTCCATAGCTGCCACTACCTCCGCTTCTCCCTCCACCGAGGGCATCATAATCACGTTGAGGAGCCTCCGCATGTTAGTGCTTAGCTGCCTGCCCTTTACGAACCCCGTCTGGTCCTCATGAATTACCCCCGGGACACAGTCCTCAATTCTCGTAGCCAGCACTTTTGCCAGCAACTTAGCATCCACATTAAGGAACGAGATCGGTCTATACGACCCACACTGCAGTGGGTCCTTGTCCCACTTCAGGATCAGAGAGATCAGCGCCCCGGACATTGTCGGGGGCAAGGTCCCCCCCCCCCTCCCTAGCCTTATTGAAAGTCCTCACTAGCAACGGGCCTAGCAGATCCGCGTACTTCCTATAAAACCCGACCGGGAACCCGTCCAGCCCCGGGGCCTTCTCCACCTGCATGCTCCCCAATCCTTTAACCAGCTCCTCCAGCCCTATTGGCGCCCCTAAACCAGCCACCTCCTGCTCCTCCACCCTCGGGAACCTCAGCTGATCCAAGAATCGTCGCATCCCCTGTTCCCCCGCTGGAGGCTCAAATCTGTACAAATCCCCATAAAAGCCCCTAAATACCTCATTTATTCTCACCGCACTCCGCACCGTATTCCCCCCTCTATCCTTAATTCCACCTATCTCCCTTGCTGCCTCCCTCTTACGAAGCTGGTGTGCCAGCATCCGACTCACCTTCTCCCCATACTCATACATCGCCCCCTGCGCTTTCCTCCAGTGTGCCTCTGCTTTCCCTGTGGTCAACAGGTCGAACTCCGTTTGGAGATTCCGTCGCTCCCTGAGTAGCCCCTCTTCGGGGGCCTCTGCATATCTCCTAACCACCCGTAAAATCTCCCCCACCAACCTCTCCCTCCCCTCTCTCTTCTCCCTGTGGGCCCTAATGGAGATTAGCTCTCCCCTAACCACCGCCTTCAGCGCCTCCCAGACTACCCCCACCTGCACCTCCCCGTTGTCGTTGGCCTCCAAATATCTTTCAATGCACCCCCGCACCCACCCACACACCTCCTCATCCGCCAACAGTCCCACATCCAGGCGCCATAACGGGCACTGGTCCCTCTCCCCCAACTCCAGCTCCACCCAGTGCGGGGCATGGTCTGAGATGGCTATGGCCGAGTACTCCGTTCCCTCCACTTTCGGGATTGGCGCCCTGCTCAGAACAAAAAAATCTATCCGGGAGTAGGCTAGAAACGTGGGAAAAGAATGAAAATTCCCTGGCCTGGGGCCTGACAAGCCTCCATGGGTCCACTCCTCCCATCTGGTCCATAAATCCCCGAAGCACCTTGGCCGCAGCCGGCCTCTTACCCGTCCTGGACCTAGAGCGATCCAATGCTGGGTCCAGCACCGTGTTGAAATCCCCCCGCCATTATCAAGCTTCCTACCTCCAGGTCCGGAATCCGACCCAGCATGCGCTTCATAAATCCGGTATCATCCCAATTCGGAGCATATACATTTACCAGTAGCACCCGCACCCCCTGCAGCCTACCGCTCACCATCACATATCGACCTCCACTATCCACTACAATATTCATTGCCTCAAACGACACCCGCTTCCCCACTAGTATTGCAACCCCTCTGTTCTTTGCATCCAGTCCTGAATGGAACATCTGTCCTACCCATCCCCTTCTCAGCCTAACCTGATCTGCCACCTTCAAATGTGTTTCCTGAAGCATAACCACATCTGCCTTCAGTCCCTTTAAGTGCGCGAACACCCGGGCCCTCTTGATCGGCCCGTTCAGGCCCCTCACATTCCAAGTTATCAGCCGGATTGAGGGGCTGCTCGCCCCCACCTCCGCGCCGACTAGCTATCTCCTTTTCTAGGCCAGTCACGTGCCCGCGCCTCCCGCACCCACCAGTCCCCCAGACGACGGACCCCCGCCCCGACCACCTCTCCTACTTCCAGCTCCCCTTTGGCCAATGCAGCAGCAACCCTATCCCCACCCTTTACCCCCCTCCCCCCGCTAGATCCACATCTAGCCCTTTTGCTCCCCCCATAACACTCCCGTAAGTCAGCTGACTCCTGCTGACCCCGGCCTCTCCCTCCATTCCATCGACCCCCTCCAGTGTGAGAATCCCCCCTCCCCCTCCCTGGCAGTCAATGTGCGCCCCCCTCCAGCACCACCCACCCCCCCGGCCCCCCACCCCCGTCCTTCTCTAGCGCATGGAAAAGCCCGCGCTCTCCTGAGCCGGCCCCGCTCCCTCTGGCGCAGCTCCTTTTGCGGCCTTACCCCAATTCCCCTCCCCAGGCCTCCACTCCCCTTCTTCCCTCGTGGGGGTCTGCCCCTCCAGCACCGACGCACACACTCTCCCACAGTCTCCCCATCAAATCCCTTCACCCATCCCCACCCAGCACCCTAACAAAAAGAACATTCCCCAAACGTAGCAAACACAGCAAACATCTCCCCACAACAAACCCTCAATCTGAGTCCAACTTTTCAGTCCGTATGAAGCTCCATGCCTCATCAGGCGTTTCGAAGTCGTTGTGTCGATCCTGGAACGTGACCCACAGTCGCGCTGGCTGCAGCATACCGAACATCACCCCCTTTCGCTGGAGCACCGCCTTGGCCCGATTAAAACCAGCTCTTTTCTTAGCCACCTCTGCACTCCAGTCCGGGTAGATTCGGATCTCCGTATTCTCCCACCTACTGCTCCGCTCTTTCTTGGCCCATCTCAGGACACATACTCTGTCCATAAAGCGGTGAAACCTCACCACTACAGTCCGTGGCGGCTCGTTGGCCTTGGGTCTCCTTGCTAGGACCCGGTGAGCCCCATCTAGCTCCAGAGGCCTCAGGAAGGCTCCCGCGCCCATCAGCGAATTGAGCATCGTGCTCACATATGCCCCGACATTGGGCCCCTCCACTCCCTCAGGGAGACCCAGAATCCGAAGATTCTTCCTCCTCGACCTATTCTCCAGGTCCTCAAATCTTTCCGCCCACCTCTTGTGCAGCGCCTCGTGCGCCTCCACCTTCACTGCCAGGCCCAAGATCTCGTCCTCGATCTCCGAGGCTTTTTGCCGCACCTCTCGAATCGCCGCCCCTTGTGCCTTCTGGGTCTCCACTAGCTTCTCAATCGCCGCCTTCATTGGCGCCAGCATTTCGGTTTTCAGCTCCTCAAAGCAGCGTTTAAGAAACCCCTGCTGCTCCTGCGACCACTGCGCCCATGCTGCTTGGTCTCCACCCGCCGCCATCTTGTTCTTCCTCCCTCTCACTTTTCGCTGCTCCAAGATCACTTTTTTCACCGCTCCACTCCTGGTCCAATCCATATACTGTCGGGGGTGGACCTTGCTGTCACCTTCCCACACTGGAAGCCGTCGAACAATTGTCGTTGGGGCTCCTCTAGAGAGCCCAAAAGTCCGTTCTCAGCGGGAGCTGCCGAACGTGCGACCTACCTAGGCATAGCCGCAAACGGAAGTCCCCCAGTAATACATAGTTTAACTTGTACCAATATTTTAAACTATTTTCTAAAATCAACAACTTAATATTTCAAAATCTTTGCATTCTTTTTTCTGTGTCGTTCAACTGATCCAATGTAGTCAGCACCACAGCTCTCCAGATATCTACTTCATGGCTGTGTTGTGGAAATACACTTGGACTGAGTATTTTTTAAAATTGTTCGTGGGAGGTGGGAGATGTTGGCAGAGAAGTCCAAAGATGTGCAGGTTAGGAGGATTGGCCACACTAAATTGCCCCTCAGTGTCCAGGGATGTGCAGGTTAGGTCTAGGGTTATTGGGATAAGGGGCAGGGAAGTGAACTTGGGTGGAGTGCTGTTTCAGTGGGTCGGTGCAGACCCGATGGGCCGATTGGCCTCCTGCATTGGAGGGATTCTAAGAATTGAATTATTGTCGATTCGTAGTTGCTCTGAGAACATGCCGGACCTCCTTGAACCACCGCAGTCCTTATGACAGTTGCTCCCATAATAGTGTAGATGGGCAAATACAGATGGCGGAATTCTCCGTTCCTGAGACTAAGTGTTGATGTCGGGGCAGGATTCGCAGATTTCTACGTGCTGCACCTGGACCGATTCAGCGACTGTTGAGGGGCTCGCACCGGCGCCACGTGGAACACAATTGATTCCAATGAGAAACGGGGCGGATTTGTGATTGGCACTCAGGAGGCTGACAAGCTGGGTGGCACAGTGGTGCAGTGGTTAGCACTGCTGCCTCACTGCACTGAGGACCCGGGTGGAGTTTGCACATTCTCCCAGTGTCTGCGTGGGTTTCATCCCCACAACCCAAAGATGTGCAGGGGAGGTGGATTGGCAACACTACATTGCCCCTTAATTGGAAAAAAATAATTGGGTACTCCAAATTTTTTTTAAAAAGGAGGCAGACAAGCTGCAATCGCATATACACTCTTCACTACCCACACTCATCATCCCAGCCAACAAGATGGCAAACAAGAGCGGCACCAAGGTTCAGCGATGCTGAAGTTGAGACCCTGTTGGACGCTGTGGAAGACAGGTGGGCGACTCTGTACCCTGGCCCGAGAAGGAGTCTGCCAGCCTCCGCCGTTCGCTGCGCCTCGGCGCAGGTGACAGAGGCTGTAAGCGCCACGTGCAACACCGTTTGGACTGGCCAGCAATGCCGGAACAAACTGCATGACCTCCTCATGGCGGCCAGGGTGAGTAGGCAGAACTGTACCTCTGGCACCAATCCCCGTCCCACACACACATAACCCCCCACCCCCTGGAGAACGGCCGGACCCCCACCCTAGACCATGCGCCGGCACCCATACCGGCTGCCATGGCAGGGTGCCTTGGCCACGGAAGCCACCAGCTACCTACCTCCCAGGCTGCATGCATTGGACTGTATAACACTGTGCATTTCTGCCCCCCCACCCCCCCAAAACTCCAAGAAGGCTGTCTGTAGCTACCGGGAGTGGGAAAAGACATGAGGGGGACCACGAGAGATGCGGTCCCTCACTGCGGCAATGCAGAGGGCCCAGGACGTCGTTGGCGGATCCGAGGAAAGGTCAGTTGCCTCGGTGGAGATCGGTGTTGGGCGAGGAACTGAGGCCCCACTGAGTTGCTTATCCCATGACGTGTGTCAAACTCCCCTCACCACACCCGCTCCACCACTCTTCCCCGGCTGGGAGTCTAATCGTGCTTCTTGTTTTGTGTCTTGCAGGAGCTGCTGGTGATGGGGCTGGCCATTCTGGTGTCCCCAACTCGACCCCCGGTGCCGAGTAGCAATGAGGACACTGACACGGTCGCTAGTCATATACCCGAAACCCAGGACACCCCGGAGCTCGAGTCCGATGATGACACTGATTTTCCGTCATAGCTGTCACCAACCCCCTCCACCATCCCAGAGACACTCACCTCGGCTAGGCACTTTAGTGAAGAGGCTCCTGGGACACTATCTGGTGTGTACCACACACATGCTCCGGTACAGCAGGTGGAGGTAGGACAGGCCGACGCCAGGGACGACTTGCTGTCCAGATGGGTTTTGGGCTTTTGGATCAGAAAGTCCCATGGATCGTGGAGATGCAGTTGCAGAGCCAGGGACTGCAACATCCAGCAGCTGCAGGCACAGGTGGAGGAGTCCAACTGCATGTAGGAGCAGGAGGTAGTGCCGGCCATGGGTCCCTCCCAGGCCAACACCGCACGAGTGGGTCTGCGGTGGAGGCCTCGGGGCGAAAGTTCAGCTATGGATCAGTATGTCCAAGGCCTGGGGCAATATGTGCATGTGGTGGCTGAAGCCCAGGACATAGCTACCATCTCACAGGCAGCCATGTGCCAGAGCCACCTGGACATTGCAGCGATGCTCCTGAGCGTGGCCCAGTCACAGCAGGCCATGGCTGAGAGCGTTGGTGGTATTGCCTAGGCGCTGGCCGACGTGGCCCAGTCCCAGAGGGAAATGGCGCAGTCACTGGCTGATATGGCACAGACCCAGAAGGTGGTGGCACAGTCAATGAGTGAAGTAGTGCAGTCCCAGATGGAGGTGGTTCAGTCCTTGTGCTCCATGGCTGCGAACATGCAGACCCGGGCCGAGACGTCACTGGGCCTTCTGGACTGGCAGCGCCAGATAACGGGGGAGCCTCGGGTTAGCTCCGCTTGCACCCCTGTCCCATGTAGAAGCCCGGAAGTCATCAGGAACCCTGAAGGAGGAAGAGGTGATGGGGCCTCCGCTCATGATTTACCATCTGGGGTCCAACTTAGACATAGCGTGAGGGCCCGTATGCCATAAAATTAGACATCAGTTAAGTTGGCACGGGTGCAGAGGACAATGTTTAGTGAAGAGGGCTAGCGCACAAATCTGTATATATGTTCTCACATTATACACCTGTGCATAATGTTACAACCTGCCACGGTGCTCTGTCAGAAGGGTGTGAGGGGTGGGCTGGTCTGGGCTGGCGGCAGAGGGGTGCGCGAGTGGGGTAATAGGTGGACGTTGGGGGTTGGCTTGGCTGAGGAACCGCAATTCAGCCAGCGCTCTGGTGTTCGTACCTCTGATCAGTCCCCCATCCTAGTCGGTGAACCTAGAGGTGATCAGAGCGTCTAGTGCGCGTTTGCCCCTGACGCATACGTTGTGCGGCCTCCCTTGCCTGCCTGGGCGCCATGTACTGCCCATCCTTGTCCTCCCCTGTGTCCTCCTAGTCGGACGAGGCCTGGCATTCATCCTCCTAGTACATCGCCATTCTGCTGCGTGATATTGTGCAGGACGCAGCAGGCCGCCACGATGTGGGTGACCCTCCCAGCACCATACTGGAGGGCCCCTCCAGTGCAGTCCAGGCACCTGAACCGCATCTGCAGTATGCCGAAGCACCGCTCGATCATTCCCCTGGTCGCGGTATGGGCGTCGTTGGAGCGGGTTTCTGCGTCAGTCTGTGGCCACCGGATAGGCGCCATCTGCCACATCCGCAGCAGACAACCCCTGCCGTCCAGGAGCTAACCCCCAGCCGGGAGTACACCTTGAAGAGGCCGGGAATCGTCAAGTGCCAGGATGAAGGCGTCATGCACACTGTCTTGGATATCGGGTGCAGAAGTGCATGATGCATCTGATGGTCACACAACCAGCTGCACGTTCATCGAGTGGAACTACTTTTGGTTTGTGTATAGCGGCCTGTTATCTGCAGGTGCTCGTAGGGCGACATGCATCCCTGGACCCGGGGTATCTCGGCGATTGCGGCGAACCCTGCTGCCTGGACATCCTGGTGGGCTCTGTCCATATTGAAATGGATGTAATGTGCTGACTGGGCATAGAGGGCCTCCGTGATGACGTGGATGCACCTGCGAGTTTTGTGAGATTCCAGCCATTTCCCCACTTGGTGCCTGGAAGGACCCTGTGGCGTAAAGGTTCAGGACGACCGTCACCTTTACAGCCACCGGGAGAGGGTGACTTCCCCCATTCCCCCATGGTGCGAGGTGTGCTATGATCTGGCAGATATGTCGCACTATCCCCCTACTCAGCCGGAGTCTTCAATGGCATGCTGGTTCCGGCAGGTCTTCGAATGACAGGCGCTGCCGGTATACACGAGGCCTCATGCAGCACCTCACTTTGCACCTCCAACTCCTTTTCATCGGCCTGTTGGTGGCCGGCTCCCCATCCTCAACAGCTGCCTCCTGTTCCTCTGGGGCGGGCTTTGCTGCTGCAGCGTCCTCCTCGAGCAGCTCTAGCTCATTCAGCCGCAGTGCATTCCCCAGGCTGCGGCAACTATGAGGAAGGCCACCATTGCTGATTGTATTCCAATATCCATTGTCTGCAGGAGATGAAAGGCCGGCACGATAGCATCGTGCATACCTTAGGGCCCAACCAGGTTCAATGGGCTGCATGGTGGACCCGGTTGGCACTGCGGACCCTACCCCCGCAAAGTTTCGGCCTATTTGCAGCATGACCTGGACAACATTCAGGCTTGGCTGGGAAGTTGCAAGTAACATTCACACCACACCAGTGCCAGACAACACCATCCCTCAAGAAGAGGGAATCTAATCATTGCACCTTGAGATTCAGTGGCTTTACCATTGCTAAATTCTCCCACTATCAACATCCTGTGGGTTAACATTGATGAGAAACTTAACTGGACTAGCCATATAAATATTTTGGCTACAACAGTAGATCAGAGGCTAGACTCCTGCGGCTAGTAGCAGACCTTCTGATTTCCCAAAACCTGTCCACCATTTACATCACAAGACAGCAGTGTGATAGAATGCTCTCCACTTCTCTGGATGAATGCAGCTCCAACAACACTTTCGAAACTCAGCACCATTCAGGACAAAGTAGCCTGCTTGATTGGCACCTTCCACAAAACTTTGGCTTCCTCCATCACCAACAAACAGTGGCAGCAGTATGTGCCATACACAAGATGCACAGCAGAAACTCACCAAGGCTTGTGTGTAGCATCTTTCAAACCCACGACCTCTACCATCTAGAAGGACAAGAGCAGCAAATACATGGGAACACCACCGCCTGGAATTTCTCCGTGGCAAGTCACTCACCATCCTGACTTGAAAATATATTGCCATTCCTTCACTGTCGCTTGGTCAAAATCTTGGAATTCTCTCCCTAACAGTGCTATTGGTGCACCTGCACCACAGGAACTGCAGCGGTTCAAGATGGCAGCTAACCACCACCTTCTCGATGGCAATTAGTGATGGGCAATAAATGCTGGGCTAGTCGGTGATGCCCACGTCCCGTAAAGTAATTTTAAAAAAAAAGGCCCAAAAAGACACTTCAATTAAGGAGAAAAAACAGGAATGTGAGCAAAGTCCTGTTCAGTAAACTTAAAGTATGGCAGAGGCGATCCTGGGCAGAGGAACATCAGGAGGAGGGATTGAAAACCTGGAGGTGGATCCTTATTGAAGATGTCCACCTGAAAGTGTAGTTTGGGAGGAAATTCCAAGGTGGGTTCTTGGAGAGTGGATGTTAGAAACCTTCATGTGAAAGACAACGCTTCTGTGAGACCTGTTGGCTCATTGTTACAAGCATCTGGGAGGAGTTGATGAGAAATCCGTAGATGTTGCTTTAGGTGGTATCTGTCACTTGATTTCAGAGTGTGGTGTGACTGACCACAGGTCGCCTATTGGTTTACATGAATTGTATAGGTACTGTGAACATTAAAGTGTCAGATAGATTTTATATCTTATGTTATCCTTACAAATCTGTATATAGCTGTAAATGTATAGTTGTAGATGAAGGAGTAGCGTAATATAATTCACCTTGTTCAATCAATGCTTATTCTTTTGTTAAAAGTTCATCAACAGACTCCTGTGACTCTGTTCAGTTCTCCATGTTTCTATACAAAAAATAAAAGGATCTATCAAGCCAAGTTCCATCCTGAAATCTGACTTGTCCAGTAGTAACATAGTTGGGATTCTAGCAGTGAGTTCATTATGAATGCTTAAATGAGCTATAACTTTCAACTTGTGAAATAATTACGTAGATAAATTTAACAATGTTTGCCAAGTGTTTCCGTCTAGTCAGAAATGGCCTTCTCTTTGAAGAACTGACGAGCAGGTTATTTTGGTCGCCCAATCATTGTCATTCCCTGGGTCAATTATTCCTTAAAGAATGCAGCGCTGATTCTGTTTAGAGGTTTAATAAAATTCTTATTACAAAAAGATATGATATAATTTCCAAATGTTTAGCAGTGATTTTGCAGTATTCTTGTATATGCATCAGGCTGGAGAGTAGTATGACTAAACTGTGTTGGATTCATATCTAAAATTATTTGAAGCCTTAAATCACAGGGGTTTCAAGAATTGGGGGAGGGAGACTGGAATGAGGACAATGGGGTCAGAGATGGAGACTGGGTTCACGGAGTGGTGATGGAGGGGGACGTTTTTCCTTTTTCTTGGACCTCTTGTTTTTTTGCTGTATGTATGGTTTCATGGAATTTCTTAGGACTTCACACAATTGCGGCTGTTGTGAAATCACAAATAAAAATTCCCAACTACAGGCGGCCCATCCTGTATAAAGTAAATCTAAATATTTGGATATCCAAATATCCAGAATTACATGGTCAGATAAAGTGGTCAGAAGATCATGTGACCAAATCGCCAGGATAGCCTCCACCCAGAGTTGACAGCCCTACTCCACCAGATGCAGAAAGTGATGAGATACTAACAGCCTTACCCACCCCTCAGCACCCTAAACATTGGAAGCTGCTAACAGAGAAAGTCATAGATAGGATCTGCAGAACATAATCCTTTCTTCACCCCCAATTTGGCCGGGATCTTCCAGTCATTGTGGTCCGACAGCAACCACTTTGCCCTGTGAATGCAGCTAATGTGCCACAAGGGCTGGTTTAGCACAGTGGGCTAAACAACTGGCTTGTAATGCAGAACAATGCAGCAGCGCGGGTTCAATTCCCATACTGGCCTCCCCAAACAGGCGCCGGAATGTGGCGACTAGGGGCTTTTCACAGTAACTTCATTGAAGCCTACTTGAGACAATAAGCGATTATTATGATTACATCCCAGAATTGCGTTATTCCTCAATGGAAGAAATCCAACAAACAGAAAATAAACTGAAATTGCATACTGCTGCTGGCTTCAGAGTTAAGCATGATCCCAGGTAAGGGTGAAAAAAAAGTAATGCTGCAGACGATGCAACCAATCCTGTCACATTTGGCGTTCCTGTTTACTGTACAGACAATGACATACAATCAAAATAAAGACACATGCAAGTAAAGGACATTTAATGCAAGTCCTTAAGTGCCAGTAATTTATAGGTTTCACTATATTATGATTTCCAGTGTTTTTTGTTTCATCTTCACGGTCGATTAGTTCAGAGTTTTTAAAAATAAATTTGGAGTACCCAATTATTTTTTTTTCCAATGAAGGGGCAATTTAGCGTGGCCTATCCACCTCACCTGCACATCTTTGGGTTGTGGGGGTGAAACCCACGCAGACTCTGGGAGAATGTGCAAACTCCACACGGACTGACCCAGGGCCGGGATTGAACCTGGGTCCTCAGTGCTGCAGTCCCAGTGGTAACCACTGTGCCACGTGCCGCCCCTCATTAGTTCAGAGTTATGGGTCATACCTGGGACTCTGAGCATTAGAATTAGGATTTCCATACTAATTTCCCTCAGCTTTTTAATAACTGGCAGAGAGGAGTAAATTTAATTCCATTAGTTTAGATTGGATGCAAACCAAGTTTTGGAGGCAAGAGGACAGTGTCCTCTTCCAGTCTGTGACCTGGTCTCTAGAAAATCCATTCATTTCACTTTACAGCAAATATGTTTTTCACTCATTTTACGAGATGTGGCCACCTAAAATGGCTGCCCGCAAAGGATAATGGGAATTATGGTCAGGCTGGGACACAGACAAGACACAGCTTATGTGTATTGGCAAACAGCAACCCAGACCTATACAGAAACCTGCACCTGCTAGAGGTCAATCACAGATCTCCCCAGGACAACGGGACTCAGATTCAAACATATCGGTAGTAACAGACTCGAGGGCGCCTATTCACCTTATTTGAAAGGGCATACGTGCCTTAGACAATAACAACCAGGACTCGCCAGCTATCAATGTACCCGCCCCTAATTTGCCAGAATCGATTAGGGTGATCGAAATCCTATCGATCCATTGGATCCCGAGTTGGGACCGCTCAAAAGAGCGCGAAAGATCGGAGGATAAGAGGAACTGCGCGACCAACGTTCTGTCTCTTTTGGGAACGGCCTCTGCCCCACTAACTGCAGCATGTCGACCAGCCAAGTTCAAGGACCCGTTATCGCTACCAGAAGGATGAACCTCAGTCCAGACGTACCTGACAACTTCCAGCCGCCACATGTGGGGAACCAGATAAAGGTGTTATCTAACCTGCACAGAACCGGTTACTTGATGGTTAAGTAAAGGTAATTTAAGCTGTTGGTAGTGTGTAAGTTATTAAGTATAGAACCAATCCTATGTTTGATAATAAACTATAATTGAACTAATATACTGGTTGTGTGGTCATTTGTCCAATACACGGAACGCAGTCGCATCTTGTGGTTATTAATAAAATTAATAGTCAACAGAGAGTATGTTGATGATATGCTGTGAGTCTGCTCAGAAAAACATGTATTAAGTTCAAATTTGTAAAGTTCATATAATTTCTCCTGGAGATAATGACATTTTTTTATTCCCTCTAGATCGATCCTTAACACAATCCATTATTGAAAGAATACTGTTGAATGGAAATGGAGTGAATTCCGAGGTAACAATTGCTTTTATCTGGTATAAGACAATTCAATACTGTTTTTCAGCAGGAAAAGTTTACGTTGGGTTCTTGTCTCAAAACATCATCACAGTTGAAGTATAATGCAGTCTTACTCAGTGTATCAACCAAGCATGTTTTATTTTAGAGGCACCTCTTGGAATATTCTCACACTACACCGTAGAGTAATGGGCACTGCCTGACCCTGTTAACACCTCTGCTCAATCATGCATTCATGTCAAATATTATATTGAGCTAGGAACATTCCAGTTTTAAAAACATTCAATGTGTTGCATACAATTGGCATGAAAGGCAAACGATAGCCGAAGGTTGAGGTAGGAGTGAAGCGTATTTAGTTACAAACACCTCTTGACTGAACCTCCTTCAGTGATATTAAAAGCCTTACATCTAGTGTGCATCCTGTTTATCTTGCTTCTGTACAATTCTTATGTAATTTTTTTGTCACAAATTGGTCATACATTGTAGTCATACACTGGTCACGTGGAATGTTCGGTGACTGAATGGGCCGGTCAAAAGGGCCCGTGTGTTCGCGCACTTGTGGAAATTAAGGCGGACTTGGCCATGTTACAGGAGACACATTTAAAGGTGGGGGGGTCAGATTAGGTTGAGGAAGGGATGGGTTGGGCAGGTCTTTCATTTGGGATTAGACTTTAAAACGAGGGAGCTGGCAATCCTGGTCAATAAGCGGGTGGTGTTCGAGGTGGGGAAGATAAAGGCGGACCCGGGGGGTAGATATGTTATGGTTCGTGGGAAGTTGGAGGGAATGGCCGGGGTATTGGTCAATATATATGCCCCAAACTGGGATGATGTTGATTTTGTCAGACGGGTGCTAGGGAAGATCCCGGACGTGGATTCATATCGACTGATTATGGGAGGAGATTTCACCACGGGGCTGGATTGGTCGAGTTCCAGGTCTGGGAAGGTATCATGGTATGGCAAAGGAGCTGCGGGGGTTTATGGAGGGGTGGGGGTGCTGAATATTCAGCAATTGTGGTGTCAGACCGTGCCCCGCACTGGGTAGACCTACAAGTCAACAAAGGAAAGGCCCAGCGGCCGCAATGGAGGTTAGATGTGCGGCTGTTAGCGGAGGAGGAGGCATGTGAGCGGGTGAGGGAGGCCATTCGGGGATATATACAGATCAATGACACAGGTGAGGCTTCGCCGGTGGTGTTGTGGGAGACACTGAAGGCGGTTATTAGGGGGAAACTTATCTCAATTCAGGCACAAAAGGAGAAGACTGAGCGGGCGGAGTTGGACAGGCTGGTAGGCAAAAGGTGGACAGAAGGTATGTGGCGTCGCTGGATGACGGGCTTCTGAAGGAGCATCAGAGACTGCAGCTGGAATTTGGGCTCCTGTCCACAGGTAAGGCGGAGGGACAGCTGAGGAGGGTGAAGGGGGCAGTGTATGAATATGGGGAAAAAGCCAGCAGGTATTGGCACACCAGCTGAGGAAACAGGAGGCGGCGAGAAAGATTGGGAAAGTAAAAGATACAAGGAGAAAGTTAGTTTTAGATCCGGCGGGGATGAATGATGTGTTTCGGGAGTTTGTAGATTGTACACATCAGAACCCCCAGCTGGGGAGGAGGGTATGAAGCTATTCCTGGGGGGAGGGGCTGGAGTTCCCGAGGATAGGTGAATTGGTGGAGGGATTGGGAGCCCCAATTAGGCTTGGGGAGGTTATAGACGGGTTGGGGGCGATGCAATCGGGTAAGGCGCTAGACCTGGCAGATGTGGTGATATATATCACTGTAAGTACACAAAGGGTTAATGTACATACACCACACCTAGCTAGACACTAGAGGGAACACCAGAGACATGACACACAGACAGTCAACCAATAGGTCAATAAGATAGGACACGACCAATGGGCAGTCACGATACACACAAGAGGTTACACTATCACAGGAGGGCATTACACCAACCCATATAAAAGGACACATCACACATGCTCAGTCTCTTTCCAGTGGAGACTCAGTGGGTACATACACAGGGTTGATTGAACATCACTCCCACCACATGGATTGTAGCAGACTGGTTCGTCAGTCTGAGTAGCTATAGCAGGATTAACAGTAGCGTCGAATCCAAGTAGGAGAATTGTTATTAGTTTAATGAACGCGTTAAAGCTATCTCCAAGTCTGAATCTTCCTTTGTCAGAGTGCACAAATCCAAGAAGGAGAATTGTTAATAGTTTAATAAACGTGTTAAAGCTATCTCCACGTCTGAACCTTCCTTTGTCAGAGTGCACATCAAGGATACAGCTTATGCTACGACAAGGGCATAACAAAACAGCAGATACTCGGTTGAGTTCTATAAAAAGGTTTCCGGGTTGCTAGGGTCGCTCCTGGTAATGGCGTTTAATGAGTCCAAGGAGCTGGGAGTGCTCCCCTCAACGTTATCGCAGGCATCAATCTCCCTTATTTTGAAGCGGGATAGGGATCCGGAGAGTTGTGGGTCAGATAGGCCGATTTCCCTGTTGAATGTGGATGCTAAATTGTTGGTAAAGATCTTGGCCATGCGCATAGAGGATTGTGTCCTGGAGGTAATAGGGGAGGACCAGACGGGATTTGTGAAGGGACGACACCTGGCATCAAATATTAGACGGCTCCTAAATGTGATAATGATGGGCGCGAGGTTGAGGTGGTGGTGGCCATGGATGCAGAGAAGGCCTTTGATTGGGTGGAGTGGAGGTACCTGTGGGATGTCCTGAGAAGGTTTGGTTTCGGGGAGGAATTCATGGATTGGGTCCGGTTTCTTTACCGGTGGCGAATGTAAGGGCCAAACGGGTTCGATCAGAGTATTTTCGTCTCTGCAGGGGGACAAGGAAGGGGTGCCCACTCACCTCACTACTGTTAGCCCTGGCCATAGAGCCTTTGGCAATGGCGCTGAGGGCATTGAACGTTTGCTGGGGGATAGTGAGGGGATGGGTCTTGTTCTATGCGGACGATTTGCTCCTGTATCTAACAGACCCGTTGGGGGGGAATTGCAGGAATTATGGGAATACTGGAGGAATTTAGCCAGTTCTCAGGATACAAACTAAACATGAGCAAGAGTGAGGTCTTCGCGATCCAGCCAAGGGGACAGGAGCGGAGACTGAGGGAGATGCTGTTCAAAATGGTGGGAAGGAGTTTTAGGTATCTGGGGATTCAGGTGGCAAGGGATTGGGGTCAGCTTCGTAAACTAAATTTGGACAGGGTGATTGAGCAAATGAAAGGGAACTTCCGCAGGTGGGACGTGCTCCCGCTGTCATTGGCAGGAGGGTACAGACTGTGAAAATGGCAGTCCTCCCGAGATTGCTGTTTGTGTTTCAGTGTCTCTCAATCTTTATCCCCAAGACATTTTTTAGGAAAATGAACACAGCGATCTTGGGTTTTATATGGGCTGAGAAATCCCTGAGGGTGAAGAAGGTCCTTCATGAGCGGGGGCGTGGGGAAGGAAGCTTGGCCCTTCCGAACTTTATTAATTACTACGGGGCAGCTAATATTTCGATGGTTAGGAAGTGGGTAGTGGGGGAGGGGTCGGTGTGGGAGCGGATAGAGGCGGCATCTTGTAAGGGCACGAGTCTGGAGGCTCTGTTGACGGCACCTCTGCCGTTCTTGCCGACTTGGTACTCCACAAGCCCAATGGTAGTGCAGGCCTGAGAGTGTGGGGGCGATGGAGGCAGCATATGAGACTGGAGGGGGCATCGGTGTGGTCACCAATCTGTGACAATCACCGGTTTGCTCCGGGGGGGCTGGATGGGGGCTTTAGGAGGTGGAAGCAGGCAGGGACTGAGAGATTTGGGGATCTCTTCATTGAGGAGGGGTTCCTGAGCCTGGAGGAGCTAGAGGAGGAGTTTGAGTTGTCGGGTGGGAACGGATTTTGGTAACTGCAGGTATGGGACTTTGTCCGGAGGCAGGTTGCAAGCTTCCCTCGCCTCCCTCTAAGGGGATTACAAGATAAGGTGATGTCAAAAACAGGGGTTGGGGAGGGGAGGGTCTCGGAAATATATAAGGAATTGATGGAGTGGGAAGGGGACCCAATCGGGGAGGTGAAGAGGAAGTGGGAGGACGAGTTGGGGATGGGGGGGGGGGGGGGGGGGGGGGGGGGTGAAGAGTTGGAAGTCGGGCTATGGGAGAAGGCCCTGAAAAGAGTCAGTGCAGCCTCGTGTGCCAGGCTCAGCCTGATCCAGCTCAAGTTGGTCCACAGGGCTCATATGACTATGGCCCAAATGAGTAGGTTTTTTAAGGAGGTGGAGAACAGGTGTGGGAGGTGCGGTGATGTCCGGCGAATCATCTACATATGTTCTGGGCATGTCCGAAGCTGGGGGGATTTTGGCAGGGAATCTCCGATATCATGTCAGAGGTCCTGGATGGGAGGGTGACTCCGAGTCCAGAGGTGGCAATATTTGGATTGTCGGAAGATCCGGGCGCCCAGGGAGGGAGAAAGGCTGACGTTTTGGCCTTTGCCTCCCTGGTGGCCCGGAGACGGATTTTGCTGGGATGGGGGGGACTCGGAGCCTGCAAAGTCAGGGGTGTGGGTCAGTGACATGGCAGAGTTCTCAGGATAGAGAAAATTAAGTTCACCTTAAGGGGTTCATTACAGGGGTTCGCTCGGAGGTGGCAGCCATTCATCGACTTCTTTAAGGAAAACTGATCGTCAGCAGAAGGGGATGGGGGGGGGGGCGGGGGGGCTGAAGGAGAGGCATGGAAGTGGAGAATAAGGGCAGGGAATCTAATATATAGGTCGCTAGGAGTTTGGGCGGAGGGGGAAGTTGGGTATGTTACTGTGGGGTTTTTGTGTGTGTCGGACCGCTCTGCTATTTAGTAAGTTCATATGTTAAAATGTCAAAATTACAAATGCCTCAATAAAATGTTTTCTAAAAAAAAACAATGGGAGAAATTCTTCATTTGGGAGACTATGTTATCTTGCCGGATTTGAATTGCAACTGATTTGGGCTCCTACTGGGAGCGCAGATCAGGAAGCAATTCACTGTCCTTTGTCATGCAACTTTATGCATGGCAGGGATTGCGAGGGAATCCTGCTATCGGGCAGGCATTTTGAGAGAGCAGGCCGATTGCGAGGTCCTGCGGCTGCCCCCCAGCATCACAAATCAGCCCCTCACCTGTGGACTTTCTGGGTTCCCCAAGCCCTCTTTTCTCTGAGTATGGGAGTGACCTGACCTCTCTTCCCCCCCCCCCCCACACACACACATCCCAGAAGAGAGACCTCTGTCAGGAAGCCCCCCACCCCCGAAAAGAGGAATCTGTTAGGAAGCCCACCCCAGAAAAGAAACCTCTGTCTGGAGCTAGAGAGCAGTCCAGACAGAGGCAGTGAAAAAAATTACTGTTGTAACACTCACCTGGGCATACACGCTGGCTCAGACAGAGGAAGCACCACTTGTCAATTCCTGGAAAGAGAAAGCAGTAACCTTTGTTTAAACCCTTCAGATCCTTGAGCTGAAAGCCATTTATTTATTTCCTTCACTGGGTTGTGATTGACACCTTCCACACACACAGTTGTCAGCTTTGCTTTATTAATCTTCCTTCACAGTTGAGTAACTCTGAAGTGCTCTAACCACAATATTTATATGCACCAACCACTTCAAAGAGAGTTAAGTACATTCCAACCAATCCCCTTCACGCTTGAGTGATTTTGAAGTGCTCAGCAGGAAGCTGACCACTTAACTCTCTTTGAAGTGTTTCATGTTTGTAACCATTGTGATTAGAGCACTGCAGAGTTACTCAACCATGAATGAAGCAAGGCTGACAGTCGTGTGTGTGTGGAAGATGTTAAGCAAAGCCCAGGAAGGGAAATGAATGAATGGGCGGTAGTTCAAGGATCTGAGGGGCTTAAACACCAGTCACTTTTTATTTCCTGGAATTGACACTTCGTGCTTCCCCTGTCCGCCTACGTGGGTCTCGGCCCAGAGAGCAAGGGAATCACAAGGACCTGGAGAATATGGTGCTTGGCTCACTAACTGGACACAAATGGGCCATTAACATCCATTTGCATCCTCCCACTGGCACTTGGGGTGAGCCTTCATCCTACTGCCAGCGGGGGGGGGCCGGATCATTGGAAACGGCAATGTCTTTTTTTCTTCATGACGTGCGATTCTCCGCAGTATTGGGAACCCCGCTACTGGCAGCGGGTGGCAAAGAATTCTGTCCAATGTTGATGGGATGTGGGGGTGCTGGCAAGGCCAACTTTTATTGCCCGTTGCTAATTGCCTTTGATAAGTAGTGGTTGGCAGCCTGCTTGAACCTCAAGTCCATGAGCTGTAGGTGAACATGTGACACTGTTATGGTGAGTGTTCCATGATCTTGACCCTGCAAAGATGAAGAAATAACAAGGTTAGGATACCATGTGACTGAGGGTATCCCACTGATATTTCAATGTGCTTTCTACCGTTTAAGCAAATCAACCAGACAGCTTTTCCCGTATTACAGGAATCAAACCAACAAATAATTAATATTGTTATGGGCCAGGGTTTAGAGAACCCCAAAGTGTATCATGGAGTTCACCTGACCCACAACTTTTACTAGCTTGGTATGCAGAGCACACGGCCCACTCTACTGGTGTGGTACAGCAGAAATGGAAAAGTATTTTTTAAAGCAAAACAATGTTTATTCTATGAACTCAAGTTAACCTTTTTAAAATATACAGTGAACATCTTAGCAACCATTAATTCAAATACAACCCCCAAAGACTACAACACTAAGTAAACCTTTAAGCTTTCCTTTTTAACATCCATACGACTTAAAAACCTTTATCAGAAGCACATCAGGTTAAAGTCACTACTGAAAACATTTATAATTCTGAATTCACCAAATGATCAAGAGATAGTCTTTTGATGGCAGAGAGAACAACAGTACACCTGATTGGTCTGGCTTCAGCTCCAACACTGAAAACAAAACTAAAACACACCCTGCAGCAAACAGCCTAAACCAAAAGTAAAAAGCTGACAGACAGCTCAGCTCCACCCACACTCTGACATCATTGCAGTAATATGAGCAGCCAAACATTTCTTAAAGCGACATTCTCATGACAATATAAACAGAAAATCATGTAAATACTCAGACAGACAGCATTGTAATGACACTTGTTCGCTGCATGAGTCCAAATTGAATGCACCCTAATATCACAGCAGCAGCTGGCTCCCCCCCCACCCCCTGCCAAAGATAAATGCGAGACTGGCTGCCAAAAACTAAGGCAGCCAAAGTGCCCATTACCATGAAGAAAGCTTCGAGAGTGGGCATCTTGTCACCTACACAGTAGGACTAATATGACGACTGTTAATTTCTTTTTTTAAAAAATTTTTTTATTCTCCTTTTTCACATTTTCTCCCAAATTTACACCCAACAATAATCAGTAATGAATGTAATGTCAATCCCCATATCAAACATCAACAAATGACAAGGAGGAATCAGGAATCGCCCATAGTCACCATTAACACATCCAGTCTCCCAGCCCCCACGCCCCCTAATGTTCGATGTGATCCAATTCTCGAAAGTGCATAATGAATAACGCCCATGAATTGTAGAACCCCCTCCATCCTTCCCTCAGTTCAAATTTGACCTTTCCAAACGTTAAGAATTCCAGCAGGTCCCCCTGCCACGTCAGGGCACAAGGTGGAGAGGTTGATCTCCACCCTAACAGGATCCGACTTTGGGCGATCAACGAGCCGAAGGCTACGACATCTGCCCCCGCGCCCGTTTCCAACCCTGGCTGGTCTGACACCCCGAATATGGCCTCCCGTGGGCCCGGGTCCAGTTTCACATGCACCACTTTAGAGATTACCCTAAACACCTTCCAGTAATCCTCCAGCTTTGGACAGGACCTGCAACGTTCACACACATCTTCTACCCCTCAAAGAGCCGGCTCATCCTCGCCCCTGAAAGGTGCGCTCTATACACCACCTTCAGCTGTGTCAGCCCCAACCTCGCACATGAGTTGGAGGCTTTCACCCTCTGGAGCACTTCACACCAGAACCCCACCTCCATACCCTCTCCCAACTCTTCCTCCCACTTTGCCTTGATCCCTTAGAGTGGCGCCTTCTCCTCCTCCAAAATAGCCCGTAAATCACCGATACTACCCACTTCTCCAGTCCCCCTGCCGTCAGCACCTCTTCCAGCAATATGGAAGCCGGCTCTACTGGGAAGCTCTGTATCTCCTTTCTGGCAAAGTCTCGAACCTGCATGTATCTAAATATTTTCCCTGCTTCAGCCATACTTCGCTCCCAACTCCTTCAATCCAGGAGGAAATAAATCTTTTAGTGTTCTAATTCCTTTCTCCTCCCATCTCCGAAAAATTTCCATCCCACTTCCCTTGCTCAAATCGATGGTTCCCCTGAATCGGCATTTCCCTTGACCCTGCCCCCAACCTGAAGTGCTGTCGAAATTGCTTCCAAATTCTCAACAAAGCGATTACGACCGGACTCCTTGAGTATCTCCCCGGGACCGCCGGGAGCGGCGCTGTCGATAGCGCCTTCAATCCCAACACCCTACGCAAACTCTCCTCCATTCTGACCCATTGGGAATCAACCCCTCTGACCCAGCTCCGTACCGTCTCCACATTTGCCGCCCAGTAATAATAGATCAGGTTCGGAAGACCCAAACCCCCTGCCTGCATTCCTCTCTGTAATTAGCACCTTTTTAATTCTGGCCACCTTCCTCCCCATATGAACGATGTAATCATCCCTTCAATCTCTCTAAAAAATGCCGTTGGCAGGAAAATCAGCAGGCATTGAAAAATAAACAGGAATCGCGGCAGCAGATTCATTTTAACCGCCTGTACCCGACCCGCCAATGACAGAGGGAGACCATCCCACCTTGCCAGGTGGGCTTTCACTCTCCCCGCCAAACTAGAAATGTTGTACCTACGGAGCCCCCCCCCCCCCCCCCCCCCCCCCCCCAACCCCCAATCTCTGGGAACCTACACCCCCAGGTATCTAAAGTGAGTATTGTTAATTTCTTTGTGTTTGTCCGTTCTCTCTCTCTCTCTCTCTCTCTCTTTTTATCTCTCTCTCCACCTCTCTCTCTCCTCTCTCTCTCTCTCTCTCCCCCCCCCCCCCCCCCCCCCCCCCCCCCCCCCCCCCTCGCTACCACCTAAATTACGTGACTCAACTGTGCCCCTGCCTCAACTCATCTGCTGAAACCCTGATCCATGCTGTTGGCACCTCATTGTACCAAGTCCCATTAGTCCTCACCCCTGCGCTTGCTGACTTATATTGGCTTTAGTTGAGCAGCACCTCCATTTTAAAATTCTCATCCTTGTTTCTCAATCTTTCTATGTTTTTCCATACTCTTCCCCGATCTCTGATTTCTAGCCCTGTAACCCTTCGATATCTGTGCTGCTCAAATTTGGCCTCTTGAACATCGCAGATTTTAATTTCTACACCATTTGCTGCTGTGTAACTAAAAGTTAAACTGATTTTATTATAAATTGATCTCCGTGTTTATTGGTAATTCATCATGCACTTTTCAGCATCAGGATGGAGAATTTCTACTTGTAATTCCGACTTTTTGATTATGTAATTCCGCCCTTTGAAATGTTTTTCTTACCTCTGCCTGGATTGAATGTGGGCCAGCATGTAGGGTATCCTGATGGAACATCCTGACCATGACTGCAGATTGGGAGGAAATCAGGTGGCTAGCAGCTATGGAGAGGTACAACTGGGCAGCTTTTAATTCCCCTTATACCCTCCCTGTGGCACCAACTGTCCATGTTTGACCTGCTCTGGGCAGACCTTTTCCTCTCTCCCCAGTAACCTCATATTAGTTGTGGGCAACAACTGAGAGAGCTGCCTTTCAGACAGTTATGTGCCCTTTGCCTGAAGGTCTCTCTTTCACTCTTGGACCAGTATGTGAGAGTTCGGGGTGGAGGACAAAAGTGCTGAAAAGAGACAACGTGAACAATTGTGTGTCAAACTTGTTTTCCTGGTTATGAAGCATCAGGTAGTTGGCCTTTTATCCACTTGTGCCTTAATGTCTGAATTATCTAAAGCTGCTCAGCTTTATTGATCAGCAAGGAGAGTTGAACATAACTACGCCATTAAAAAATAGTATAAACAATTGCATTGACAGAAGACGTAGTGTTCAGTTTGTAATTTTATTTTAGCAAATCTCACGAAACAAGGCAAAAATATGAACTTTAGAAACATAAATTAGTTTGAAGATTGGCTGCCACCATACATTTGGAAAAAACAATTACAGTGATTCTTATGTACAGAGCAGAAATTTTTATTTATAAAGGGGCTTTGATGTGGTAAAGTTCCCAGGTGCTTCATGATGTTACGGCACTCTAGGCTAGTGCGTCAATTCCACTTGACCCAGAGTCACAACACAATTGCAATTTACTATTAATTCTTAGAAAATACGCAAAGGTTTTGGTCTTTGACTGCCCAATAATGACATTCACCATGTTTGTAAAGTTACAAATAATTAATTTTTAAAATTAATAATAACTATAATTAAATAGGCACATATACAACTGGTTAACTATTTTCTAACTCCTTGACCCCCTTCTTTAACTCGCCCCAACTATTAAAAAAAAGAATAATACGAAATGTAAAACAATAAAAGTCTCTTTCAGATGGACATCTTCCAGTTCGATTCTTTTAGGGTAGGCCTTAATTTGGATAAGGTCTTTGCTTTCAGGCTTCAGTAGCTTTCACTGTAGATTCATCAGAATCTCAGGACTTCTCTGCAGATTCAGAAACAGCAGGTGGGAAGCATTTTTAGAGATAGAGAGAGAGCAGCTCACCGCTTCTTCTCTAAGCGTCCAGAACCATTCCTCTTCCTGGGTCCTCTGAAAACATCCCACTTGGCAGGATCCAATCACTGTCTGTCGCCACAGAATACGGTCTTTGGCTAAAAGCAAATTACTGCGGATGCTGAAATATGCATTCCATGGGCAGCAAGGTTGCACAGTGGGTTAGCCCTGCTGCCTCACGGCGCCGAGGTCCCAGGTTCGATCCCGGCTCTGGGTCACTGTCCGTGTGGAGTTTGCACATTCTCCCCGTGTTTGCGTGGGTTTCGCCCCCACAACCCAAAGATGTGCAGGCTAGGTGGATTGGCCACGCTAAATTGCCCCTTAATTGGAAAAAATTATTTGGGTACTCTAAATTTATTTTAAAAAAATATGCATTCCATATTCATTGATCCGTGAAGGAAACTCCAGTCCATGGTCTAACATGCTGAATCTGATTTACTGTGTAGCTCTGCTTCAATTGTCAACAGTCCAATTGCATAGGCAAAGAGAATAAATGCTGGAAAATCTCAGCAGGTCAGGCAGCATCTGTAGGAAAAGAAAAGAGCTCACGTTTCGAGTCCAGATGACCCGTTGTCAAAGCGGTCTTTGGCTAATCCATTGACTACCAGCCAACCAATCGAATCAAATTCCTCCAATCTCTCTGATGCCATAAAGTCTGAGTTCTTCTGTTCAAAATCTAAATCTTCATAGCACACTGTACTATTTTGTAACTTTTGTGTTCCTCACTTCCTCTGCTCGACTTCAAGGTATATAGCTATTAAATACCCATGGATCAAAAATGATGACGACAAAGTAAAAGAAATAGAAAATAAGTGAATCAACGGGAAGGGTCCTTAGAATGAGCATTATAAAACAAAGTATGCTACAAATTATAGAAAGCGATATTGGGTCAAATGAAAAAAAGCTTGGTTAAAGAAATAGGTTTAAGGAGTGTCCAAAAGGAAGAGAGCAAAGTAGAGAAAGGGAGAGGTATAGGGATGGAATTTCACAGCTTGGGCCTTGGCAGATGAAGGCACTGATAGAGGCGTGATTAAAATTAGGGATGCTCCAGAGGCCAGAATTATTTAAGGACCGTAAAAAGATTGTGGAGCTGGCGAAGATTATAGAGATAGGTCAGACTGGTACAGCCTCAGAAAGGGTTGCAATTGGTGGTCAGGAATGAAGTTTGTCATGAGGATTAAGACGATGAATGGCTTCAGTATTCCCCAAAATTATCTCATCCTGGGTGTTAAATAAGCAGTCTGTGAGTTTAGAGACAGTGGAGGGGTTCAGAGAAGCTGGGTGTTGTCAGTGTGTGCTTGGGAACTGACATGTTTATTATACATTACAATTAGGGATGGGAACAAATGCTGGCCTAGCCAGCGAAGCCCACATCCAGTAAAAAAAAAAAAATTGTTCAACCTCACTTAAACTTGCCATTTACAACCTTTGCCTATGCAACTGGACTGTTGACAATTGAAGCAGAGCTACACAATAAATCAGATTCAGCATGTTAGATCATGGACTGGAGTTTCCTTCACGGATCAATTGGGAAGTTAGATCTTAAAATGCCCTCATGATTTCTTGTCATGAAAAATGTTCGACCTGTTAAATCCACAGTAGGCAGAACACATAAATGGAAGTAGAAATTACAGAACCAGGTTTATTTTGATACAATTACAATACTCCTCCACTCTTCTAAGGGTCACTTTTCCCAGACCTGCAGCTGGGCAGGGGTTTTTATACAACTGGGGCTCACTTTGTAAAGGGGAAACCCCGCCCTTGTAAAGGGGAAGGACTGCCTGCCTTAAAGCTGGAAATGCATATTCCGGGGAGGTCATGAGAAATCGTATAATCCTGATCTCTGCACCTCCATTAGGGTTATAACACTCCTTCCTACCACCCTGCAGCGTCCTGTGTCGGCTTCGGATCGGTCCTGAACGTAGCGGACCTTTCTGGCAATATCCAGAAGGGCGGGACTCAAAAGGATGCGGAGGTAGCGACCCATCGACATCTTGGCTGGTGCGATGCCCGTCGGGGCATGCGGGGTTCTCTGCTAGCAGAATAAGAACCTTGCTCAGTGGATCTCCCAGGATCACGATGTTTGTTTTTTCATGCAGAGCTTAAAAGTTTGCACTGCCCGCTCGGCCAACCCATTGGAAGTTGGGTGGTGTGGTGCGTTTCCCACGTGACTGATCCGGTTGGCAGTCATGAATGCCGCATGTAAACGCTATATCAGTGTCCGATACCAGCACCTCGGGTATGCCATGTGTGCTGAATATGTGCCGGAGTTTCTCGATGATGGTCCGAGCAATCGTTACCTATATCTTTAGGACCTCCATCCACTTTGAGTGGGCATCGACGAGGAAGAGGAACATTGCCCCTTGAGATGGGCCCGCAAAGTCTATATGGAGGCGAGACCACAGATGACCTGGCCATTCCCACGGATGGAGTGGCCTGCAGGGGGCAACTTCGGGTGTGCCTGTCACTATATGCAGTGCTGGGCCACCCGCTCGATGTCTGCATAGATGCTGAGCCACCAAACGTAGCTTTATGGTTAAAATCTTTACCTTGGACACACCAGAGTGACCATTGTGGACGTACGTCAGGCGTGGGCAGGGTCCATGTTCGGGGACCATCAAGCGGGCCCCCCAAAGGAGAACGATGTCCTTTATGCTAAACACCTGCATCATTGTGGCATAGGCCTTTGGGTCCTGCGGTTCAGACCTGTGCTGAGCCCCATATGACACCTTGTGAGGGACGCAGGACAGCTGAGGGTCAGACTGGGTCCACCCGTGGATGCATGGTGCCGTGACCGGTAAAGAGTCCATAAAATGGAGGGCAGCAATGACCTCGTCTGCTATCACTGGGGTAGGTGGCTTGGTCAGTAGGGGCAGACGTCTTAATGCATCGGCGTGGAGAATCTTCGTCACGGAGCAATGCTCCAACACATAGTCACGTGCTGCGAGCAGCAATGCCCATCGCTGGATACGGAGTGAAGCAATGGGGGGGAATCATCCGATCCTTCTTGAAGAGTCCGAGGAGGGGCTTGTGCTACATGAGAATGGTGAAGCGGTGCCCTTGGACGTATTGATGGAATTTCTTGACTCTGAATACGACAGCCAACCCCACCTTTTCGATCTGGGCATGCTGTTTCTCTGCGCCAGCCAACGTTCTCGCGGCAAATGCGATGGGATGTTCAGATCCGTTGTCCATTTCATGGGCCAGTACTGCCCCGATGCTGTACGGAGAAGCTTCGCAGGCGCAACAGGATTGCCCGGGATGGGTCGAAGTGGTTTAGCAGGCTTGACGAGGAATGTTCTTGTTTCACCTCGACGAAAGCTGCTTGCTGTTCTCGGCTCCACTCCCAGTGTTGCCTCTTCTTCAACAGATGGTGGAGGGGGGCTAAAGTGGTGGTCACGTTTTGGAGGAACTTGCCATCATAGTTTACCATTCCCAAGAACGGAGTTCCATTGGGCCACCTGGTACAGGAGGCTGCCGAATTCCTTGCATCTTCTCTTCCACCGGGTGCAAGCCATGGCGGCCTGTGGTAGCCTAGGTACGTTACTTCGGTGGCGTTGAATACACATTTCTCCTGCTGGCATCCTCCAAAACGCTCCAGCCCCTCGGCCAGATTTTGTAGGTGCTCCTGGTCGGATGGGCCCATGATTAGAATGTTGTTAAGATAGGCCTCCACACGGGTAAGACCTTGCAGGATGTTCTCAATTACTCGCTGGAATATCGCACAGGCAGAGGAAACTCCAAAGGGCAGGTGGGTGTATTCGTATAGCCCCTGTGTGTGTTCAGGGTGACAAAGCATCTGGACTCGGGGGGGGGGGGGGGGGGGGGGGGCGCTCTGTTCCATCTGGCTTCATGACCGGGACAACCAGCGGCACCCAGTCAGAGAACTGTACCAGGCAGATGATGCCCAAGTTTTCCATCCGGTCCAACTTTGCGTCCACCTTGGGTCATAAAGCGATTGTGACAGGTCGGGAGCGGACGTAGCGGGTCAAGCCACGCTTGTTCGGGCATGGCTCCTTTTATGGTGCCCATGCCATCCTGGAATACTGATGGAAACCTTGTTTGAACTCCCTCAAGGCCATGTGGGTGCATGCGGCATACCCACTGCCAATCTAACTGCAAGTGGCGTAGCCAGTCATGCCCCAACAAGCTTGGACTGCTCCCATGGACCACAACCCGAGGAAGGTTTGCAGACTGTTGACCATACTCGACCGAAACCGTTGAAGTGCCCGTCATTGCCAGCGGTTCCCCTCTATAAATGGCCAGTCACGCATTGGTGACCGACAGGGTCAGCGATTGAAGGCCAGACCGAATGTGGTTGAACGTGCTACGATTGACTACCTACACTGCTGCCCCAGTGTTGAGTTCCATGCAGATTGGGTGTCCATTAATCCGCAGGGAGATCCGGATGGGCGCTACTCTTGGCGCAGCCACGGAGTGTAACTGTTCATAGGTGCTGTCCGCATGTTCCATGTAGTAAACCCTGTCAAGTGGTGGGTGGTTGCGCCTAGCGGGTTGGCGGGTAGATCCTCATGGGGCCTCCGGTCTCTCTAGTTTCTGCGGCCTTTTGCAGTCCATGCTGTCTGGTGGTCATATTCCTGTTCCTCCTGGTTGGGGGAGAATGTCCGGCGACGTCCCCTGCCTCTATTACGGCGGTCCGTGTTCCTCAGGTAGGTGGCGGGGGCCAGCCTCTTTTAGGTCTAGCCGAGTGCGATAGGTGCTTGTAATTTCATCCCAGATTGTCACTCCCTGGAGTTCCTGGATCCCTCGTTCGGTGCTTTCTCTGGAAATAGCTATCGCTACCTTGCGTTTCAGGTCCAAGTGGGACTCGGCTAGTAATTTGCTTGCATGGCCGCATCACGGAGTCCACACACCAAACAATCCCTGAGTGTCTCATTCAGTGTCACTCTGAATTCACAAATCGCAGCCAGTTTTCGGAAGAGGGCCAGGAAGTCACTCACCGACTAGGCTTGGGCCTGAGCAGCCATGTGAAACCAGAAGTGGTGTATGATGAGCGGTGGTTTCGGATCGAAATGTTCCCCATTCAGGGTGGCGAACGACCGGGAATCTGGGGCATCTGGGTGAGTCAGGCTCTTCATCATACTGTAGGTGGGCCCTCTGCAAGCCGTCAGTAATATAACAGTTTTTCGTGCATCGCCAGTAATCGGATTCGTTCTTAAAAAATAGTCCATGCGTTCAACATACTGCCCCCAATTGACTACCTGTATCAAAAGGTTTCAGCTTTCCTATGAGTGGCATTTCAGTGTTTAGTAGAGGGGCTTGCCCTAGCCTGGATCAGGTGGGCAGGGCGCGTAACAACCGGTGTCAATGGCAGCTCCTCTGAATCCACGTAGCCAATGTTGAATTTGTGGTGGGCAGAACGCATATACAAAAGTAGAAATTACAGAACAAAGTTTAGTTCGATACAGTTACAATACTCCTCTGCTCTCCTAAGGGTCTCCTTCCCTGACCTGCAGCTAGGCCAGGGTTTTTATACAAAACTGCCTTAAAGGGGAAGTTCACATTCCGGGGAGGTCATGGCAAATCGTATAGTCCTGATCCTGGACCTCCATTGGGGTTATAACAAGACCGTTATGCCTTCAACAATTCTCATTGTTTCGTATGGAATGAGCTATGATATGCAATGTAAAACATATTGTTCTGCTGATAGGCTGAACCTGAATGACAGAGCAAACTTTGGGTAACATATCAACATTTTGTTTGTCTTCAGCTGCATGAAAATGACTTTTTTAAAAATAACTGTTTGTTAAGTTTCTAAAGTTGCAAATGTTCTGGCTCCTGTGTGAAATGGTTGCCGTAATCTTTTCAGTACCTTTCTAAAAAATCTGGCAGCTACTATGATAGACAGAGTGGTACAATGGCTATTCATATTAAATATACCATCATTACAGCATAAGCAAATATTATTGTCCTTATATTGGTGAATGAGAATTTTAAAAGTGAACATTTAGAAATGTTCAGAATGATTAAAGATGTTGCTTTTGTGTCTTTATCCCCAAGGTCACAGCAATTAAAATGCTTACATTTTCTAACTCTCAGCAAAAAGTGGGTCACTCTTAAAAAGCTTTGTTTGTTTATAAAATTCAACTTTTAAAAATAACTCAGTTTAGAATGAGGAATGTAGTGTGTTTTCTCTCCTTTCACTTTCCTCCATGGCCCCACTTGCTTAATGTGCTTTCTGACGTTTCTAGAGCACTGGAGCAACAGTTAAAACAATCATTATAATCTGTTATTTGTTTTTCTCTCAGTCAGTTTTAGAAACACTCAAAATTAAACTTTTGAAATTCATCCTTTAGTTTTGTCATTTATGAAGAAACAGCATTTTGTTGGGGATTAAGAAAGAAACATTCTAAATATCTGGCCAGTTTAAATATATTAAATACATTGAAACATTTTAAGAAATTGTGTACACTGCACTTGCTCAGCCACCAGGATCTGCCTTCGCTTAATGGTGTGTCTATTTAGGATGCAAATTTCAAGCTCATGCCCAGGTGGCACGGCGGTGAGCAATGTTGCTTCACATCGCCAGGAACCCGGGTTCGATTCCTGGCTTAGGTCACTGTCTGTACGGAGTTTGCACGTTCTCCTCGTGTATGCGTGAGTTTCCTCCGGGCGCTCTGGTTTCTTCCCACAAGTCCTGAAAGACGTGCATGTTAGGTGAATTGGACATTCTGAATTCTCCCTCTGTGTACCTGAGCAGGTGCCGGAGTGTGGAAGCTAGGGGATTTTCACAATAACTTCATTGCAGTGTTAATGTAAGCCTACTTGTGACACAAATAAAGATTACCATTATTATTAATAAATAAAGACAAAATGCTGGACAAAATTGGAACCGGTCTGGCAGCATCTTTGGAGAGAAACAAAGTTAACGTTTCAAGACCAAGATGACTCTTGAGAACTGTTTAAGGAGAGAATTCCAGATTGTGTCGTGAACCACAAGGGCATGGTCAACAATTGTGATGTGAAAGGACTGGCAATAGACATAAGGTCAGTCAGAGGAAGAGATTTTAGAGGAGTCGTAAGGCTGGAGGAGGTTACACAGATGAGGAAGGGGAATCAACCGTGAGGCTGAGAATTTTGGATTAAGAGAATGGGGGACCGGTAGCTATTATAGGTCTGTCAGCTAGGACAAGGATAATGAGTGAGAAGGACTTGATGGCACCACGTGGCACTTCTGCTTCACAGTGCCAGGGACCCGGGTTCCATACCGGCCTTGGGTGATTGTGGAGTTTGCACATTCTCCCCATATCTTCGTGGGTTCCCTCTGGGTGCTCCAGTTTCCTCCCATAGTCCAAAGATGCGCGGTTAGGTTCAGGGATTATTGGGATTGGGTGGGGAAGGGGTTTAGGTGGGGTGCTCTTTCAGAGGGTCACTGCAGATTCAATGAGCCGAATAGCCTCCTCCTAAAACAGATAAAATTATGAAGGGAATAGATAGGATAGATGCGGGCAGGTTGTTTCCACTGGCGGGTGCAAGCAGAACTAGGGGGCATAGCCTCAAAATAAGGGGAAGTAGATTTAGGACTGAGCTTAGGGGGAACTCCTTCACCCAAAGGGTTGTGAATCTATGGAATTCCCTGCCCAGTGACGCAGTTGAGGCTCCTTTATTAAATGTTTTCAAAATAAAGATAGATAGTTTTTTGAAGAATAAAGGGTTATGGTGTTCGGACGGGAAAGTGGAGCTGAGTCCACGAAAGATCAGCCATGATCTCATTGAGTGGCGGAGCAGGCTCGAAGGGCCAGGTGGCCTACTCCTGTCCCTAGTTCTTATGTTCTGCACTGTAGGGATTCTGTGATTCTATGGAAATGTTTTCTTTGCACAAGTGTTATTTTTAAGAAATGCAGCTTGCTCCAACAGTCAAACTAAACCAGTATATACCATTTTAGTTTTGTAACTACTGTAGATAATGTAAGCATTTGACATTTTTGTCTTTTTACAAACCCCAAGTACAAATGGCTAGCACTATCGTCTTCTAGAGATCCTGCTAAGCAAAAGCAAAGAAGAAAAACGCTAAAGCTGGGACATGGTTTGAAAGGAAAAGCTACTATTCGTATAGGTAATGATGCTTGTTTTCCAACTAATAAAAATATGGATTTGCAGAACAATGTTTTGTAATTCTTGAATATTAACTTATGTGAACATTATAATTAGATGGTTAAATTGTCATGTTCAAACTAAAACTGCACAGTCAATGTATATTAAGCAATGGTATGTTTCATTAAAAAAAAGTTGTATTTTCATAAGCTAAGCATAATTGTAAATTTCAGACACAAGGTGGGATTTAATTAGTCCACAAACTACATTTGGGTGGCTTCACATTCAACTATGTTTCACTGGAGAGTGTTGTTAGTCGTGGTTCTGCACACTAGGCTTTTACATTTTTCCCCCACAAAGTTGCTACCAGTTTCACTGCAAGGACAGCACCTGGGACCTTGGTGAATAATAGAAGTGCACCATATGCCCACTATGGGCAGGACTGGAAAATCCCTGCCATGGAGACCATTTGAATCTGTACTAGTTCTAGCTTCTGATTGGAACTAATTGCTTGAGAATGCATTTTTCTCGATATGCATTAATATTTTTTCTTTTTCAAGGATCTATCCAGTGTCATCATAAATTCTACAATTGATTTGGCTCTTTGGAAATGTATTTTCACGTTTTATGCAGCTCCAGTGTCTGTTCTGTAATCAGGTATCCAAAGTTACAAGTAGCACTTCATAAATGTAGCCAATAGGAAGAGAGAGAGTATGTGGATGGATTTGTTTATTATCACGTGTACTGAGGTACAGTGAAAAGTATTTTTCTGCAGCAGCTCAGACAGATAATTTAGTACATGAAAAGAAAAGGAAATAAAAAGAAAATACATAATAGGGCAATACCAGGTACACAATGTAAATACATCAACACCTCATCGGGTGAAGCTTACAGGAGTGTAGTATTAATCAAGTCAGTCCATAAGAGGGCCATTTAGGAGTCTGGTAACAGCGGGTAAGAAGCTGATTTTGAATCTGTTTGTGCGTGTTCTCAGACTTTTATATCTCCTGCCCGATGGAAGAAGTTGGAAGAGTGAGTAAGGCGGGTGGGAGGGGTCTTTGATTATGCTGCCCGCTTTCCCAAGGCAGTGGGAGGTGTAGATGGAGTCAATGGATGGGAGGCAGGTTTGTGTGATGGACTGGGCGGTGTTCACGACTCTCTGAAGTTTCTTGCGGTCTTGGGCCGAGCAGTTGCCATACCAGGCTGTGATGCAGCCAGATAGGATGCTTTCTATGGTGCATCTGTAAAGGTTGGTAAGTGTTAATGTGGACATGCTGAATTTCCTTAGTTTCCTGAGGAAGTATAGGCGCTGTTGTGCTTTCTTGGTGGTAGTGTCGACATGGGTGGACCAGGATGATTTTTGGTGACGTGCACACCTAGGAATTTGAAGCTGTCAGCCATCTCCATCTCGGCCCCGTTGATGCAGACGGGTGTGTACAGCACTTTGCTTCCTGAAATCAATAACCAGCTCTTTAGTTTTGCTGGCATTGAGGGATAGATTGTTGTCGTTGCACCACTCCACTTGGTTCTCTATCTCCCTCCTGTATTCTGACTCGTCGTTGTTCGAAATCCGACCCATTATGTGTGTGTATGTGTGTGCATGAGCATGTGTGTTCTTGAACTTACAACCTTTTGACTTTGAGAAGAGTGCTGTCATTGAACCATGGTTTAGATTTGTAAATATATAAAGCACATAAAGAAAAAGGAACAGAAGTTGGCCTTCCACTGCACTCCCGGCTCTTCTGCAACCCCAAATATAGCCAACCCCCAGCTTGGTTCGACCTGGACCCCTTCGAAAGCACCTTTGCCACCCCCACCCAAAACCCCTGTAAGTGCCGGGCATGACCAGAACATGTGGGTGTGATTCGCTGGGCTTCTCGAGCATCTCGCACACCTATCCTCTATCCCCAGAAATTTACTGAGCCGTGCTCCAGTCATATGCGCCCTGTGTAACACCTTAAATTGTATCAGGCTTAGCCTGGCACACGAGGACGATGAGTTTACCCTACGTAGGGCATCAGCCCACAGCCCCTCCTCAATCTCCTCCCCCAGCTCTTCTTCCCATTTCCCTTTCAGCTCATCTACCATGATCTCCCCCTCGTCCCTCATTTCCCTATATATGTCCGACACCTTACCATCCCCCACCCATGTCTCTGAGATCACTCTATCCTGCACCTCCTGCGTCGGGAGCTGCGGGAATTCCCTCACCTGTTGCCTCGCAAAAGCCCTCAGTTGCATATACCGAAATGCATTCCCTTGGGGCAACCCATATTTTTCCGTCAGCGCTCCCAGACTCGCAAACGTCCCATCTACCAACAGATCTCTCAATTGTGCTACCCCTGCTCTTTGCCATGCTCCAAATCCCCCATCCATTCTCCCCGGAACAAACCTATGGTTATTTCTTATCGGGGACCGCACCGAGGCTCCCGTCTTTCCCCCATGCCGTCTCCACTGCCCCCAAATTTTCAATGTAGCCACCACCACCGGGCTTGTGGTGTATTTCTTCGGTGAGAACGGCAACGGTGCCATCACCATAGCTTGTAGGCTAGTCCCCCTGCAGGACGCCCTCTCCAATCTCTTCCACGCCGCTCCCTCCTCTTCTCCCATCCACTTACACACCATTGAAATATTGGCGGCCCAGTAGTACTCACTTAGGCTCAGTAGTGCCAGCCCCCCCCCTGTCCCTACTGCGCTGCAAAAATCCCCTCCTCACTCTCGGGGTCTTCCCGGCCCACACAAAACTCATAATACTCTTCTCTATTCTTTTGAAAAAAGCCTTCGTGACCACCACCGGGAGGCACTGAAACACAAAAAGGAATCTCGGGAGGACCACCGTTTTAACCGCCTGCACCCTACCTGCCAGTGACAGGGACACCATGTCCCATCTCTTAAAGTCCTCCATCTGTTCCACCAACCGCGTTAAATTAAGCCTATGTAATGTACCCCAATTCTTGGCTATCTGGATCCCCAAGTACCGAAAGTCCCTTGTTACCTTCCTCAACGGTAAATCCTCTATTTCTCTGCTCTGCTCCCCTGGATGCACCACAAACAACTCACTTTTCCCCATGTTCAATTTATACCCTGAAAAATCCCCAAACTCCCCAAGTATCCGCATTATCTCTGGCATCCCCTCCGCCGGGTCCGCCACATATAGCAACAAATCATCCGCATACAGAGATACCCAGTGTTCTTCTCCTCCCCTGAGTACTCCCCTCCACTTCCTGGAACCCCTCAATGCTATGGCCAGGGGCTCAATCGCCAGTGCAAACAATAACGGGGACAGAGGACATCCCTGCCTCGTCCCTCTATGGAGCCGAAAATAATCAGACCCCCGTCCATTCGTGACCACATATTAAACTGCCTCCTTCCGACGCCATCTTGCTTTGTGCTTGCCTTCCTTGCCGCTGCTCTAGAGGATCCACCGCAATCCGCCCACTTTCCTCTCCTTTTTCCATCCGTGTCCAGGGGGATTCCCTTCTGGTTTACCGCACAGTGTTTTTAGCCGTTAAAATTGCCGTTGGGGCTACTATTAAGAGCCCAAAAGTCCTTTCCATCGGGAGCTGCCGAAACGTGCGACTTAGCTGGTCATCGCCGCACCCGGAAGCCACTCTGCTCACTTTTACTTGCACTGGCACACAGCCAAACCTTTTGACGTGGAAAAATGCAGTGCAGTGGATTCTCGAGGCCTTAATTTTAGGGCAGAAGAGTCGGACGAACGTAAGCCACGCTATCTTTTTACAGCACTCTTTCTGGGTAACTGTTCTGCTAAGATGGTCATAACCATCTGAAATCAAATTGGAATATCGGTTGGTTCCCAGTGCAGGGTAATTGCCCATTGGAAGTTTGAACTTCTCAAGCAATTCTTTGCATGGGGACTTCCGGCGCGTTGTTTGGGGTGGTGATATGCCTGTGAATAATATTGTATACACTCAGCAATGTGACCTCTTGCCAGCAGGTGGCGTCAGACATCAGTCATGCAACTTCCGGCTCTCGTCAGAAGGTTGTAAGGCGTACACACCAGGACAGTCGCACTTAAGGGTAGTTCCAGGAGAGTCTATGTAACTCAAATCAGTAACTTAGTCTGTATAGCATTCTGATTGTTACTTCACCATGTGTACATCATCATCCTAGTTAAATCATCAACAGTTCTTTGTGAATCATCGCAAAGAAAAGGTCACAGAACACAACATGAGATACCTCCCAGGTACGTCATCCTCCCCACCCAAAGATAGTAAGCTATGGACCCTAAAATGTTTACAAACTGAAGTTGTTGGTCCATGTGGAAAGCAATGCGCACACTAAATTGATGATTCGGTTCCACTCTTTTATCACGTGTATTGTGCAACAGTACCGCTTTTTATACATTCAGAATTATTTGGTGTATGAATGGCTCTAAACTGAAGCATGTCCTTATTATTTTTTAAAGCTGAATATTACTGAACCTATTTTTGTTTCTTTTAATGCTGCAGTTATATGGAGGTGTAGTGGTAAGAAAATAGTCTTTGCTGATAATTGTTACATTAGCAGTATTCTCTTCAAGCAAAGATGTTGATTACATTGTATCAGTTGAATGGATCATTACAGTAATATTGATCTGTAAAACAATACTATTAAAATTTCCCTTCGTCATTTAAATAGCAATGTCCTGACTGCAGCTCAGCTAAGTACTTATGGTAAACTCAACAGTAGCAAGAAGGTTCAGTTGTCAGTTTGCCGATCAGAGTTTCTTCTGTTTGCTGCTGTATCTGTTGTTCTGAAACTGAATTTTACTTGTTTCTTTCTTGCCCGGTTAACAACCATCAGGAAGATAATTAAGAGAGAAATACATGCATGTGCAGCGTGGTCTCCCAAAAGTTAGGAATTTAAATATGCATAGAATGGTTAGATAAGAATCCTTGCTATCTGAATATTTAATGGATGGCCAGGTCGGTTTGCAGAGCATCCAGAGGGATCCATTGAGCATTTTGATCACCAATTTTTCATCACTGTTGCCATCTAAGTAAAACAGCGTGAGATGATTCTCTCCAAAGAGCTTCATCCTGAATCCAGATTTATATTGTTCGTGTCGCCTTTGTTTGAAGTGGTAATTTGTCTACACCAACACTAAATTTACAATGTGTATGCACCCTGAAATAAGGATAGCATCTAAGCTCAAGGTATGTTGCATAATTGGCCATTAGATGGTACTGCCAAGTACAAAGGAGAAACTGTCCTAGGTGGGCATCCCGTCGATGGGGGAGAATCCTGCTGCCCGGGCACCCTGTTGGGCTGGTCCATGTCAAGATTTATATAGTTCACTGCTAGGGCAAACAGGTCCTCGCTTGAGCCCTGGAATGATCTGGAAGCGTAGAAGTTCAGGCTTGCAGTGACCTTGACGGCCACCGGGAAGTGGCATACTCCTCCTCCATGTGGTGCCACGTCCACAGGCGCATGGCACAGATATCCGAACACGTGGGGGCTGGGACCGCACCGTCTTCTTGTTAAGGCAGAGCCTCCTGCTGCACACGCAGTCCGTCATCTGTTCGAAAGACCAGCGATGCCTTGGGCCGTTACGGCCTCCCCCTTTGGGTCCCTCTCTGGCATGATGGACGATCAGGTCCTCAGGGTGTGGGGCAGAGCCCTGCACATGGGTAGCCTCCTCATGCCTCTGTCGACGCTGCTGCTGCTGCCTTGTGCCACCAAGCATCCAGAAGCATCATGAGGGCAATGTCCAAGATTATCGTACATTGCGTGTAACATCTGTAAGGAATTGGGAGAGGGTGTGAGACTGACAACTAGTGGTGTCTTCCACCCCGGGACCCCCCATTGCCCCCTCTGCTATCTGGCACACACTCCCGGCCCCAGCGGAAGCCCCTGCTCACCGGACCCCAGACCCTGCACCCCAGACACCTGCTTGTAACATTACCTAGACCAGGCGCTTGTCCCCTCCCTGGTGCACTGGTCATTGAAATGTTCGTGGTGCTGCGGCCCAGCCCCCAAGTGTTTGAATATTGACCGCTGCGTCCGTGGTGTTGCTTCCTGCAGTGTTCAGGAGCAGTGTCTTAGGCCTCATGGTCTGATTGAGATGTTAGGCAATAACTCCCACATGCTACAAGGCAGGCCGACCCACAGGATCCACTTGGGATGTATGAAGTGCTCACTTAACTACGGTTGCCAATTCCTAATTAGCAATAGCATTCAGCCACATGGCCAGAGCCTTCCGCGATCAGTGGGAGTTATGGGTGGTCGGTGGAGCAGGCGGGCTGGGGCTGGAGTTGTCCCGGAATGGGATCACATGATCCAGGGGGAGGAATGGTGGACCCGCGGGCGCTGAGACATTCTCTCTTCTCCCCTCTCTTTCTCTCTCTCTTCCCCCCCATTAAATCGATTTAAAATTTCACTACATATAAATACATATTTTAAATCTTCCCATAGATTCGTAAAATAGTTAATTTTCCTCTTTTGGAATAGAGTCAGAATACGGCACCAAATCCAGCAATCTGTAATCTCCAAATCAGAAAACACCATTTTAGCTCCATCTCCAACCCATCTTCCCTTTGCTTTTAGCTTCCCATTGGGAGAACAGAATTACTGAAATGATTAATTTAAAGTGTTTCAAAATTGATATTATTTTGTTTGGCATGCTAATAAAAATCAGTATTTTGATTGATAATGAATGTGTATTCTGTTGGCCTAGGTATAAGAAAACTTACAGACAATGATAAGAAGAATGCTCCTGTTTCTTCAGATTTTATCCCAGAACCATTGCCACCAGGTGCAGAGGGATATGTACCTTGGCGTACTGCTGCACGTGCTAACCGATTCAGGTAACCTATTTTTTCTTCAAAATTTTTTTTTTAAAGTTACTGTTGGGAAGTTGGAATGAAAAATAAAGAATTGGGTAAAGATACATTTATAGGGATTTAGCTGTACTGAGAACTTGTGATATAGAGATTAGCCTAGTACCAAGCTGAAACAGATACTTTGTTAAGCAAAGTGGAGACTAGCAGTCTAGGGACCTTGATCATAACCATGTCCAGTTGTAAAGCAGAGCTCTCTGAGAATCAAATTGTTGTGCAGGAAAGAAAGCAGAAGCGATCTGTCTGGTCTGTGTTAGACCCCCAGAAGTTCTGCTCTAAACTAGAATAAAGGTTCCCAAAAGAAAGTGAGAGGTTCTGTGTGGTAATTATTTTCTGGCTCATAGTATTAAAATCTATGGGATGTTGTTTTGGGGAAGGTATATTTCTGGAGTTTAGCGAAGTAGATAGATTTGGATTGGGGGGTAATTGAAGTATACTGGGTAACCAATATTGTGGTTAACTGTAAATGTGATTCTTTACTGTTGCCTTTCTTGTGTGTTTTAAAGTTTAATAAATGTTTTGTTAATTGAATAATTTACAAGTCTGACCCCTTTCATCCCCTTCCAAGAATCCTACCTTTAACCCGGTGTTCAGCATTCAAATTCGACCTTCCAAAATGAATCACTTCACATTTATCGAGGTTGAACTCCATCTGCCACTTCTCAGCCCAGCTCTGCATCCTGTCAATGTCCTGTTGTAACCTGCAACGGCCCTTGACACTATCTACAGCTCCACCAACCTTTGTTTCATCGGCAAATTTACTAACCCACCTTCCACTTACTCATCCAAGTCATTTATAAAAACCACAAAGAGCAGAGGTCCTAGAACAGATCACTGCGGGACACCACTGGCCACCGACCTCCAGGCGGAATACTTTCCATCCACTACCACTTGCTGTCTTCTTTCGGCCAGCCAATTCTGTATCCCGACAGCCAAATTTCCCTGTATCCCATGCCCTCTAACTTTCTGAATGAGCCTGAAGGATAATAGCAAGACTTGTTTGGACATTCAAAACAGCTATGCTTCAAATGATGTCTGAAATATTTATCAAAGCTTATGTTTTAAGTTTGAGTAGTATTAGCAATATGTTTAGCATTATATCACATCATTTATTTTCAGTTATAAGACTATTTTGCAGATGAAGGAAACTTGTAGTGTTCTACTAAGATATACAGACTCAGTCCCAGGCTCAGTTCAGTTAGCTAATCTCATCATCTCACAGACCTCGGGCGAAATTCTCCCCAAACGGCGCGATGTCTGCCGACTGGCGCCCAAAACGGCGCCAATCAGACCGGCATCGCGCCGCCCCAAAGGTGCGGAATGCTCCGCATCTTCGGTGGCCGAGCCCCAACGTTGAGGGGCTAGGCCGGCGCCGGAGGGATTTCCGCCCCGCCAGCTGGCGGAAATGGCCTATGTTGCCCCGCCAGCTGGCGCGGAAATGACATGCCGGGGCAGCGCATGCGCGTTTCCCGCGCATGCGCAGTGGGGAGAGTCTCTTCCGCCTCCGCCATGGTGGACACCGTTGCAGAGGCGGAAGGGAAAGAGTGCCCCCACGGCACAGGCCTGCCCGCAGATCGGTGGGCCCCGATCGCGGGCCAGGCCACCGTGGGGGCACCCCCCGGGGTCAGATCGCCCCGCGCACCCCCAGGACCCCGGAGCCCGCCCACGCCACCTTGTCCCGCCGGTAAATAGGTACTTTAATTTACGCCGGCGGGACAGGCAATGTGTTGGCGGGACTTCGGCCCATACGGGCCGGAGAATCGAGCGGGGGGGCCCGCCAACCGGCGCGGCCCGATTCCCGCCCCCGCCGAATATCCGGTACCGGAGACTTCGGCAACCGAAGAATGACGCCCCTCAAGTGAAGGAATACCTGATTGAAATTTGATTCTGGACTCTGGAACCCATATGAAACATTATTTATTTTCTTTGTGGTCTCTGCACTGTACTGCAAAACTTTCTTTTCTCTATCCCTGTTTTACTGTGTGTGTCCACAGGAGGCAATATTGCCACCCTCGTCCTGCATTCATAGAATTTTACAGTGCAGAAGGAGGCCATTCGGCCCATCAAGTCTGCACCGGCTCTTGGAAAGAGCACCCTACCCAAGGTCAACACCTCCACCCTATCCCCATAACCCAGTAACCCCACCCAACACTAAGGGCAATTTTGGACACTAAGGGCAATTTATCATGGCCAATCCACCTAACCTGCACATCTTTGGACTGTGGGAGGAAACCGGAGCACCCGGAGGAAACCCACGCACACACGGGGAGGATGTGCAGACTCCGCACAGACAGTGACCCAAGCCGGAATCGAACCTGGGACCCTGGAGCTGTGAAGCAATTGTGCTATCCACAAGACTACCATGCTGCCATTCTTGAGTACATGCAAAATGCTAACCCTGAGAAATCATCCTATTGAGTTTGTTGTGGGGTTAGTGATAGAAATTGGATCACACCAAAACCAAGAGGTTGAGAAAGATTCTTTTATAAAGGGAGAAATAAATCAAAACAACTATCTATGGATAATTGATGAAAGGAGGGATTAGTGCTGTTTACTTAGTGCTGTCCGAAACAGGAGTCCACAAATAGGACATAGATAGGTGAAGTGACTAAGCAAACATTTGGCAGATAATGTGGGAAAATGCAAACTTGTCTACTTTGGCAGAAAGAATAGGAAAGCAGCATATTATTTAAATCGAAAGAGATTGCAGAACTCAGTGGGAGAGAGGGATCTGGTGTCCTGGAATATGGATCACAAAATGTTAATATGCAGATACAACAAGTGATTGGGAAGGCAAATGGAATGTTTTTCTTTAATGCAAGTTAATTGGAATATAAAAGTCGGGATATTTTGCTACAGTTGTACAGGGTGTTGGTGATACCAATTCTGGAGCACTGCATGCAGTTTTGGGCTCCTTATTCAAAAAGGAATATAAATGCATTAGAAGCAGTTCAGAAAAGGTTGCCTCGACTGATTCCTGGCCTGGAAGGTGGGGGTGTTACCTTATGAGTAAAGATTGGAGTTTAGAAGAAAAAGAGGTGACCTTATTGAAACATGTAAGATATTGAAGGGGCTTGACCGGGTAGATGTTGAAAGAATGTTTCCCTTTGTGGGAAAGACCAGAACGAGGGGACATAGTTTAAAAATGAGGGATCTCCCATTGAAGACAGCTGAGAGAATTTTTTTTCTCAGCGAGGTTGTAAGCCTTTGGAATCTCTTTAGCGAAGAGCGATGTAGGCCGGGTCATTGAATATTTTTAAGGCAGATGTAGATAGATTCTTGACTCACAAGGGAATCAAAGGTTATCAGGGGTAGGCGGCTACAATCAGATTAGCCATGATCTTATTGAATGGTGGCGCAGACCCAATGGGCAAATGGCCACCTTCTGTTCTTAATTCCCATGTTTGTAAGAATTGCTGCTTGGTTAAAGTAGTGCTAACTTGGCAGTTTGCATGGCCGGAGAAACGAGTAAACATTGGTGTCTTCAGGGAAGATGTGGAATGTTTGTTATTGAAGTAATTGTTCTGAAATTCGATGGGGGTTTTTGTGAATCTGCTTACTGGATGGTAATAATTATTTTCTTATTGTTAACAGGAGTATTCATCTAGGCTCACCACATCAAAATAGAGATGTTCAGGTAAAGGCGCAATAGTAAATTATAGCAGTTCTTCTGCATATATATTATAAAGCTGCTTAACTTCCTATTGTCCCAAACAGTAATTTTAAGTTGCGATCAAAATCAACCAAACTAACCACAGCAAACAACTGTTGCAGCTCCTATGCAGGATGCTACTGAAACATTGAGAGAGAAAATGCTGGAAAATCTCAGCAGGTCTGGCAGCAACTGAAGGGAGAGAAAAGAGCTAACGTTTCGAGTCCGATGACTCTTTGTCAAAGCTAACAGACCGAGAAAGTGGGAAATATTTATACTGTGGAGTGCAAATGAAAGATGAGTTATAGCCACAGAAACCCAGGGAAACCGGGTGCTAATGGCCACGGAAACCGGGTGCTAATGGCCACGGACACCAAGGGGAAAGAGTGCTAATGGCAGTCCCCAAAGAGAACAAAAGATGTGAAAGGCCAAACAGCAGAGAAACTAGCATCAGAGGATGAACTGTAGATGTGGGGGGAGAGGAAGGGGGAAGCAATGAGGAGAAAGGTTAAGGAAAGGTGGATAAGATTGTGGGGGGTGGGGGGGGGGGGGTTAAATAGATATTAAGAAAGAAAGAAATGGTAAAAGACAGTTAAAATGAAATGGGATGAAAGCAAATGGGTCGAGGTGGGGTAGAGCTGATTATCTGAAGTTGTTGAATTCGATGTTGAGACCGGAAGGCTGCAGCGTGCCTAACCGGAAGATGAGATGTTGTTCCTCCAGTTTGCGTTGAACTTCACTGAAACATTGCAGCAGGCCAAGAACAGACATCATAGATTATCATAGATTCTACAGTGCAGAAGGAGGCCATTCGGCCCATCGAGTCTGCTCCGGCTCTTGGAAAGAGCACCCTACCTGTGGGACTGTGGGAGGAAACCGGAGCACCCGGAGGAAACCCACACACACACGGGGAGGATGTGCAGACTCTGCACAGACAGTGACCCAAGCCGGAATCGAACCTGGGACCCTGGAGCTGTGAAGCAATTGTGCTATCCACAATGCTACCGTGCTGCCCCTGACATGTGGGCATGGGAGCAGGGTCTTTTGTTAAAATGGCAAGCAACGGGAAGATCAGGGTCCTGAATGCGCACAGACCGAAGATGTTCAGCAAAGCGATCACCCAGTCTGCGTTTGGTCTCTCCGATATAGAGGAGACCACATTGGGAGCAGCGAATGCAGTAGATCAAATTGGAAGAGATGCAAGTGAAACGCTGCTTAACCTGAAATGAGTGTTTTGGGCCTGGGAAGTTAAGCATGGAAAAGGTAACGGGGCAGGTGTTACACCTTCTGCGATTGCATGGGAAGGTACCATGGGTGATGGGAGAGGTATTGGGTATGGTGGAGAGGTGGACTAGATAATCTCGGAGGGAACGGTCTCTGCGGAATGCTGACAGAGGGAGTGAAGGGAAGATGTGTTTGGTGGTGGCATCACGCTGGAGTTGGCGAAAATGGTGGAGGATTATGCTTTGCATATGGAAGCTGGTGGGATGAAATGTGAGAACGAGGGGGACTCTATCCTTGTTCTGGGAGGGAGGGGAGGAGAGGGGGCGAGGGTTGTGGCGCGGGAGATGGACCGCACACTGTTGAGGGCCCTCTCAACAACTATAGGTGGGAAATCACGGTTGATGAAGAAGGAACACATTTTCGAAGCACCATTTTGGAAAGTGGCATCATCGGAACAAATGCGACGGAGGCCAAGGAGTTGAGAGAAAGGGATGGAGTCCTTACAGGGTGTAGGGTGCGAAGAGCTGTAGTCAGTGGGAGTCAGTGGACTTGTAGTGGATAGTCTATTGCCGGAAATGGAGACAGAAAGGTCAAGGGAGGGAAGAGAAGTGTCTGAGATGGACCAGATGAAAGTGAAAACTGGAAGCGAAGTTGATTAATTTTTCCAGGTCTGGACGAGAGCATGATGCGGCACCAAAATAGTCATTGATGTATCGGTAAAGAAGTTGTGTGAGGGGGCCCGGATTTCCAAAATGGTGCTTTGAAAATGTGTTCCTTCTTCCTCAACCGTAATTTCCCACTTTCCAAAATGGTGTTTTGAAAATGTGTTCCGTCTTCCTCAACCATGATTTCCCACCTACAGTTGTTGACGGCCCTCAACAGTGTGTGGTCCATCTCCCGCGCCACTACCCTCGCCCCCTCCCCTCCCTCCCAGAACAAGGATAGAGTCCCCCTCGTTCTCACATTTCATCCCACCAGCCTCCGTATGCAAAGCATAATCCTCTGCCATTTTCACCAACTCCAGCGTGACGCCACCACCAAACACATCTTCCCTTCACTCCCTCTGTCAGCATTCCGCAGAGACCGTTCCCTCCGAGATAATCTAGTCCACTCCACCATACCCAGTACCTCTCCCATCACCCATGGTACCTTCCCATGCAATCGCAGAAGGTTTAACACTTGCCCCTTTACCTCTTCCATGCTTAACATCCCAGGCCCAAAACACTCATTCCAGGTTAAGCAGCGTTTCACTTGCATCTCTTCCAATTTGGTCTATTGCATTTGCTGCTCCCAATGTGGTCTCTATATCGGAGAGACCAAACACAGGCTGGGTGATCGCTTTGCTGAGCATCTTCGGTCTGTGCGCATTCAGGACCCTGACCTTCCTGTTGCTTGCCATTTTAACAAAAGACCCTGCTCCCATGCCCACATGTCTGATGTTTTGATGGGCAAAGATCACCAATGGTTGGCTTCGGAAGGAGGGGATGCAAAACAGACCAAGTCAAGGACTGTTTGGTGGAAAAGTGGTTTGTAGGGCTAGAGGAGATTACAGAAATAAGGAAGAGTAAGGCCATGAAGAAATATTAATCATTGAATCATAGAAAAGTTAATGTGCCGAGAGGCATTCAGTCTATTGTGACTGGGCCAACCAAAAAAGAGAAAAAAGAAACTAGCCGCTTATTTTAATCCCACTTCCAGCTCCTGGTCCGTAACCTGATCCAGGTGCCTTTTAAATGAGTTGAGCATTTGAACCTCAACTCCCCAACTTAAGCAGTAAATTCCAGACACCCACCACCACACTCGGTGAAAACGTTTTTCCTCATGTCCCCTCTAATCCTTCTATCTATCACTTTAAATCTATGCCCCTGGTAATTGATTCCTGAGCTAGGAAAAAGAAGTCTTTCCTGTCTACCCTGTTTAGGCCTTAATAATTTTGTACACCTCAATTAAGTCACCCCTTATTTAAGTCACTCCTTCTCTACTGCCTTCCGAAAATACACAAGGCCAACACACCAGGTCGTCTTATCGTATCAGGCAATGGGACCCTGTGAAAACCTCTCTGGCTACATCGATGGCATCTTGAAACCCATCGTACAAGGAACGCCCAGCTTCTGTCGCGATATGCCGGACTTCTTACAGAAACTCAGCACCCATGGACCAGTTGAACCAGGAACATTCCTCGTCACAATGGACGTCTCTACACCAGCATCCCCCATGATGACGGCATTGCTGCAACAGCCTCAGTACTCAACACCGACAACTGCCAATCTCCAGACGCAATTCTGCAACTCATCCGCTTCATTCTGGATCACAACGTCTTCACCTTCGAAAACAAGTTCTTCATCCAGACACGGAAAAGCCATGGGGACCAAATTCGCACATCACTATGCCAACATCTTCATGAACAAGTTTGAACAACCACTCACCTGAGGAAGGAGCAGTGCTCCGAAAGCTAGTGATTTGAAACAAACCTGTTGGACTTTAACCTGGTGTAAGACTTCTTACTGTGCTCACCCCAGTCCAACGCCGGCATCTCCACATCAAGTTTGAACAAGACCTCCACTGCACAGGACCTTCAACCGACGTTATACACCAGATCCATCAATGACATTTTTTTCCTTTGGACGGCGAAGAATCACTGAAACAACTACACGATGACATCAATAAGTTCCATCCCACCATCAGACTCACCATGGACTACTCTCCAGAATCGGTTGCATTCTTGGACACACTCATCTCCATTTAGGACGGTCACCTCAGCACTTCGCTTTACCGCAAGCCCACAAATAACCTCATGATGCTCCACTTCTCCAGCTTCCACCCTAAATACATTAAAGAAGCCATCACCTGCGGACAAGCCCTCCGTATACACAGGATCTGCTCAGACGAGGAGGAGCGTAACAGACATCGACAGACGGGGAAAGATGCCCTTGTACGAATGGGATATGGCGCTCGACTCATCGATCGACAGTTCCAACGCGCCGCAGCAAAAAAACCGCACCGACCTCAGAAGACAAACACGGGACACAACCGACAGAGTACCCTTCGTCATCCAGTACTTCTCCGGAACGGAGAAACTATGACATCTTCTTCGCAGCCTTCAACACGTCCTCGATGAAGACGAACATCTTGCCAAGGTCATCCCCACACCCCCACTATTTGCCTTAAAACAACTGCGCAACCTCAAACAAACCATTGTTTGCAGCAAACTACTCAGCCTTCAGAACAGTGACCACGACACCACACAACCCTGTCATGGCAATCTCTGCAAGACGTGCCAGATAATCGACATGGATACCACCATTACACGTGAGAACATCATGCACCAGGTACGCGGTACATACTCGTGTGACTCGGCCAAAGTTGCCTACCTCCTATGCTGCAGGAAGGGGTGTCGGGAAGCGTGGTACATTGGCGAGACCATGCAAACGCTGCGACAACGGATGAACGGACAATCGCCAGGCAGGAATGTTCCCTTCCAGTCGGGGAACACTTCAGCAGTCAAGGGCATTCAGCTTCTGATCTTCGGGTAAGCCCTCTCCAAGGCAGCCTTCAGGACGCGCGACAACGCAGAATCGCCGAGTAGAAACTTATAGCCAAGTTCTGCACACATGAGTACGGCCTCAACCGGGAACTTGGATTCATGTTGCATTCCATTCACCCCCCCACCATCTGGTCTGGGCTTGCAAAATCCTACCAACTGTCCTGGCTTGAGACAATTCACACCTCTTTAACCTGGGATTACCCCTCTCTCTGGATCTGTAAAGACTTAATTACCTGCAAATGCTCGCATTCAAAGTATCGTCTTGCATTTTTGACTTTGTCTGTACATATCTTTCTGGAACCTACCTCTTCATTCACCTGAGGAAGGAGCAGTGCTCCGAAAGCTAGTGATTTGAAACAAACCTGTTGGACTTAAACCTGGTGTTATAAGCCTTACTATGCTCACCCCCAGTCCAATGCCGGCATCTCCACATCAAGTCACCTCTTAGCCACCTCTGTTCCAAGGAAAACAATCATAGCCTATTCAATATCTCCTCTGAGCTTCATTTTCAAGCCTTAACAACATTCTTGTAATTCTCTGCACTCTCCACAGCAATTATGTCCTTGCTGTAATGTGGTGAACAGAACTGTACACATAACTCCAGCTGTGACCGAACCAGCATTTTATTCAGTTCCATTATTAAAACCCTGGTTTTGTATTCACTACCTCGCCCAATAAAAGAAAACATTCCATCTGCTTTCTTGACCACCTTGTACACCTCTCCTGCCATCTTCAAGGATCTGTGGACATGCATTCCAAGGTCCTCAACCTCTCTTGCTATCTTCCCGTTTATTGAGTATTCCTTTGCTTTGTATGCCCTCTCCAAATGCATTACCTCACACTTTTCCGGATTGAATTCCATTTGCTACTTCTCTGCCCACTCAACCAAACATTGATATCACTCTGGACTCGACAACTACCTTCTCCACTATCAGCTAATGGCTAATTTCTGTGTCATCTGCAAAGTTCCCAATCTTGCATCCCACATTCAAGTCTAAGCAGAGAAATTACAACTCTGAAACTGACTGATCAACCCAGTCCACCCGGTGTAGTTCGAATCCCATGTATCTGCTGTGGTTGCCATATCCTTTATTTCCCAACTCTATTTTTTCACCTTTGGAAACATTTCTGACTCTTCTGTGTGCTCTGGTATCTTAAATTCTGATTTTCTGTTCCTAAAGGTCTTCTATTTACAATGAACATGAAATCAATCACACCTCTATTCCCACTGTGGGCCATCTATTTCCTCTTGGACAGCAGCTTAACTAGTCCCCTGTTAAGCACCAGCAACACCCTTCAACAACCTATCCTTAAACTACATTTCTGGGAACCTGAATGGGTCCTAGTTGTGCCTAGCTTTTTGTAGGATATATTGAACACTATTTATTCCAACCGTAAGACAATTTATTACACCAGTGACTGTATCAGCCATACTCTTTGCTCTCGTAGTTAATTTTGCTTTAGATGGCAGCACGGTGGCAAAGTAGTTAGCACAGCTGCCTCATAGCGCCGAGGTGACCGGTTCGATCCTGGCTCTGGGTCACTGTCCGTGTGGAGTTTGCACATTCTCCCCGTGTTTGCATGAGTTTCATCCCCACAACCCAAAGATGTGCAGGGTAGGTGGATTGGCCACGCTAAATTGCCCCTTAATTGGAAAAATGAATTGGGTACTCTACATTTATTTGTAAAAAATTTTGCTTTAGATTTCTACTCTTGCTCTTGCATTTACATACTCCATTCTGACTCTTCCCTTCCTTTGCATAGGCATATATGTCTCTGGGGATAGACTATTCACTGATGTATATAGTGCAAGCTTGTTGACTCCTGCAACTACCTTGATTATACTTCTTTTGTGAGGGCCACGAAGAATCCAGCACGAGTTTTAAGGATACAAAGTAATAACATTTATTTACATTAACATATATATATGTTATTGTAGCACGGTAGCCTTGTGGGGCAGCACGGTAGCCTTGTGGGGCAGCACGGTAGCCTTTTGGATAGCACAATTGCCTCACAGCTCCAGGGTCCCAGGTTCGATTCCAGCTTGGGTCACTGTCTGTGCGGAGTCTGCACATCCTCCCCGTGTGTGCATGGGTTTCCTCCGGGTGCTCCGGTTTCCTCCCACAGTCCAAAGATGTGCAGGTTAGGTGGATTGGCCATGATAAATTGCCCTTAGTGTCCAAAATTGCCCTTGGTGTTGGGTGGGGTTACTGGGTTATGGGGATAGGGTGGCGGTGTTGACCTTGGGTGCTCTTTCCAAGAGCCGGTGCAGACTCGATGGGCCGAATGGCCTCCTTCTGCACTGTAAATTCTATGATATAGCAGCAGCAACTTCCCTTGCTACACACTCCTTCCTGCTGGTTCTAAACTGGCCAACTTTATTTGTACTTGGAGTTTACTAATGGTTTCTCCGCCCCCCTCATTGGGGAAGCTCATACCCCCACAGGATTGTGGGATTGCTATTAGTCCCCAGCCAATGATAAGCAGGCAGGTTATAACAACTTCCATCTTGCTTTCTGTCAGGATTCCCATTTCCTTACCTTAGTTTCTCCATCATCTTACACATGAGAGTTTCTGACATGTCCTTTTTCAGCAACTGAGATTCCCCATAACTACAGGATCCTCTTTGTCCCACCTACCATCCCACTCACCTTCACATTTGACAGGCCATTTTTGCCACCTCAAACATGATCTGATCACCAAGTACATCTTTCCCTCCCTTTCAGCAATTCGAATACATGCCCTGTCTTTCCACCCTCTCATGCAAGCACGGAAGATCCATAGAACCCCTACAGTGCAGAAGGAAGCCACTCGGCCCATCAAGTCAGCACCGATCTCCGAAACAGCTCTCTAGGCGCCGGAATGTGGCGACTAGGGGCTTTTCACAGTAACTTCATTTGAAGCCTACTTGTGACAATAAGCGATTTTAATTTCATTTTTTCGGCCCACTCCCTCGCCCCACCTCTGCGCATTCATTATAGCCTATCCACCTAACCTGCACATCGTTGGGCTGTGGGAAGAAACTGGAGCCCCTGGAGGAAACCCACGCAGACATGGGGAGAACATACAATCTCCACACGGTCACCCAAGGCCGGAATTGAACCTGGATCCCTGGCGCAGTGAGGCAGCAGTGCGCTAACCACTGTGTCACTATGCCAGTAGATGTGGCACCCTAACACACTCCCCTGATGAGACTGCAATTTACTTGTAGTTCTTCCAACTTCGTATGCTGTACTTGCTGCGATCTCCTTTGCTTTATTAGGCTTGGTTTTCTGTGTTATTAGGCATAGATGTTTACTCAAAGGAATTGTCCACTCTTACATATCAAGCCATTATTTTAATTATTGGTTTGAGCAAGATAAACATAATCTATCATCTTGCCAGTTTTCCCAGATTTTTTGAATTTGCTTTGAGCTTGTATCCAGTAAAAAGTTACCTTGTTACTAGGAACAAACTACATGAAGTAATTTGAGTCCGGTATAGACACCCAAATATAGTCCAAAGCTCCCTTTTCTCGAGTGTATCTGAGCTTTCCTTAATTGTAACCTTGGTTGCTAACATCCGGCAGCGAGGTTTCATTGGTTTGGATTGGATTTGAACTAACATTGTACGGGGGAATCTGTCACACCATTCACTACTGTAAATTGACATTTCTTAAACTATAACTTGTTTCTTTAACATTTTTACTTATCAGACTACAATGGAATGCTGAAGCAAAATGTTTGAAAATTAAAAAGCTTCAGCATTGAGTTTTCCTATCTTAAACAATTTCAAACAAGGGGACTGAATGATTTGATAGGTAAATTGTGTCATCCTTCCACCTCTCTTAGCCGAGTTTGAATCCACCCAGACTTATGGAATAACATTGCTCTAAATTAGAAAGCCAGAATTTAGGCCCTTTTTCATTACCACCTGTACTGTAGTGATGTATTATGAATAAATACTTTTAATAAGATGAATATTCAGATTGAATTGTCAATGTTTTGAGTTCAGGCTAGTAACCCATTGATGCTCACATTGGAGAGTGCATCATCTTCAGAAACTGACGAGCCGATCGGCACTCCTAAGACAGAGACACAGTTGAATGTTACGGAAGAGTCTTATGAAGCAATCACAGTAAAGCAGTACAAACATTTAAAGGTAATGATGCATGTGAAAACAAGGATTTAACCATTGATACAATTAATAATAAACTTCCCTTTATTGGGTTTAAAATAAGTATTTTAATTGAATGCAAGAACATTTATCAAACAGCTTATGTAATGCAGTAAACTGATGTAATATAGAATCTTGTTGGTGTCTAGAAATAGACAGAGAATTCATTATTTACTAAAAATTGGAGCCCAATATGTTAATTTTTGTTCAGCGAGCAATTCTGTAGCTCTTAAATGTGAATATTTAATTTCATTATTATAATAGTGGTGTAGATTAAACCCACCTAGTCGCTCAGCTGCTTTGTGTGCTTGTTTTTATTCTTTTTGATAAAATTACTGCATACTAGGATATTAAAATGAAATAAATTAAAAAATATATTTTTATTTCAAATTTTTTTATAATTTACAGCAAACACAAAAAAAACAATGCATTAAGCCTCCCCCACTTCCTCCCTCAGTCAATGGTAACAAACTCCCCAAAATGCAAAATGAACAAACCCCAACTATTGTTGTAGAACCCATTTCTCTCTTTCCCCGTCCCCGAGAGTAAATTTCATTTTCTTCAGGGCCAAAATCTCCAGCAAGGTTCCCGTGCCACGCCGAGGCACAGGGTGGAGTAGCTGACCTCCATCCCAACAAAACCTGCCTACGAGCAATCAGTGAGGTGAAAGCTAAGACATCTGCTCCTGCAACCCCGGCCGATCCCACACCACAAATATGGTTTCTAGGGGACCGGGCTCCACATCCACATGCAGAAACCCTGAAATGGTGCTAAAAACAGTTTCCAGCTTTGGGAAGGCCCAAAACCTATATACATAGAACATAGAACGATACAGCGCAGTACAGGCCCTTCGGCCCACGATGTTGCACCGAAACAAAAGCCATCTAACCTACACTATGCCATTATCATCCATATGTTTATCCAATAAACTTCTAAATGCCCTCAATGTTGGCGAGTTCACCACTGTAGCAGGTAGGGCATTCCACGGCCTCACTACTCTTTGCGTAAAGAACCTACCTCTGACCTCTGTCCTATATCTATTACCCCTCAGTTTAAAGCTATGTCCCCTCGTGCCAGCCATTTCCATCCGCGGGAGAAGGCTCTCACTGTCCACCCTATCCAACCCCCTGATCATTTTGTATGCCTCTATTAAGTCTCCTCTTAACCTTCTTCTCTCCAACGAAAACAACCTCAAGTCCATCAGCCTTTCCTCATAAGATTTTCCCTCCATACCAGGCAACATCCTGGTAAATCTCCTCTGCACCCGCTCCAAAGCCTCCACGTCCTTCCTATAATGCGGTGACCAGAACTGTACGCAATACTCCAAATGCGACCGTACCAGAGTTCTGTACAGCTGCAACATGACCTCCTGACTCCGGAACTCAATCCCTCTACCAATAAAGGCCAACACTCCATAGGCCTTCTTCACAACCCTATCAACCTGGGTGGCAACTTTCAGGGATCTATGTATATGGACACCTAGATCCCTCAGCTCATCCACACTTCCAAGAACTTTACCATTAAAAATGACAAACAGCAACGGCCCCAGAACAGATCCTTGTGGTACTCCACTTGTAACTGAACTCCATTCTGAACATTTCCCATCAACCACCACCCTCTGTCTTCTTTCAGCTAGCCAATTTCTGATCCACATCTCTAAATCACCATCAATCCCCAGCCTCCGTATTTTCTGCAATAGCCTACCGTGGGGAACCTTATCAAACGCTTTGCTGAAATCCATATACACCACATCAACTGCTCTACCCTCGTCTACCTGTTCAGTCACCTTCTCAAAGAACTCGATAAGGTTTGTGAGGCATGACCTACCCTTCACAAAGCCATGCTGACTATCCCTGATCATATTATTCCTATCTAGATGATTGTAAATCTTGTCTCTTATAATCCCCTCCAAGACTTTACCCACTACAGACGTGAGGCTCACCGGTCTATAGTTGCCGGGGTTGTCTCTGCTCCCCTTTTTGAACAAAGGGACCACATTTGCTATCCTCCAGTCCTCTGGCACTATTCCTGTAGCCAATGATGACATAAAAATCAAAGCCAAAGGTCCAGCAATCTCTTCCCTGGCCTCCCAGAGAATCCTAGGATAAATCCCATCAGGACCCGGGGACTTATCTATTTTCAGCCTGTCCAGAATTGCCAACACCTCTTCCCTACGTACCTCAATGCCATCTATTCTATTAGCCTGGGTCTCAGCATTCTCCTCCACAACATTATCTTTTTCCTGAGTGAAAACTGACAAAAAATATTCATTTAGTATCTCGCCTATCTCTTCAGACTCCACACACAACTTCCCATCCCTGTCCTTGACTGGTCCTACTCTTTCCCTAGTCATTCGTTTATTCCTGACATACCTATAGAAAGCTTTTGGGTTTTCCTTGATCCTACCTGCCAAATACTTCTCATGTCCCCTCCTTGCTCGTCTTAGCTCTCTCTTTAGATCCTTCCTCGCTACCTTGTAACTATCCATCGCCCCAACTGAAACTTCACACCTCATCTTCACATAGGCCTCCTTCTTCCTCTTAACAAGAGATTCCACGTCTTTGGTAAACCACGGTTCCCTCGCTCGACGCCTTCCTCCCTGCCTGACCGGTACATACTTATCAAGAACACGCAGTAGCTGATCCTTGAACAAGCTCCACTTATCCAGTGTGCCCAACACTTGCAGCCTACTTCTCCACCTTATCCCCCCCAAGTCACGTCTAATGGCTTCATAATTGCCCTTCCCCCAGCTATAACTCTTGCCCTGCGGTGTATACTTATCCCTTTCCATCATTAACGTAAACGTCACCGAATTGTGGTCACTGTCCCCAAAGTGCTCTCCTACCTCCAAATCCAACACCTGGCCTGGTTCATTACCCAAAACCAAATCTAACGTGGCCTCGCCTCTTGTTGGCCTGTCAACATATTGTGTCAGGAAACCCTCCTGCACACACTGTACAAAAAACGACCCATCTAATGTACTCGAACTATATCTTTTCCAGTCAATATTTGGAAAGTTAAAGTCTCCCATAATAACTACCCTGTTACTTTCGCTCTTATCCAGGATCATCCTCGCCATCCTTTCCTCTACATGGTTTGCAGAGCCCCTGACACATCGCTCGCAGACATCCTCCACCCCCTCGAACAGCTGGCTCATCCTAGATTTTGTAAGGTGCGCCCTGTACCCACCTTCAATCGTACTACCTTCCCATACCAGCCTCCCCGGTAACTTCATTGAAGCCTATTTGTGACAATAAAGGATTATTATTATTATCTGCCCCAGCCTCGCATACAAGTCGAGCCAGTGTCCACAACCTCGACCCTCTACATGAACCCACCTCCATCCTCACCTATAAACACCCACCACCCTATTTCATCCCTGAACCATCTCTGTATTCGACGCCCAATTCTACATCAAATTCCGGAGGCCTAAACCCCCTTCCGCCTGCCGTCCCCTCTGCAGTATCACCATCCTTATCCTTGCCACCTTCCCCGCCCAGACAATCGAGAAGATCAGCCTTTTCCTCCCCCTGAAAAATGCCTTGGGCAAAAAGATGGGCAGGCACCTAAACAAAAACAAGAATTGCAGTAAAATATTCACCTTTACTGCCTGTACCCAGCCTGCCAATGACAGGGAGATTGTTCCACCACAACAAGTTAGCCTTCACCCTTCCCTCCAAGCTACAGAAATGGAACTTCCGGAGACTGACCTGCCAACATATGCCCTACATTCCCCACATTCTCATAAACAGCCCTCCTCGCCCTTCTCAACTGATGCACCTCTTTCCCCGTGAACAGTAGGTCAAACCTCGTATGGAACTCCTTTCTCTTTGCCAGGAGCCCCGGATCAGGGTCCCCGCATACCTCCCATCCACCTCCAAAATCCCTTCTTTCAACCGTTGGCGTTCCTTCCTATCCACCTTGGCCTTAAATGAGATCACCTCACCACTGTCTTCAGAGCCTGCCAAATCATCAGACTGTGAGACCTCCCCTGTCTAATTGAACCCCACATACTCCTCAATCACCTTCCCTATCTTGTCACAGAAGCTCCAATCTGCCAATAATCCCACATCCATCCTCCACCTTGGCTTCTGGGCTGACCCCTTCTCCAATAATGAGCGTGATCCGAGATCACGATTACCGAGTACCTGCCCTCTTAACTCCGGCCAGCAGCGCCTTCCCCACCACTAAAAAGTCAATTCTTGAGATCTCCTTCTGCACCAGAATACTCCCGGTCATTCGAGTGAAAAAGTCTCCACGGGTCAACCCCCCCCCCCCATCTCCTTCATGAGTCCGGCCAATGCCTTCACTTCTTCACCCCCGTCATTGTCAGCGTCGCGTCTGGAACCTGTCCACCCTAGACTCCAGCACTCTGTACCCATTCCACCCCCCACTATAATAATAATCTTTATTAGTGTCACAAGTAGGCTTACATTAACACTGCAATGCAGTTACTGTGATAATCCCCTAGTCGCCACACTCTGGCGCCTGTTTGGGTACACTGAGGGAGAATTCATCATGTCCAATTTACCTAACAAGCACATCTCTCGGGACTTGTGGGAGGAAACCAGAGCACCCGGAGGAAACCCATGCAGACACTGGGAGAACGTACAGATTCCGCACAGACAGCGACCCAAGCCAAAAACCAAACCCGGGTCCCTGGTGCTGTGAAGCAACATGCGAACCACTATGCTACTGTGCCACCTACTCATGGGTATCCAGATTTGGAATGGCAGCCAGCGTTCTCTTCACGAACCCCGCATCATCCCAATTAGGGGCATATACTCTTACCAACGCCACCAACCTCCCCTCCAACGCACCCATAACGATCCCGTACCTGTCCCCCCGATCAATGACCACCTTCTCCAACTGGAACCTTACCTGTTAACCCACCAAAATCCCCCATCACATCCACCCCAGAGATCTACAATCAAACCCTGAATGCAACACCTGGCTTACTCAGACATTCCCAAGCCTTATCTGATCCTTTACCCTCAGATGAGTCTCTTGCAGCATCACCACATCAACTTTTAAACACTTCAAATGTGCAAAAACTCTTGCTCTCTTCATCAGTCCCCCTAGCCCCCCTCATGTTCCATGTCACCACTCTGGCTCGCAACCCACCCTATTAGCCATCACCATTGCCCCAGGCCTTGCCCATCTGGCTGGACCTGCCCCATCCCTTTTTTAGCATGGGAAACAGAATTTGCATTTATTTAAGTCTGAGAAGCAACAAGGAAGGCAAATGGAATCATTGACTTAGGTTTGAATGTTCTGCTCAGAGCTTGAAGAGCTTTTCTCTTTCTGATTGAGAGAAATAAATCATGGTTTGTTTCGGTTTGTTCCGATGGCTCATCAGAAAGCACACAACAACAGTTGTGGAATTGATGTGATCAGTACATATGGAACACCATGCTTGTAAATGATGATGCTTGTTAGGACAGCTTTTAATGAGTAATAAAAGAGCCTGAAAATGGACTTGGGAATTAAGCCTTGACTCTATGAACTCCATGATTATGTTCAATACACAAGAAGACAGGTATATTTGTGTCCACCTTTAGGTAGCATTTTGCCTTCATTATTAACACATGAGGGATACCAAGCATTCCATTTAGGCATCTAAATTTTAATCTTCCTTTGCTGTCTGCCAAACAACAATCAGTTAGTCTTGGCCCTTATTGTAACTTTATTTATATGAATTACTGGAGCTTTACAAACATGATCCAGAGCAGTCTAGCTCAGTCATAATTCATTTCTACATCTAATTTTGTGTTTCAGGTGGATCTAGAAGAATGTCGACTGAGATTAGAGGAAGAAATGAGAGCACGGACAAAGGCTGATGCTCGATTGATGGAGGTAATGGGGAAGCCAAGCCTTTTTTTTCTACTTTATTCGGTGTTCCTGTAGATTACTTTGCAATTTACTTTATGTTCATTTCGGGGTGAAGCATGATGAAAGATTGTAACTTTTAAATTGAGTTTTGCCGTAGGTGTTATTATATTATCATGTGAAACTGTATAAAGTATGAACGAACATAACGTGGACAAGGTGCGGCGGTGGTGGGAGGGAGAAGGGATAGAGTGGGTTAGGATGGAGGAGGAATCTTGTAAGGGGTCTAGTTTGAGGCCTATGGTGACGGTAGCATTGCCAATGGCCCCGAGTAGTATTCAGGGAGCCCAGTGGTGCAGTCCACAGTGAAGATATGGAATCAGCTGAGGAGGCATTTTAGGGTGGAAGGGATGTCGGTGCTAACGCCGCTGTGTAAGAATCATGGGTTTGAGCCGGGGGGGATGGATAGGGTATACAGGGAATGGATAGTGTATACAGGAGGTGGAGGGCAGTGGGGCTGGTCAAGGTGAGGGATTTGTATTTGGAGGAAGTGTTCGTCAGTCTGGAGGAGCTAAGGGAGAGGGTAGAGATGCCGAGGGGTAGTGAGTTCAGGTATCTACAGGTTAGGGACTTTGCTTGAAAGGCCTGGAAGGGGTTCCCTCGATTGCCAGGATACACCCTGCTGGAGCGATTGCTGCTTCCAGATGTGGAAGGGGAGGGAAGAATTGGGGACATATATAAGTGGCTGGAGGAGCAGGGAGGCGAGCGGGTGGTGAAGATCAAGGAGAAATGGGAAGCGGAGTTGGGAATGGAGATCAAGTGGGGAGTATGGAGTGAGGCACTGCGAAGGGTAAACGGGACCTCCTCTTGTGCAAAGGTGAGCCTGATACAGTTCAAGGTGGTGCACAGGGTGCATATGACTCGGGCGAGAATGAGTGGGTCCTTTCAGGAGGTAGCAGATGAGTGTGAGAGGTGTGAGCGGGAGCCAGCGAATCATGTGCACATGTTTTGGGGTTGTGAAAAATTGGGAAGATTCTGGGCGGGAGTGTTCGCGGTCTTAGCCAGGATAGTGGAGGAGGGAGTGGACCTGGACCCTTTGGTGGCGATATTTAGGTTTCAGAGAAGCCGGAGCTCATGGAGAGGAGGAAGACCAATGTCGTGGCCTTCACTACTCTGATTTTGTGGCGACGAATTTTGCTGGAGTGGCGGTCGGCATCGCCACCGGGGGTAGCAGCATGGTTGGGTGACCTGTACGATTTCCTGCGGTTAGACAAGATAAAGTATGAGTTGAGGGGCTCAGCAGGGGAATTCGAGAAAAGGTGGGGGATGTTTGTGACCGCGTTTGAGGAGCTGTTCGTCGTGGGGGGGCGGGAGGGGGGGGGGGGGGGCTAGAATTGGAAGAGTGTCTTAATAACATTCAGTCATTAGTTCATCAAGTTTTTAATCTCCATTTTCTTGTATTTGAATCCGCTATTAATTATAATTTGAAAATCAGAAGCAAATTTTTAGCTTTAGTTCCACTGTATTCTACATATTAGCAGAAAAAGTAATGTTTTTTATTTGTTTCATTAGCTTGCAAATAAAATTATTTTAAAATCTTCAACATCTAGTTTACCTACCTGTTTTACTCCATTGCAGAAACTATCATAGATTAGAAGACCTGCATTTATAAATTAGGTACTATAAACAAGTTACACTTCCTCCTGCTTGATGGTATATTTGAATCATCCATTAATACGGGGGGGCCAGCGTACCATGTCCACATGTTTTGGACATGCCCAAAGCTCAGGGGATTCTGACAGGGGTTTGCAGATGTCATGCCCACAGTGTTTAAAAACAAGGGTGGCACCAAGTCTGGAGGTGGCAATTTTTGGAGTGTCTGAAGACCCGGGAATCCAGGAGGAGAAAGAGGCAGACGTTCTGGCCTTTGCTTCCCTGGTAGCCCGGAGACAGATATTATTAGCTTGGAGGGACTCAAAGCCCCCAAAGTCAGAGACCTGGCTATCCAACATGGCTAGCTTTCTCTGTTTAGAGAAAATCAAATTTGCCGTGAGAGGGTCACTGTTAGGGTTCGCCCAGAGGTTCGTTGACTTCTTTGCAGAAAATTAAACGTCAGCAGAAGGGGGGGGGGGGGGGTTAGTTTAGTTTAGAGTAGGGGGTTAATAAAGGTGGGACCTGTAAGGGAGGAAGCAGGCTTTTTGCACTATGTTTAAAGACTTATGTAGATTGTTTATTTTGTTGTTGTAAAACCAAAAAACCCTCAATAAAATGTTTATTAAAAAAAAAGAAGTGCACTGCAGGTTGGCATTTGACTGAGAGCTGGTTCTTGATTAATGGAGGTGTGAGGAATCAAGTAACAGGAAATTTTACGTACAATATTTACAAGTGATGGTTGCAAATATCTGGCTCTATGACTGTGAAGATATTTAATTTGCCTGACTATTGATTGATTTATTCCGTTGGCTTTTTATGTTTTAGTGGGTAAGGAGCACAGACAATAATGACTCTGCTGTATTTTTGTAAAGTTTGGGAAGATCATAAAATATGTAGAATATGCTGCACCATTTGGCCCAACTAGTTTGTGCTAGTACTTGTACTCCACACAAGTATTTTCCTATTCCATTCATCTCATCTCAGTCTTTAAGCATATCTTTCTATTCTCATTTTTCTTTTACATCCATAGGAACAGGAGTAGGCCATTTAACCCCTCAAACCTGTTCTGCCATTTAATGAGATCATGAAAGCCTTTGGCCAATAAAAACAAAAATCCACCAATCTGAGATTTAAAACTAAAGTTTGACTTTGCATCACTTGCTAGTTGCAGAGAGTTCTGAATTTCTACCACCGTTTGCATACAGAAGTGTTTCCTAACTTCATTCCTGAAAGGCGTGCCTCTATTTTTTTAATGATATCCTAGATTCCCCAACTACTCATCTAGATTCTTTTTGAAATCATGTAGGCCATGCTTTCCCAAACTGAGTTTCGCAGGAGGCTCCCAAGGGTAGTCTAGGCTGATATATAAAATTTGTAAAATGCCACAAAGCTGTTTTTCCAGAGGCTTGCTACCCCAGCTTCCAGCCTCTGATTAGACAAACTGGAAACAGCATGAAACAAAGTCTTGAAATTTCCAGATGATGGCAAGAGCGAAGCGACAGGGCGAGAGCGGGGGGACAGGGCGGTGGGGCGAGAGCGGGGAAGGTGCGCCGAGAGCAGAGTGGCGGGAAGAGCGGAGCAGTGGGGAAGGCGGCTATCATAGGGGAGTGGAAGAAAGGCGGCCTTCAGAGTGGGAAAGTGATCGTGGTGGGGGGGGGGGGGGCCATTGGATCATGATGGAAGGTGGCCATCAGAAATAGAAAAGACTTCCATAAATTGGGAGGTCAAGATGGTTCTGTGGCCGGAGAGGTTAGGGAAACCCTGATCCAGGCTGTTTACCTCAGCCACTTCCTGTGGTGATGAGTGCCACATTCTAACCATACTCAGTGAAGAACGTTCCTCTTAATTCATCACTAGATTTATTAATATCTACCTTGTATTTAGGGAACCTAGTTTTGGATTTCCCCTCAAGTAGCAACATTCTTCCCATATCTACCCTGCCCACGATTTCATAATTTAAAAGATCTCTATCAGGTCACTTCTAGGTATTTTAGGAAAATAGTTCCAAACAGTTCAACCTTGTCTACAAGAAAACATTTGATGTTCAGTGGCATGTAGGTTTTATAATAACAAAATATTTTATGACCATTGGAAGTGTTGCTTGACCAATCTGCTCTTTGTATTAAGGTTTTAGCTTAGCCTTGCCACTATGCAGACATGGCTACCGTTTACCATATGCTGAAGGATCAAGTCCCCTATATAATAAGTTTATGCTGTTGACATTGCTTAAACTTCAATAGTGAAGTCAGTAAAGGGTTGATGTTAACATCTGAATCAGAAAATTGAGTAACATGTTCAAAGCAGTCATTACACTTTGCTTACCTTTGTCAGCTTGAGTTGGAGAATACCCGGCTTCGGAACATTAACCTATCTCTGTCTGATGCTCTGCACATGCAATCAACAACAAGTACCATCCTTGAGGACGAAGGTGTGCTAGAAAGCATTGAAGCCTCTTTCCAGAAATTTCATGCTTTTTTAGATCTCTTAAAGGATGCTGGGTAAGCTGTAGCACTCTTCTTTCTGCATTTCCTTGCCGCTTCATAAAGGTTTTTTACATTTAAAATATGGTAGGTTGCCATATGACCAATAATCTTGTTTGCTCTGGAAATGTATTTTACAGTATAATTTAAATTGTTCATAATTTGTTGACAGCTCAAATCACCTATGCCTACAGTAATATACCTACTTAATAGGTTGATTGACACAGAAGCTGAATATCTGTAACCCCTGAAGAACCAATGTTCTTAAATACAGGATGAAAACCAATTAAATGCTGATTACGAATAACTGCAATTTTTGCATTCTGACCTCATGTATTTGTTTAACATATATTAGAATTTAGCTCACCTCCCCCTTTGTGGCAGAACAATGGATTGTAAATTATAAGATATCCTTCTGGTTCGTGATATCAAAACTTAGGAATTCCACTAGTACATATGAACCATGGGTATATTTGTTTACAAATAAACAAACCCTGCTTTACCTGAATCAGTAATCACTAAATGTTTCACTCTCCATTAAAGCAGCTCTAACAAAAGTCCTTTAATAGATATTTTGTTTCCATGTGCCAAATGTAGGATTTGTTAGAATTGAAAGAAACCTTAAAACTTAGCTTAAAGCCAAACACATCCCACTTTTGTAATGCAGTGAACGTTTACCCTTAAAGGCCTCACGTCCGTACAGTAACGTGGGCTTGCATTCTAATCTCTTCCCACAGATTGTATATCTGGAAGTTCTGGCTTCTGTATGTGCAACCTGGCAGTCTTTTAACAACGCCCTTTGCACTCTGTCTTCTGTTGTGTTGCACTATTGTGTTGTGACTGTTCAAGCCTTCAGACACTTTTTGGAAGCACTTTTTAATACACCACTATTTGTGGAAAATATGGTAGAAACAATGGTAATGAACTTCTGCGTTCGTTCACTTCCAACCTCTAATGATGTAGCAATGGACAAGTAAGTGCTGTTACGTTGCAAATAAAATTACATCTCAATTTCTTTATATTTAATCTTAGCAATTATAACAGCCTGAATGAACAAGGAAAAATGTAATCAAAACTATTGGTGGGCAAGCAGAATGCTGTGTTCGGGTTTGTTCAAGTAAACCTGTGAATAGTCAGTTCTTTTTGACTACAAAAGATTACACTTAAAGTTCAGCAAGAACTAAACTGGTTCTCTATCTCAACACGATATACGTCAAGCAAGAAGAAATCTTACTAGTTCATAATTAAGAACATTAACAAGATCTTTGGTTCACAAGACTTAGCTGAGGTAGACAGAAAATATGGTATCGAGAAAAGTATTCTCATAATTTACATTTTTGAAATGGAAATTCTTGTCTGATGTATTGTGTGTAAATTGTAGAGTACAGGAACAATGATTTGGCAGAAAATTCTTTCTCCCTCCATTGCCTTCCTGGAAGCCTACTCATGTACTTGTGCATAAGCGGAGTCATCGCCGTCTGGCTGTTTTCCATTAATAGTGCAGGTGTAGGCTGTAGCAGCTGTTTCTGGGGCTCCTGTTGTCCTGAGATGAAGCTACATCATTTTGCGAAAGCTCCTGGAGGAAAGCAACGAACTAGGCACATTTCTGCCATTGTGGAAGAACCTAGGAAATTAGGATTGATGGGGCACATAATTGTTGACCCTACAAAGAAACATAAATAGTAGCAAAATTCACAGAACTCCCAATTAAAATTTTGTTCACAAAAACATATACAAGATGGGGAATGTTTGCAAGATAGATGCAGAGTATGGGCGCAGATCTTGTACATTTCTGATAAGTTGTAGATGGTGTTCAAACATAGAAAATAGAAGCAGGAGGAGATCATTCGGCCCTTCGAGTCTGCTCTGCCATTCATTATGATCATGGCTGATCAAGTTCAATGCACTGATCCTGTCTTCCACCTCATATGCCTTGATCCCTTTATCCCCTAAAGCTATATCTAATTCCTTTTTGAAGTTACACAACATTCTGGCCTTAACTACTTTCTGTGGTATCGAATTCTACAGATTCACCATTTTCTGGGTGAAGAAATTTCTCCTCACCTCAGCCCTAAAAGGATTACCCCTTATCCTCAAGCTATGACCCCTAATTCTGGACTCCCCCACCATCGGGAACAATCTTTCTGAATCTACCTTGTCTATTCCTTTTTTTATTAATTAAGGGGCAATTTAGCGTGGCCAATCCACCTACCCGGCACATCTTTGGGTTGTGGGAGCGAGACCCACGCAAGCACAAAGAGAATGTGCAAACTCCACATGGATAGTGACCTGGGACCGGATCAGACCCAGGTCCTCAGACCTGTGAGGCAGCAGTGCTAACCAGTGTGCCTCCATGCTGTCCTTTACAGTGTCCAATCCTGTTAGAATTTTGTAAGTTTCTATGAGATCCCCACTCACTCTTCTAAACTCCAATGAATATAATCCTAACTGACTTAGTCTCTCATCATATGACAGTCCCGCCATCTCAGGAATCAGCCTGGTAAACCTTAGCTGCAGTCCCTCCATAGAAAGAACATCCTTCCTCAGATAACAACACCAAAACTGCACACAATACTCCATGTGCACCATACCATTTGCCTACTTTACTGCCTGCTGCACCTACGCACTTATTTTTAACGACCGATGCACAAGGACACCAAGGGTCTCGCTGAGTATCTACCTCTCTCAATTTACACCCATTCAAATAATAATCTGCCTTCCTATTTTTGCTACCAAAGCGGATAACCTCATGATTATCCACATTATACTGCACCTGCCATGCATCTGCCCACTCATTCGGCCTGTCCAAATCCTGTTGAAGCATACCTGCATCCTCCTCACAGCTGACCCTACTACCCAACTTTGTATCACTTGCAAAGTTGGAAATAATACATTTAGTTCCCTTGAACAAATAATTATTACATAATGTGAACAGTTGGAGTCCTAGCACAGATCCCTGTGGTAACCCACTAATCACTGCCTGCCAATCAACCTTTTGCTTCCCGTCTGCTAACCAGCTTTCTTTCCATCTCGACACCAGCCGTAATCCTATGCACTTTAACTTTACATATTAATCTGCAATGTGAGACCTTGTCGAAAGCCTTCTGAAAGTCTAAATAAATCACATCTACTGGTTCTCCCTGGTCAACTCTACTAGTTGCATCTTCAAAGAATTCTAGTGAATTTGTCGAGCATGATTCTGTTGACTTTGTCTGATTACACCACTGCTTTCCAAATGCTGCGCTATGAAATCCTCGATAATTGACTCCAGCAACTTCCCTACTACTGATGTTAGGCTCAGTAGTCTATAGTTCCCAGTTTTCTCTCTACTTCCCTGTTTGAATAGCGGGGTTACATTCGCTACCCTCCAATCTGTATGAACCATTCCAGAGTCCAAACAATTTTAGAAAATGACTGCCAATGGAAATACTATTTCTAGGGCCACTTCCTTAAGTACTCTGGGATGAAGATTGCCAGGTCCTGGAGATTTGTCCATCTTCAATCCCATTAATTTCCCCAAAGCCATTTCTTTACTACTCCTAATTTCTTTCAATTCCTCACTGAAACTTGAGTTTCTCAGAACTTCCGGTACATTATTCGTGTTTTCCTTTGTGAAGACAAAAGCAAAGTACAAATTTAGTTCCTCAGTTAATTCTTTGTTCCCTGTTATGAATTCACCTGTTTTATGACTGTAAGGGGCCTACAATAGTTTTTATCAATCTTTTTCTTTTTGCATGCCTATAAAAACTTTTACTGTCGGTTTTTATCTTCCCCGCTAGTTTACTTTCAAATTGTTTTTTCCCCTTCATTTAAAAAAAAAGTATTTTATGACAAACATGTATCAAAACAAGTTACAGCGAATAAAAACCCCGAGAAGCATGCTTCCCAACAATCAACTATCCAGTCTGCACAGAGTGTTCCCCTTTTTCAGCCCCCTCCCCCGCGAGACCAGGCTCTCAAACACGGTCACGAACATCCCCCACCTTTCCTCAAACCCTCCTGAAGCGCCCCATAACTCATACTTTATCTTTAATCGCAGGAAGTCATACAGGTCACCCAACCAAGCCACTACCCCCGGTGGCAATACCGACCGCCACTCCAGCAAAATTCTCTGCCGTACTATCAGAGAGGCGAAGGCCAAGAATTCGGCCTTCCTCCTGCCCATGAGCTCTGGCTTCTCTGAGACCCCAGATATCGCCACCACTGGGTCCGATCCACCTCCTCCTCCACTATCCTGGCTAAGACCGCGAACACTCCTGCCCAGAATCTTCCCAATTTTTCGCAACCCAAAATATGTCCGCGTGATTCGCTGGCCCCCGTCCGCACCTCTCACTGATCTGCTACCCCCTGAAAGAACCCACTCATTCTCGCCCGAGTCATATGCACCCTGTGCTCATCCTTGCACATGAGGAAGTCCCGTTTACGCTTCGCAGTGCCTTAAGCCATACTCCCCAATTGATCTTCCCTCCCAACTTGCTTCCCATTTCTCCTTGATCTAGGGCAGCACGGTAGCATTGTGGATAGCACAATTGCTTCACAGCTCCAGGGTCCCAGGTTCGATTCCGGCTTGGGTCACTGCCTGTGCGGAGTCTGCACATCCTCCCCGTGTGTGCGTGGGTTTCCTCCGGGTGCTCCGGTTTCCTCCCACAGTCCAAAGATGTGCAGGGTAGGTGGATTGGCCATGATAAATTGCCCTTAGTGTCCAAAATTGCTCTTAGTGTTGGGTGGGATTACTGGGTTATGGGGATAGGGGAGGGGGTGTTGCCCTTGGGTAGGGTGCTCTTTCCAAGAGCCGGTGCAGACTTGATGGGCCGAATGGCCTCCTTCTGCACTGTAAATTCTATGATTCTGTAAATTCTATGATCTCCACCACCCGCTCGCCTCCCTGCACCCCCAGCCACTTGTATATATCCCCAATTTTTCCCTCCCCTTCCACATCCGGAAGCAGCCGTCGCTCCCGCAGGATGTATCCCACCAACCTAGGGAACCCTCTCTCGACCTTCCGCGCACAGTCCCTAACCTGCAGAAACCTGAACTCACTCCCTCTCGGCAGCTCTACCTTCTCCCTTAGCTCCTCCAGACTGGCGAACCCTTCGTCAAAATACAGATCCCTCACCTTGACCAGCCCCACTTCCCTCCACCTCCTGTATAAACTATCCATCCCCCCGGCTCAAAATCATGATTCTCGCACAGCGGCGTTAGCGCTGACATCCCTACCACCCTAAAATGCCTCCTCAACTGATTCCATATCTTCACTGTGGACTGGACCACCAGGCTCCTTGAATACCTATCGAAGCCGTTGGCAACGCTGCCGCCACCATTGCCCTCAAACTAGACCCCTAACAAGATTCCTCCTCCATCCTAACCCACTCTACCCCTTCTCCTTCCCACCACCGCCGCATCTTGGGCACCTTTCCCGCCCATACAAAGTCAGAAATTATCGTGTCCATTTTCCGAAAAAAGGCCTTTGGTATAAAGATCAGGCGAGCTTGAAAGATCAACAAGATCCTCGGCAGAATATTCATTTTCGCCACTTGGACCCTCCCTGCCAGCATTAAGTGCAGTGTATCCCACCTCTTAAGATCCTCCCTCACCTCCTCCACCATCTTCGTTAAGTTCCACTTATGGAGACCTGCCCATTCCCTCGCTGCCTAAATACCTAAACCTAGCCCTCGCTACCAAAAATGGCATCTCCCCTAAAGTAGCTCGCTGTGCCAGCTCATTCACCGGGAATACCTCGCTTTTCCCTACATTCAGCTCGTACCCTGAGAACCCTCTAAATTTCCCCAGCAAGCCCATAATCCATCCCATACTCTCCAACGGATCCGAAACATACAGCAAGAGGTCATCGGCATAGAGCGACACCCGATGCTCCCTTTGTCCCCTCATAATCCCCCGCCACTCTGCCGACCCCCTGAGAGCCATCGGCAATGGCTCTATGGCCAGCGCAAACAGCAGCGGTGACAGCAGGCACCCTTGCCTCATACCCCTGTGCAAGTCAAAGCTTTGTGAGCTGATATCGTTTGTCCTCACCCCCACCCTTTGTGCCACATACAGCAACCGTACCCATGCCACAAATCTCTGCCCAAACCCAAACCTTCCCAAAATCTTGAACAAGTACCACCTCTCCAACCGATCATATGCCTTCTCCGCGTCCATTGACATCACCACCTCCAGTACCAAAGCCCCCAACGGATTCATCACCACATTCAACAGCCGTCTTATATTACTCACGAGTTGCCTGCCCTTCACAAAGCCTGTTTGATCTTCTGCCACTACCTTGGGGACACAGTCCCCCATCGTCCCCGCCAACAACTTAGCCAATACTTTCACATCCGTGTTCAATAGTGATATTGGCCTGTACGACCCACATTCCACCGGGTCCTTCCCCTTTTTCGGAATTAGTGTGATTACTGCCTGCGTCATCGCCTCCGGCAACTCCCCCTTCTCCAGTGCTTCATTAAATACCCCCAATAGATGTGGTGCCAGGTCCGTCACAAATTCCTATAGAATTCCGCCGGGTACCCATTCGGCACAGGTGCCTTCCCCGACTTCATACCCCTGATACTATCCAGCACCTCCCTCAGCCCCAGATGCTCCTCCAACGCCTGCCTCTTTGCTTCCTCCATCTGGGGAAAGTCTAGCTTGTCTAGAAACCGCCCCATGTCCCCCTCCTCTCCTCCCGGGTCTGCTTCATAAAGTCCCTGGTAGTACTCTCTAAATGCCTCATTTATCTTCCCTGGCTCTGACATCACATCCCCAGCCCCAGTCCGTATCTTCAATATTTCCCTGAATGCAGCCTGCCTCTGCAGCTGGTGCGCCAGCATGCGGCTCGCCTTCTCCCCATACTCATATTGCATCCCCCTTGCCCTGCGCAGTTGCCCTACCGCCCTCCTTGTTGTCAGCCTGTCAAACTGCCCCTGCAACTTTTTCCTCCTCGTCATCCCTCCACGTTGGGCACCCTCGAATATTTTCTGTCCACCTCCACTATCTTGCTCACGAGACGGTCAAGTTCCTCCCTCCTTTCCCTATCCGCACGGGCCTTAAACAAAATAATTTCTCCCGGACCACTGCCTTCAGTGCTTCCCCCAAAATGGCCGCCGACACCTCCACATTCAACTCCACATACTCCTTAATCGCCGCCCGCACCTTATCACAGAAACCTCTATCCGCCAAAAAACCCGAGTCAAACCTCAACCTCGGCCTATGCTCTCGTCCCAATCTAAACCGAATCGCCAGCCACTGAGGCGCATGATCCGACATAACTATCCCCGCATACTCTGTCCCCTCCACCCCAACCAAAATCTCCCGACTCACTACAAAGTAATCATTCCTCGAATACACCTTATAGACGTGTGAAAAGAAGGAATACTCCCTTCCCCCTGGGTCCTGAAAGCGCCCTGGATCCACCATACCCATCCTCTCCATAAACCCCCCAGCTCCCTCGCCATTTGTACCCTATTCATCGACCTGGGGCTTGACCTATTCACCCTCTGCTCTAGGACACAGTTAAAATCTCCTCCCATGATCAACTGATGCGTGGCCAAATCCGGGATCGTTGCCAGCAACTCTCATAAAACCCACACCATCCCAGTTTGGGGAGTACACATTTATCAACACTGGTGCCCCTTCCAATACCCCACTCACAATCACATATCTCCCAACCGGATCTCTCACCTCCTTTGCACTCACAAATCCCACTTTTTTGCTCATTAAAATCGCCACTCCCCCCGATTTCGAATCAAATCCTGAGTGAAAAACCTGCCCAACCCACCCCTTCCTTAACCTAACCTGGTCCTTCACACGGAGGTGCGTCTCCTGCAGAAAGTCCCCCCCCCTGCTTTCAAGCACCTGAGGTGCGCGAACACCCGCCACCTTTTAACCGGCCCATTCAGTCCCCGGACTTTCCACGCTACCAGCCTTACCGGAGGCTTATGCCTCCAATCCTCTCTCCCATCTGTCATCTTTCCCACTTAACTCCCGCCCCTTTAATTCCACCCTATACCTAGCCCATCCCAGATGGCTGCTTTCTCCGCCCATGACCATGTGTTTTCTCCCCTTCTTAATCTATCCCTTGGTCTTCCCTTCCTGAATTTTAAACTGTTCGCAGTCCTCAGGTCTAATGCTTTTTCTTGCTAATTTGTATGCCTCTTCTTTGAATCTAATACTATCTATAATTTCCCTTGTAAGTCATGGTTTGGCCACAGTTCCTTTTCTACTCTTACGCCAAATAGGAATAAACAACTTTTGGAGTTCATCTATTCGTTCATTGAATGCCTGCCATTGCCTGTCCGCTGTCCTTTCAGTTGCCTCATACCATCATAGTTACCTTTATTGAGGTTCAGGACCTCACTATTCACCTTGATGAAGAATTCTACCATTTTATGGTCACTCATCCCCAAGGGTTCTCTCACAACTAGATTGCCAACTAATCCTTTCTCATTGCACAACATCCAATCCAAGATTGTCTGTTCCCTTGTTGGTTCCTCAACATACTGGTCCAGAAAACTACCCTGTATACACTCTAAAAATTCCTCCTCTATTGTACTGTGACTAATATGAGTCACCTAATCTATTTGCAGATTAAAGTCACCCATAATCACAGATGTTCCTTTATCACATGCGTCTCTGATTTCCTGGCTAATGCTATTCCCATCATTACCACTGCAGTTTGGTGATCTGTATACCACCGACGAATGTTTTTTCCCCTTGATATTTCTTAACGCAACAGATTCCACATCATCTGTACTAATATCATTCCTCAATATTGTATCAATATCTTCTTTAATCAAAAATGCAACTCCCCCACCTTTTCCTTTCATTCTTCCTAAAAACTAAATAGCCCCCAATGTTTAGTTCCCATCCTTGGTCACCTTGGAGCCATGTGTCCGGAATCCCAACGATACCATATCCCTTTACATCTATCTGCGCAGCTGATTCATCCATTTTATTTCTAATGCTTCGTGCGTTCAGGTCCACAACCTTAAGGCTAGTCTTTTTAACGTTCCTTGTCCTGTCCCTATTCTTTTTTTTTTTTTTTACAGTGTCATTATCTGATACAGGCCCTTGATTTTTCTGTCTATCACTTAATCTCCTTTCTGACTTTTTCTCTTGTTCTTGATTTTCCCTGCTCTGAATTCTTACATAGGTTCCCATTCCCCTGTCATATTAATTTAAATACTCTCTAACCACTCTAGCAAGTACCCCCACAAGGACATCAGCCCCGGTCCTGCCCAGATATAACCCGTCCAGTTTTGACAGGTCCCACCTCCCCCAGAACTGGCCCCAGTGCCCCAGGAATCTGACCCCCCACCCCCCCTCTCACACCATCTCTTTAGCCATGTGGTCATCCGATATATCCTATTTCAACTCTGACTAGCACGTAGCACTGGTAGTAATCCTGAGATCACCAACTTTGAGATCCCACTTCTTAACTTTCTTCCTAACTCCCTATAGTCTGCTTTCACGACCTAATCCCTTTTTATATCTATGTCATTGGTAGCTGTGTGTACCACGACCAAGGCTTCCTCCTCCAGAATTTCCTGCAACCGCTTCGAGATATCATTGACCCTAGGACCAGAGAGGCAACATACTATCCTGGAGTCTTGTTTGTGGCCACAGAAACACCTATCTATTCCCCTTCCAATCAAATCCCCTATAACCATTGCATCCCCACACTTTTTACTCCTCCCCTCTGAAGCAGAACAACCGTGGTGCAACAAATTTGGCTGTTGCTGCTTTCCCATGAGAGGTCATTCCCCTCAACAGTATCCAAAATGGTATATCTGTTTGCAGGGGAATAGCCACAAGAGATCCCTGCACTTCCTACTTAGCTCTCTTGCTCTAGCTTGTGGTCACCCATTCTCTTCCTGCCTATGGGGTCTGAGCCTGTGGTGTGTCCACCTCTGTATATGTGCTATCCATGACACACTCCGCCTCACGGATGGTCCACAGTGCTCCAGCCGTCGTTTCAGCTCTGAAACTCGGGCTTCCAGGAGCTGTAGCTGGAGACACTTCCTACACACAGGCTGGCCCCGGGCACTGGAACTGTTTCTGGCCTTCCACATTGAGCAAGAGGAGCAAACCAAGGCTTTGAGTTCTCCTCTCATGACTTTTCCTTTTAAATTAATGCTTTGGAAGATGCTTGATATTAGATTAAGTCCAATTCTCTATGGCTCTTCTTTGCTTGTCCTTGTTGTTACTAATTATAGCCCTCCCATTGAGGGGAGGCAGTGGCGTAGTGGTACTGTCACTGCAGCTGGTTTAGCTCAGTGGCTAGACAGCTGGTTTGTGATTCAGAACAAGGCCAGCAGCGCGGGTTCAATTCCCGTACCTGCTTACCCGAACAGGAGCTGGAATGTGGCGACTAGGGGCTTTTCACAGTAACTTCATACTTGTGACAATAAAATATTATTATTATAGTAAACTAGAAACCCAGGGTAATGCCCTGGGGACTCTGGTTCGGATCCCACTACTACAGATGGTGAAATTTGAATTCAATAAAAATCTGTAATTTAAAAATCTAATGGTGACCATGAATGTCCTTTAGGATGCAGATCCTAATGCTCGAGCGCAAATATCACTGAGTGCACTTTGACGTTCTTTACTTGAGCCGACTCCCACACCAGTTAAGCTTCAAATTATGTAATCAACACCTCTTGCCTGCCAATCAGGCTTCAGGAGATTGACAGATAGCTGCCACTCAACTATTTGGGGCAGCTCCTTATTAATCCTTATTAACCTTTTAACTGGACAACTGAACTTATAAAAAAGGAATGTAATGATAGCAAAGTGACTGCAAATATAAAGGATTCTTATTGAAGGGCGTGTTCCAAGCTCTGACTCTCCTTTATCTTGACTATCTGCTGAGGCCATTGAACTTCTTCCAACATGGAGTTGCTATGAGTGGGAGTTGTTGAATGTGGCACTGACTGCCAAGACCAGGTCCTTCCAAAATCGCTTGACCAGGACTGGTTGGTTTCCTTTCCCAAGCTTCAAGAAACAACACCCTCCTTATTTAAGCTAACAAAATATCTGGAGAAATCTGAAAACTCTGGCTTTGGGTCTTACTACTACAATCACAGATATGATACCTACAACCACTCTTCAAAGACCTTGTTGTCTGGTGCTGAGTGGGATGGCTCTTAACTGGCTCTGTTCTTATCTATTTAATTGTAGTCAAAGTGTCAATTGCAACACTTTCTCTTTGTGCCTCTACATCATTATCAATGGTATCTCCAACAATCTATCCTTGGCACCCTCTTATTTTGTACTTACATGCTGCCTCAGTGACATCATCCAATCATATAATTCCAGCTTCTTGAACTTCCCTGATTTTAATCACTCCACCACTGGTCACCATGCCTTCAGTTGCCTCAGTCCAAAGCACCAGAATTCCTTCCCTTCACCGTACTCACTTTCCTCCTTTATGACACTCTTTAAAACCTACCCTTTTGATCTAAATTTTGGTTAACTCTCTAAAATCGCCATATGTGACTCCAGTATCTTATTTTGTTTTGTTCTCCTGTGAAACACTTTGGGACATTTTTATTACGTTAAAGGCCCTATAAGTTGTTGAGCAAGGAAAACATGATTGGTTCTGAGTGGTATCACATGGGTGGTGGGTGTTCTGCCTTGAAGCCGCTCTAGCCACAGAATAATAGATTTTGTGCTCGAGTTATATTGTACTTTATTTCAACACTATATAAATATTTTGCAGCCTTGGGAAGTTGGCCGTCATGGCTGGAATAGACCAATCAGACTTTGGTCTTATGGGACAACCTCAGTTGTCATCCACAGTTGGCAAGGATAAGCAAGAACAAGGAGCTGAATCAACCAAAGAGAAAATATCACCAGAAGCACCACAGGTTATGCAGGTGAATAAAGATTACAATTTTTAAAGGAAGAGCTTGTAATTACATTGCACCTTTTATGTCCACAGATGTCCTAAAGTACTTCAAAGAAAACTAATTACATGCTGGAGATAAACAGTACCCAATTTGTGTTCAGCAAGATCTCACAAACAACAATGTGATTAAGTACCAATTAATCTGTTCTGGCAACGTTGGTCAAAGGGTATATTTTAGTCAGGATAAATGTTTCGTGTATTATAGTTGAAGAGAACTGTACCCATAATGTACTGGAAGCTGCCATCTATAAGTTGATCAAAATGCATTATTACAATAACATTAGATCCTGTTATTTATTATTGGTCCCTCATTTATTTAGGCATTTGACATATTCTTGTTGGTATTTAACTAACCTTCATGTAATTGATTGTCAGAGAAGTGTCACATTACTTCATTGATAAACTTTAAAAAAGAAAAATTTAGAGTACCCAATTCATTTTTCCAATTAAGGGGCAATTTAGCGTGGCCAATCCACCTAACCTGCACATCCTTAGGTTGTGTGGGCGAAACCCACGCAAACACGGGGAGAATGTGCAAACTCCACACAGGCAGTAACCCAGAGCCGGGATCGAACCTGGGACCTCGGCGCCGTGAGGCAGCAGTGCTAACCACTATGCCACCATGCTGCCTCCCTTCATTGATAAACTTGATTTAATGATGTAAATCCATCTATAATTATAAATACATTAGTCCCAACATCCTTACATTTCTGTGAAAGTAAACTTTTCACAGCAATTAATCTTCATGTTACCTTCTTTTAAGGGCCCTAAATTACTCTGCAGAGAGACTAGACTGAATATGAGGGATCAGAATTTAGTCTCGTTAAAAGCTTTTGAGAAACTTATTTTTATCATTCAATCTGTTAGCTACATTGGCTTATGTGTTCTCTGGTGCTTCATAACAAAATTGATTTGTTCCAGGAGTTCTGTAGCTCTAATAAAAGGTGAAGTAATACACCTCATTTTTGAGACTATTCCTATTGTAACAGTCAATGACTCCATGATAACCAACATGCAGACAGAAGGAAAAAGTAAATGTTGAGGCTATTTTTACTTATTCATTCATGGGTTGTGGGCATCCTTGCTAGGCCAGTATTTATTACCCATTTCTGCTTGGAGTACAGGAAATTAAGATTAATAAAGTTGTTCAAAAATATGAGGGGTTTTGGTAGAGTAAATGATGGGAAATGATTTCAATTAGTAGGATATCAGTACTAGAAGACCAGATTTGGAATAATTGACAAAAGAGCTGAAATGGAGATGAAAAGAAGGCTCTTTCAAAGATCAGGGATCAGGACAAATGTCCTCCTTCAGTGCTGTACGTTTCTTGGAAATCTGAAAATTCCTGAAAACAATGCCAAATATGCAAGTATCTGTAAAAAGAAAAAAATGTTTAATTGAATTTTTTCTGTAGTTATCTCTACCAATATTTTCCTTCTCCAGTTTCACGGACGTCTGCTAACCTCACAAGTGGCTGCTATTCAAGTATAAACTGTGGCAGTAAATATTAGTGGACTAGTTAACCGAAGAGGCACACCTCAGCCTGATTAACAAAAGCATGCATATTGTTTGACAGTTATCAGGACAACAGTCAATTATATGTTTTTCCTTTCACTCAACCAGAAGATTGTAGTTCCCTCTACCAGATTAGTTGACCAAGTAGAGTGTAAGGATGGATCTTCAAGCTTTGTATGGCTTTGCTACCCTGGCCATTGTCAAATGGAGTGTGTCTGTTGGTATTAACTTGTCTTTTCTCATTCTGCCACTGTTCAAGACTGATGTGAGCTTTCAATATTTTCTGTTTTTGGTACAAATATTGATGTGTTAGCTTCACTCGTGTTTTGATTTAACTTGGTATCGAGTCTATAATGGCTTAACTCTAATATGGAGGTTTTCAACACTGATCAACAAATGTTTGGATCAGTTGAGGCATTCTTCACCAATGTATCCTTCATGGATGAATGAATAACTTTTTGCAGAGCACCTAGCAAATAAATCCGGTTTTGTTTGCAGAGGTATTGTTAATCATATGTTTCTTCTGAGTACAGATTCACAATGAAATTGACAATAACAACAGCACTCTCAGGAAAGTTGTAATAACTTGTAAATATCAGGGAAATCTAATAAATTGAAATGTTTTTAAAAAGTATTGAAAAATATAGGCTGCTTAAAGGCAGGAACAGTTTGGTTAGGTTAATGGAATTAGTGACTTTGATATGTTGATGAGCCTTGCAACACTGCGAAAACATGTTTACTTAAAACAAGCTGGTAGCAATGGGGACCAAACATAAAGGGTTTGAATAAGGCGTTGGAGTTCAAAGGAGGAGACAAGGGGCTAAATTTGCATTTATATTCTGAAAGGTAGACACATGAAATTAAGATGATTCAGTTTGACTTCTGAAGAGGTTAGTTCAGATAAGGAAAGATCATAAGGGAAAAACTGTATATAAGATGCATTCAACCTATACAAGGTAACTGTTTGAGAACTCAGCCAGAAGAGCTGTTTTAACTCCCAGCAAACAGTGTCTGTGAAGGACATCTGTCATGAAAAGTTAGTTTTTTGTTCAACCTCAAAGAGATATAACTGCCTGGTATGGTAACTGTTACTGGATTTTTTTATAGAGATGTGGAAGTTTGGAAAGAAGTTTGAAGGTAGTGAAATAAAAGTGTTTGGGACTGGGTAAAGTTAGGGATACTATGTATAGCCATATTTTAGTTTGTGTTCTTCTAGTTGCCTTCATTGTTGTGTATTGTTTAATAAACATTTGTTTTGTATAAAATCATGCCAAAATGTTTGGATATCATTCTCTAGTTTTCAAATCTTTCTTCACATTATATCAAATTGCAAAACACAGTTGAATACAGTTAATTCAAGTTTTGCTTCTGGTATTTGGAATAGCATGGCATTTAACATCAGCCATCTTCTTAACACTCTGTAGGCCAAGCAAGGTGGGAGAATGTTGAGAGGGGAAGTCGAGTTTGGGAATTCAGTAGCTATTCATTACATGAACAAAAGTTATTTAAACTCAAACAACATGACATGAATTTCTACTGTAATTATTCAGACACAATTGTAAAAATATAGCTATAAGAGTTTGTGCATGTTGAAGAAATGCAGATGTTTTGCCATCACAAAAACTAACTTGTAACAAATTGCTTTTCTAATTTTTTTGTTCTGATACGTTAATATTTTTGCTTTAGCTTTGTACTGGAGATCAGGCCTTTCTGAAACAATCTGAACCTGCACGGATCTCTAGTGGTTCCACTACAAGTCCATGTGTTCAACTTGAAAATCAATCAATCGACCCGAAGCCCAAAAACCTACAATATAACCATCTGAACTCTGAGGTTAAATTTTTGAAATCCGACGAAGCCTTTGGCTCAAATGAAGATCAAACAAGCAAGCAACATTCTTCAGGAAGGACTGGCGAATCCCAAGAATGTGCAGTGGCTCACGCTTCAGAAAAGGTGCTGAGCCATTCGGAAGATGACCAGCCCATTGTTTCAGGCACAGTTGACACACAGCCAAAAGAGTCATAAAAGCAACAAATCAAAGACATCTTTTAACAAGAGAAATGAGTCTTGTTGCAGTTGTTAACAATGGCTCTCTGTCCCCATCGGAGCAAATTGAAATTAACAAAGGGTTAATAATTTTATGAAAGAGAATCTGATATCCTCAGGTGTTTATTCCATTAATGGATTGCGTAATGAGTCAGATGAAGGTTTTTAAATGCTACTTGTACTTTTCTAAGTAATGTTGCAGTGTGAAAGACAGTTGGTGAATTTGTCACAAATGGAATATCGTTTTTTTTTAATGCTGGATAATAAAATCATGAGGCATAATCTTAGATTTGTAGGTCATATAATGCTTTTGAGTATCTAACCTATTGGGTGGAATTTTCTATTTCTGAAAGCACCATGTCGGGCGGTTCCCACAGCCAGAGTGACGGGAAATTGCACCCGATCTCGCACTCGTAAATTCATTAATTATGCACAGGTGAGTATCTCTCTGAATTGCCTGGTGAGTTGGAAACCGATTTGGTTGTTCTATTTTTTTTTCATTTGCTCATGGGATGTGGGCGTCACTGGTGGAGCCAGCATTTATTTATTGCCCATCCCTGAGGGCAGTTGAGCGTCAGCTACATTGCTGTGGATCTGGAGTCGCATGTAGGCCAGACCAGGTAAGGTCGACAGATTTCCTTCCCCAAAGGACATTAGTGAACCAGATGGGTTTTTACGACAATGGTGTCATGATCACCTTTTAGACTTTTAACCAGATTTTTATTGAATTGAAATTTCACCATTTGCCATGGCGGGATTTGACTCTGGCTCCCCGGAGCATGATTCTGGGTCTCTGGATTACTAGTCTAGCGATAATGATACTACTTCACTGCCTCCCCCTATACTGTTATCCAGGGGTCAAAGGTCTGGGTGCCATATTTAAACACATGCGAGCACACATTTCACTGCAGCTCGGGTGTCCTCAGGAGGCTTGTAGAGTTGTCTGCCCAGCAGCAGAAGAAGGGAGCTGCCCTGAGGTTTACTCATGACTCCCTTGAAGTTCTTATAATATGAGTACACCAATACTGGGATGTGCTATACCCAAGGGATGGATCAAGGAAACACAACAGCCTCCCCTCTCCATGCATGGGGGGATGTAAAAAATCAGGTCAATGTGGCTGGCATTGGCCTCCGCAACGCTATCTAGTGCAGGAAGAGGATGATCTCATTTGCTCAGCCAGTGTAAGTTAACCTTCAGATCATAGATAAAAGCAAATTACTGCGGATGCTGGAATTTGAAACAAAAACAGAAAATACTGGACAATCTCAGCAGGTCTGACAGCATCTGTGGAGAGAAAAGGGAGCTAACGTTTTGAGTCTGGATGACTCTGTCAAAGCCAATATCATACTCTGATCATAGCGTCATGCACTCAAAGGGCTTCACTATTCATCTCTTAAGGGAGCTCGCACAACATTAGCTGGGGACACTTAACAACATTGATTGCCTCACAGATACTTTCATGTCACCACCATCCTGTCTATCATGCTGCACAAACTCCATCCTCCACCCTTCTGGGAAGGGCTCACCACACACAGGAGGCTTGCATGTTTCCAAACTTCTGCTCCATCCGTTCTCATCACATTCCTCAATTTGTCTTCATGCAGTCCAAGCTTGCCCAAATCAGGAGGAAGAGATCCCAGTAACTTGCAAAAATGTTGGTTTTGCATCATGCGGGAGTAAATGTTAATTGTTAATAAATACAGATAATTTTGTGTGGTAACTTGGCCACCGAAAGGTAGTCAAAACACGTGAAAGTTAATCTTTCATATATAAAAATAACAAAGTTTAAAATACAGTATGAACTCAAAAACGGGAGGAGATAGTTAAACATCGAAATAACTAACTGAAAAGAATCAGTACTAACGGCAGTTAAATGTGAATATACATGGGTAACAACAAACAACTCATGGCGTCACAGGACTTACTGATGACATCAGCAATGGATTTAAATAAGATGTATAATAATACTCTATAACATTTAGTTTGTTACTTTTAATGAATCACCGTACTGCAATAAGGGTTTTTGCATCTCATCCATTGCACTTCAGTGGATATTTGTCAAACCCGCATGAAAATTCATCCCCAGTATATAGTCAATTTATAAGGTAAATCATATGTTTTAGATTGTTGTTTACCATCACATTATCAATATGAATGTCCCTTTTTATGTATTCGGCAAATATGCCAACTGTTCAACTGTTTTTTCTTATTAAGCTATATTCATTTGGCATTACTTGTTTTCAACTGTTAGCACTTTAAATACATCGGTTTTTGTAACAGTGAATTCTCATTTGTTGTCATCAAAATTACAGTTGTGATAAATTCACTTTTTTCTCCAATTCAATGCTGTAATTTTGTACAAAATTACATTTGAATTGGAAGTATTCACAGAAAATCTGAGAAATTTCTTCTTAAAGATTTGATTAACGTCTATTTCTCGTTATTGTTTTATTTTGTCAAATGTTACGAACCCCGCTGATGTTAAATGCAAGATTATTCCAAAACTCAGAAGGGTAAATTGGAACACTGGTTTTTAGTAGTGGACATTTTCAATTTGATATAATGTGAGAAAAGAAATACAGACCAGGGATGAATTGTCCAGTTGCTTTGTGATCAATTAATAAAGAATATTTATTAACTTAAAAGAAAAATACAGACCAGAAGGACTCTAATACACTACAACAATACACTTAACTACACTGATGGCTATACACACACAGTATTGCATGAAGTTGCCCCATTGTTCACAACTACCTACATGTCCTGAACTCTGAGATGCCCCTTGTTCCCAAACAACATTCAATATTATCCAACTCTTATGAGCCAAATCCAGCAGATAGTTACCATTCACAGGTTATGTGTCCACGTTCAGGAAAACCGTCTTCAGTTTCAGCGAAGGCGCAATCTTGGTTCGTGTTTTGGATTTTAACCGACTGCCTTTTTGCAATAAGTTGTCAGCGGAGATCGCTTTCTGCTGCTTGGTGAGGCTGTGATGTTAGCTGTTTACTGTCTCTCTTTTTCCAGTTATTGTGCTATGGATATATTGTTCTTTCCATTTGATGTTACCCACCATGTTGACCCAGTTTTTTTTAACGTTCAAGTGTCAATTCCCTTATCTCTCCATTTTGAAGACACCTCTTCTGTGCACCATTGTTTTCCCCGAGTCACATAAGTAAACACTTGCTTTTCTCATTGGTATGTCAATGTGCATATCAAGACCCCCTTCAGCCAGCTGCCCTGATCAATTCTCTTTTTCATTTTTTAATCTTAATTTTTCCCAATTCTTCACACAATTGATTCATCTGAAACTAAAGCATAATAATGTGCATGCTGGAAATCTGAAATAAAAGCAGAAAAGGCTGGAAATCCTCAGCAGATGTAGTTTCAGCTTTTTAATTCTCTCCTGGGATGTGGGCATCGTTGGCTGGACCAGCATTTATTGCCCATCCCGAATTGCCCTTGGACTGAATGGCTTGCATACCATTTCAGAGGATATAAGGGTTAACCACTGGATGTGAAGTCACAAGTAGGGCAGACCAAGTAAGGATGACAGATTTCCTTCTCTAAAGGACATTAGTGAACCAGATAGGTTTTTATGACAAAAATGATTTCATGTTTTTTTTAAATTGAATTCGAATATCATGATCTGCTGTGGGGGATTTGCACCTTGGTCCCTAGAGCATCACCCTGGATCTCTGGGTTACTAGTCTAGTAAAAATACCACTTTGCCATTGCCGCCCATCTGTGGAGAGAGAAAGTGTTAATGTCCCAGATCATGGGCGGGATTCTCCGATACCGGCACGCTGTCCGCCGACCGGCACCCAAAACGGCGCAAATCCCACCTGCATCGCGCCGCCCCAAACGTCGCAAAGTCTCCGGCCAGGAATGGGCTAGCAGCGACGTGATGCTATCCGCGCTGGCTCATGACGCCGCACGGCGTGACGGCTCATAAGACGCGCTGCTCCCCCACCCGACCAGAAGACCCGACCGGATGGCCGCCCGCCGCTCAGCCCCGAGGTTCCAGTCCCGCGACATTGAGGCGTCCTGGACGCAGTGGAGCAGAGGAGGGAGGCCCTGTATCCCGGACACGGCCGCAGAGTCGCCCCACGCCACAGCCGGCGTCTGTGGAGGGAGGTGGCAGAGGCCGTCAGCGCAGTGGCCCTGACACCACGGACAGGCACCCAGTGCCACAAGAAGGTGAACGACCTCGTCAGGGCAGCCAGGGTGAGCCCCCGCCCGATATCCATATTCCCCATATCCCCCCTCCCCCATATCCCCCCTCCCACATATCCTCCCTCCCCCATATCACCTGATCACTGCCTGCGTGTCTAACCATGCATGCTTCATTGTGTATCGCAGGAGCAAACGTCGAGGCACCCATCCCCGCAGATGCAGACCGCCCGCATGATGCCCCTCGGAGACCACGGGAGACGGAGAAACCCGGACCCTCTGGCATGCGACGCCCGCACAATGCCCCTCGGAGACCACGGGAGACGGAGAGACCCGGACCCTCTGGCATGCGACGCCCGCATGATGCCCCTCGGAGACCACAGGAGACGGAGAGACCTGGAGCAACAGGGAGACGGCGCCCCCGTCTCATGCGGGTGCGTCGACGCAGGCGTGTGCCACCCAGCGACGAGAGGGGCAGCCACAGGCCTCCGTCACAGCCGAGCCACGAAACCAGAACCCAGGACACCCCTACCCAGGACACCCCTACCCAGGAAACTGAAATACAGGTCAGTGACACAGATTGGATGGGTGGAGACGAACTGCCACCCCAAAGTGCCATGGACTCAAGAGTCGGACGATGCGCACGACACAACGCCACTGCTGTCACCAACACCCTCCACCATCGCAGAGATGCTCACCTCAGCTGGGCACTTTAGTGATGAGGCGCCTGGTACACTCACTGGTGCGCACAACACAGCTGTCCCGGTACAGCAGGTGGAGGTAGGAGCAGCAGAGGGGCCGGGCGGTCGGAGGGCAGCCCGGCGCATGCGAATATCTGCCGCCCAGATGGATCCCGGGTTCCTGGAGTTACCACACCCACCCATAGGTCCGAAGCAACCACCGAACCTGGGACGAGCGAAGAGGGTGACGGCCAGCTTGCGGTGGCTGCAGTCGCAGGTGGAGGAGCCCACCCGCGTCCAAGAGCTGGCAGTGGTGCCGGTCATGCATGCCACCCAGGCCGACACCGCACGGGTGGCGTCCGCGGTGGAGGCAATGGGTGAGACGGTGTCAGATATGGGGAGCGGTTTGCGAGGCCTGGGGCTTTCCGTGCAAGCGCCGTCTGTGGCCCAGGACATGGCTGCCCTCTCACAGGAGGCCATGAGCCAGCGGCAGATGGCAGAGGGGCTCAACTCCGTGGCCCAGTCTCAGCAGTCCATAGCCCAGTCTCTGCAGGCCATGGCCCAGTCTCTGCAGGCCATGGCGCAGTCTCAGCAGGCCATCGCTGAGGGCATCGGCGCCATTGCCCATGTGCGAGCCGGCGTCGCACAGTCACAGACAGGGTTTGCCAACCCCCTGAGCTCCATGGCTGCACACCTGCAGACCCCTGTCGATACTAGCACGGGCCTCCAGGACTGGCAGCGCCAGATGTCGGGGGGGGGGCGTCGGATTGCCAGTCCGTTTGCATCCCCCACCCATGTAGAGGCCTGGGAGCCATCGGGCACCCCGAGGGAGGAGGAGGTGCTGGGGCCCGTTCCGGGTCCCATTGTAGGGGAGGTCCCGGAACACCTCAACACCTCGGGCTCCCCCTCTTCCGTCCCAGGTGCATCTGGTGGGCAATTGGCAGGACAGGCTGCAGCTCGCCATCCCAGTCGCCCGGGCCGCAGCCTGGCCCATCTAGGCCAGGACGCCCCAGGAAACGGCCGCCAAAGTGATCCCGTGTCAGAGGGCAGGAATCACAGGAGTCCACCTCCAGTTCTGCTGTACCGTCTGGGGAACCACCTAGGCGTAGTCAAAGGGCCCCTAAGGCCAAACAATTAGACACTGAGTAAGTTTGCACGGGTGCAGGGCACAGATGAGTTTTAGGGGCTAGGGCACGTGCATGAACTCCTTTCGTTATTAAAGTCAATGTTACACCTACAGAAGCTGCCTTTGTGCTCTGTCCAAAGCGTGCGGGGCTGTCATGTACGTTGAGCGCAAGTGTGTGTGTGAGTAGTGGACTTACCTCAGCCCCAGGTGAGTCTGCCCCCTTCTCCCTGGGCCGCCATCAACATCCCCCCCCCCCGGGCAGAGGACGGGACCGTGCGCTGCAGTGTCACAGCCGCATGCAGGGATGGTCTGGGTGGATGGTAGTACTGTAGCCATGGTCCAACGATGTGGAGCCAGGAGCTCATCGCAGAGCGGGTTGTCATCATCCTCCATGGCCTGAAATAGACACGCGTCCACCGGCAACTGTGTGAGCCCGGCCGTTGTGCCGCAGGTGGATCGGCAATGGGGGGGGGGTGCATGCGGGTGGGGTGGGTGGGGTTGGGGAGGGGGGTGAGAGTGCTGGGTGGGTGGATGGGTGGGGGGTATGGGTGGTCGGGTGTTGCCATGGTGTGCGGTCTGTGGCCATACTACCCGATTCCCACGCCCATCTAGTCAGGGAAGCGGGCGTCTATCAGCCTGTCCCGTGCCCGCTGGCCCAACCAGTAACGGTGGACAGCCACCTGCCCATGTCTAGCCCGTCTGCCCTGACCATTGCCCCCATCCCCCTCATCTGGGAGGACTACGCCTTTTCCTGCTGCTCCTCCACTCCGCCGTCCTCTGCCTGCGGCACATCGCCCCTCTGCTGGGCTATGTTGTGCAGGACACTACAATGATGCGGCCGATCCTATCTGACCGATACTGGAGGGCGCCCCCAGAGAGGTCCAGGCACCTGAAACGCATCTTCAGCACGCCAAAGCGCCTCTCTATCACTCCCCTTGTCGCTACACGGGCATCATTGTAGCGGTTCTCCGCCTCATTGCGTATAGGCGTCATCAGCCACGATCGCAATGGGTAGCCCCTGTCACCCAGCAACCAGCCCCTCAGCCGGGGATGGCGTCCCTTGTACATGCTGGGGATGTATGAATGCGACAACACGTATGAGTCGTGTACACTGCCCGGGTAACGGTCGCAGACGTGCAGGATCATCATGTGGTGGTCGCAGGCCACCTGTATGTTCATCGAATAGGTCCCCTTCCCATTGGTGAACACGGCCCTGTTATCTGCAGGTGGCCGCACTGCGACGTGCTTCCCATCAATCGCGCCCTGGACAATGGGGAACCCGGCCACGGCTGAGAAGCCCACGGCCCGGGCATCTTAGCTGGCCCGGTCCACAGGGAAGCGGATGTAGCGGTGTGCAATGGCATATAGGGCGTCTGTCACTGCCAGGATGCACCGATGTCTGCGATATGCCGGACAGGTCCCCACTCGGTGTCTGGAATGACCCCATTGCATAAAGGTTCAGGGCCTTTATGCAACTCACTCTAACCACCCCCCCTGAGTGAGAGGGTGTCCCCCGCCAGTGCCACGCAGTGACAGATGTGCCAGCAGGTGGCAGATGTGTGCCACGGTTTCCCGGCTCATCCGGAGTCTCCTCCTGCATTCCCGGTTCGGCCACCTCCCCGTCCTCCTCCCCGGCACGCACCTCCCCGTCCCCCTCCCCGGCACGGATCCCCCCCCCCCCCCCCCCGTCCCCCTCCCGAGCACGGACCTCCGTCCCCCTCCCCGGCACGCACCTCCCCGTCCCCTTCCCCGGCACGCACCTCCCCGTCCCCCTCCCCGGCACGCACCTCCCCGTCCCCCTCCCCGGCACGCACCTCCCCGTCCCCCTCCCCAGCACGGACACCCCCCACCCCTCCCCGGCACGGACCGCCCCTTCCCCCCCCCCTACCTGGCACAGACCCCCGTCCCCCTCCCCGGCACGCACCTCCCCGTCCCCCTCCCTGGCACGCACCTCCCCGTCCCCCTCCCCGGCACGGACCCTCCTCCCGGCCACCTCCCCGGCACGGACCCCCCCCCCCCCTCCCCGGCACGGACCCCCCCCCCTCCCCGGCAGTCATCCTCCCGTCCCCGGCACTCATCCCCCTCCCGGCACTCCCCCGGAGCCCACCCCACTCTAACCACCCCACCCCCCTGCCGCACACACTCACACAACCCTACACACACCTCTCCCCCACACATACAGACTGCGGCCACGCCATCACCTCTCCAGCGGCCAACCCCCCAGGCCGTCACCCACCTCCACGCTGGTCGGCGTCAACCTTGAGCACTGGTTGACGCCGATTGAAAGGTGTTTTGATTTACGTCGACGTGACCATGGGACTTCGGCCCATCCGGATGGGAGAATATCGGCAGCCCCGAAATCCATTGCCTCGCGCCCACCCATGCCATTCTCCGAGGCGTGCGGCGCGATTGACGCCCCGCCGACTTTTCACCCTTCGGAGAATTCGGCGGGCAGCGGGGGCGGAATTCACGACAGCCCACGGCGATTCTCCGACCCGGTGGGGGGTCGGAGAATCTCGCCCCATGTGTCCCAATTGTTATGGGCCAGGGTTTAGAGAACCCCAAAGTATACCATGGAGTTCACCTGACCCACAACCTTTAATAGATTGTGGTTATGGGGAACACACGGGCTTACTCTGCAGGTGTAATACAACAGAAATCTACAGTACTTTTAAATTAAAACTGTTTATTTATGAAACCAGTTAACACTCTATAAATCCACAGTAAACATCTTAACAACTATCAACACCAATAAATCCCCAAGGAATACAGTACTTTATAGATAACCCTTAATAAATTCCCAAACAACATCCGGAAGACAAAAGACCCTTTTTAACACCAAGATCAGGTTTAAATTCTCTACTGAGAGCAGTTATCACTCTGAAATCACCCAAATGAACACACTTTAGCTTGTAGAGAGATCTATGCACATCTGCTGGCTTTCACTGCAGCTCTACTCTCTGAAAACGAAACTAACCACACCCTGTATCAAACAGCCTAAAGCGAAAGTAAAAAGCAGAGTCAGAGCTCAGCTCCACCCACACTCTGACATCACTGCAGCCACTTGAGCAGACAAACATTTGTTAAAGTGACATTCCCATGACACAATAGCATTTGAAGTTTGTCACTATCAAGGGCTGCAATACCACTGCAACTTCCGAGGAGCCTACTTATGTTTGAAATGGCTCAGGGGGCCCACGTGACTGGTCCTGCTGGGACCAGTTGGCATGTAAATTTGGACTGATTGCCCTGTGCTTACACTTGCATTTGCACTGAAACATTTAGGGCTGATCCTGGCAGGTGTACTGCCTGCTCAGGATTGTAGTCCTTTAATTCAGCAGGAGTGTCAACACATTCCTGCACCCCTGATATCCCCTGCTCTGCATTCCTGGCACTCTGACATCATTCCCTCCCACCCGCCAAACTCCAGCATAGCACACTTGATTCCATTTCCTTTTTCTTTTCCGAATTGCAGTTATGAATGTATACTTGTAAATATAGATACCACAAAGATTGATTGAAAAAAACCAGTAATCACATACTTCAATCAAATATCCTGTCCTCAATCACAATTTGTTATACTGAACCAGGCTTTTTAAAAATCAGACGACAATCATATTAAGTAATATTGCTAATTATATTAGTTATACAGTTTTTCTGTTTAAAAAAAAAAAAGACAAATCACTGCCACTCCAGCTCCTACTCCTGCACCCCTTGCCCCTCTGTCCACCCTGGATCCTCGGCCTTGCTGGTGATGAGAGGGCAGGGGAAGCTAGGAAAACCATTACACTTGCTTGCCATTGGGCTGAATGCAGATCTTAATGATGTGCCTCCATTTCTCCTCAGACACAAGATCTGGGCGAATGTTCCAGGTCAATTAAATTTCTGTAGAACTTGAAGGAAGGTCATTGGCCTGAAACAATAACTGTTCCTCCCTTCACAGATGCTGTCTTATCTGGTGTGATATTTTGAAGGCTGTGCTGAGTTACTTTGGATATTGGTTAATACAATGGTTATAGAGTATAGAAGCGATGCATAAACCCCATACCACTTGCACCAAAGGTATCTTGGAATACTGGTAAAATGTTGCAACATGAAGAGTGTTCTTACGAGCTTTACCTTCCTTTGATAGCATTGCAAGAGAAAAGGCTGAAATTAGAAAAGAGATTATTTGTTAATGAAACAATTGTTTATTGCTATTTTCCTTGAAACTAGTGCCATTGTGGATGCACATATTTACTATCAGCACATACACAGTACTGCTTTCAACTTTAGGCAAAATCCAAACACTTAGTTGTACAATCAATTTCAACTGACCACACCTATGTGAAACCTAGACATCAGGAGACGCTCATTTAGTGGCTGTGAATTATAATGGTTTCTGTGTGTTTTATGCTTTGACAAATGCACTGATGTATGGAGCATTATTCAGACCTTGTTTATACAATAGGAACTCAGACTGCAGGTTTCCGTACAGATGTCTTAACAGTAGTGTAGTTCTGTATTATAAATTTGTATAATTACATTTATTCTTTAAGTCAAAGTAAACCTGACCAGGCATCGAATACAGTAAATGACAAAGCTAAGTTTTTTTAAATTTATTCTTGGAATTTGGCCCCCACTGACTAGGTCAGCATTTATTGCCCATCGCTAATTGCCGTTGAGAAAGTAGTGATGAACTGCCTCTGGAACTGTTATTGTTTAGGTACACCCACAGTGCTGTTATGGAGGGATTTTCACCCAGCAACAGTGAAGGAACGGCGATATGTTTCCAAGTCAGGAAGGCGTGTGACTTAGAGGGGTACTTCCAGGGGGTGGTGTTCTCATTTATCTGTTTCCAATGACCTTCCAGATGACAGTGGTGTGGGTTTGGAAGGTGCTGTCAAAGGAGCTTTGGAGAGTTGTTGCAATTTATCTTGCAGATGGTACACACTGCTGTTACTGTGCATCGGTGGTGGGAGGAGTGAATGTTTGTGGATGGGATGCCAATCAAGCGGGCAGTTTTATCCCGGATGGTGTCAAGCTTCTTGAGTGAGTTTGGAGCTTCACTCATCCAAGCAAGTGGAGAGTATTCCATTACACTCCTAACATGAAGTCAGGAGGCGAGTTACTTGCCATAGAATTCCAAGCCTCTGTTCTGCTCTTGTAGCCACAGAATGTATATGGCTAGTTCAGTTCAGTTTCTGGTCAATGGTAATCCTCAGGATGTTGATAGTGGGTTCAGTGATGGTAATGCCACTGAATGTCAGGGGGCAACAGTTAGATCCTCTCTTGGAGATGGTCATTGTCTGGCACTTGTGAGATGCAAATGTGAATTGTCACTTGTTAGCCTGAATATTGTCTGGGTCTTTCTGCAATTGGACATGGTCTGCTTCAGTATCTGAAGAGATGCAAATGGTGCTCAACATTTTGCAATCATTCGCGAACATCCCCACATCTGACCTTAGGATGGAAAGAAAATCATTGATGAAACAGCTGAAGGTTGGGCCAAAACACTGCTCTGAGGAACTCCTACAGTAATGTCTTGGAGCTGAGATGATTGACCTCCTTCAGCCGCTTTTCTTTGTGCTGGGTATGGCTCCAACCAGCAGAGAGTTTTCTCCCTGATTCCCATTGATGCTAGTTTTGTAAAAGCTCCTAGATGTTACACTCGGCCAAATGCTGCTTTGGTCACGTGCAATCACTCTCACCTCACCTCTGCTGTTCAGCTCTTTTGCCCATGTTTGAACCAAGGCTGGAATGAGATCAGGAGCTGAGTGGTCCTGGCGGAAACCAAACTGAGCGTCCATGAGCAGGTTATTGCTCAGAAAGTACCTCTTGATGGTACTGTTGATGACCCCTTCTGTTACTTTACTGATGATCGAGAATAGACTGATGGGGCAGTAATTGAACAGGTTGGATTTGTCCTTTTTCTGTACAGGACATACCTGGGCAGTGTTCCATGTAGCTGCATTGGAATTGCTTGGTTCGAGGCACGGCAAGTTCTGGAGCACAAGTCTTCAGTACTATTACTGGGACATTGTCAGAATCCATAGGCTTTGCAGTATCCATGCCTTTCGCCATTTCTTGATACCACGTGGAGTGAATCGAATTGATTGAAGCCTGGCATTTGTCATCATGGGGACTTCTGAAGAAAGCTGTGTGGATCATTCACTACTGGCTGAAGATTGTTGCAAATGCTTCAGACTTGTCTTTTGCATTGATGTGCTGGGCACCCCATCATTGAGGATGGGAATATTTGTGGAGCCTCCTCCTCCAGTGAGATGTTGAAATGTCCAACACCATTCATGACAATGTGATAGGACTGCAGAGCTTAGATCTAATGCAGAATCATTTGTCTCCATCACTTGCCACGTATGCTGTTTGGCAGGGAAGTAGTCCTGTGTTGTAGCTTCACCAGGTTGGCACCTCAATTTTGGATAACCTAGTGCTGCTCTCCTGCACTATTTATTGAACCAAGGTTGATCCCCTGGCTGACTGGAAGAGTGGAGGATATGCTGAGCCATGAGCTTCTAAACTGTGGTTGATTACAACTCTGTTTCTGATGATGGCTCACAGTGCCTCAAGGTCACCCAGTCTTAAGTTGCTAGATTTGTTCAAAATTAGCATGGTGGTAGTGGAAGTCCTTGGGGACTTCAAAACCAGGGTTGGAAAGGACTCCCAAATCTGGAAAGGAAGGAGTTGGGAATTGGAACTCCAATGGGGTTCTGCTCACCAAATGCACGGAACACCAGCTTGTCATCACTAACACGCTGTTCCACCAAAAAGACAAGTTTAGGACTTCCTGGAAACATCCATGATCAAAGCATTGGCATATGATTGGCTTTTTCATCGTCTGACTCAAAAAACAAAAGGATGCCCTCATCACCAAAATGATGACCAGTGCAGATGACTGCTGAACAGACCACTACTCGTTTGCTCCTCTATCTCCATCAAACTCCATCAGAAGCAGCGGAAGATGAAGAAACAGCTCAGAAAAAAGATCAACATGGAGCCACTTCAGGAACCAAACATGCCAGTGGACTTCCAACAGTATATTTTCCATAATCTCCAAAGTGTCCATTCTATTCTAATGGAGTGGTGGAAAACTGGAAAGAGCTGAAGGCAGCCATCATCTCAAGCTGTGAAGAAACCATTGACTACAACGCCAGGAAATGTCAAGGCTGGTTCAACGAGAATGACCACACCATCCAAGACCTCATCGACAAGAAGAGGATAGCTCTCCATGCCTGGCAAAATGACATCACCAGCAAGGCAAAGAGGAGAGCGCAAAATATAAAAAACGATAGCAAAATCTTATATAAGTAGATAAAAGGGATCTAAATTTAATGTTGGTCCCTAGGAGGATGAGGCCGGGGAGTTAATAGTGAGGAACACAGAAGTTCTGAGGCGCTAACTCAATATTTCCCCTCAATTTTCACAGTGTGGGACACTAATACCATCCCAATAATAACAGGAAATGCAGAGGTAATAAAAAGGGACGAATGTAGAGCGATCATCAATGGGAAAAAAGTAGGATTGAAGGCAGACAGGTCGGATCCATTGGTTGTAATATTCAAAAGGACTAGTTAAGGAACAGCCTGACATAGTCATACTCACAGAATCATACCTTGCAGACAATATCCCAGATACCGCAATCACCATTCCTGGGTATGTCCTGTCTCTGTCTCACTGGCAGGACAGACCCAGCAGAGGCGGTGGCACAGTTATATACAGTCGAGAAGGATTTGCCCTGGGAGTCCTCAACATCGGCTCTGGACCCCATGAAATCTCATGGCTTCATGGACAAGGAAACCCGTTGACTACTACGCCCCGGCCACCATCAGCTGATATATCAGTACTCCTCCATGTTGAACACCACTTGGCCAACACTGAGGGTGGCATGGGCATAGAATAAACTCTGGGTGGGGGACTTCAATGTCCATCACCAAGATTGGCTCTGTAGTACCACAAACCAAGCTGGCCGGGTCCCAAAGGACATAGCTGCTAGACTGAGTGTGCAGCAGGTGGTGAGGGAATCAATAAGAGGGAAAACATACTTGACCTCATCCTCACCAACCTGCTGCAGATACATCTGTCCATGACAGTATCGGTAGAAGTGACCACCGCACAGTCCTTGTGGAGACACAGCCCCATCTTCACATTGAGGATATCGGTATCACAGTGGTTAGCACTGTTGCTTCACAGCGCCAGGGTCCCAGGTTCGATTCCCGCTTGGTCACTGTGCAGAGTCTACACATTCTCCCTGTGTCTGGGTTTTCTCCGGGTGCTCCGGTTTCCTCCCACAAGTCCCGAAAGACGCGCTGTTAGGTGAATTGAACATTCAGAATTCTCCCCCAGTGTACCCGAACAGGCGCCAAAGTGTGGCAACTAGTGGATTTTCACAGTAACTTCATTGCAGTGTTAATGTAAGCCTACTTGTGACACTAATAAAGACCATTATTAGATCCTCCATCGTGTTGTGTGGCACTGCCAGCGTGCTAAATGGGATCGACTTCAAACAGAACTAGTATCTCAAGACTGGGAATCCATGAAGTGTTGTGGGCCATCAGCAGCAGCGTAGGACCATAAGACATAGGAGCAGAATTAGGCCATCCAACCCATCGAGTGTGCTCCACCATTCAATCATGGCTGATATTTTCTCATCCCCATTCTCCCCATAACCCCTGATCCCCTTATTAATCAAGAACCTATGTTTCTCTGTCTTAAAGACACTCAGTGAATTGGCCTCCACGGCCTTCTGCAGCAAAGAGTTCCACAGATTCACCACCCTCTGCTGAAAAAATTCCTCCTCATCTCTGTTTTAAAGGATCGTCCCTTTAACCTGAGATGGTGTCCTCTGGTTCTAGTTTTTCCTACAAGTGGAAACATCCTCTCCACGTCCATTCTATCCAGGCCTCGCAGTATCTTGTACGCTTCAATAAGATCCCCTCTCATCCTTCTAAACTCCAACGAGTACAGACCCAGAGTCCTTAAACATTCCTCATACGACAAGTTCTTCATTCCAGGGATCTTTCTTGTGAACCTCCTCTGGACCCTTTCCAAGGCCAGCACATCCTTCCTTAGATATGGGGCCCACAACTGCTCACAATACTCCAAATGGGGTCTGACCAGAGCCTTATACAGCCTTAGAAGTACATCCCTGGTCTTGTATTCCAGCTCTCTTGACATGAATGCTAACATTGCATTTGCCTTCCTCACTGCCGACTGAACCTGCACATTAACCTTAAGAGAATCGTGAACAAGGACTCCCAAGTCCCTTTGTGCTTCTGCTTTCTGAAGCATTTCCCTATTTAGAAAATAGTCTATGCCTAGATTCCTCCTTCCAAAGTGCATAACCTCACACTTTTCCACATTGTATTTCATTTGCCACTTCATTGCCCACTCTCCTAGCTATTCCAAGTCCTTCTGCAGCCCCCTTGCTTCCTCAATACTACCTGTCCCTCTACAGATCTGTGTATCATTTGCAAACTTAGCAAAGTGCCTTCAGTCCCTTCTTCCAGATCATTAATGTATATTGTGAAAAGTGTGGTCCCAGCACAGACCCCTGAGGCACATCACTAGTCACCGGCTGCCATCCTGAAAAAGACCCCTTCATTCCCACTCTTTGCCTTCTGCCAGTCAGCCAATCCTCTATCCACACCATGGGCTTTAAACTTATTCAACAGTCTCCTATGCGGCACCTTGTCAAAGGCCTTCTGGAAATCTAAATAAATCACGTCCACTGGTTCTCCTTTGTCTAACTTGCTTGTTACCTCCTCGAAGAACTCTAACAGATTTGTCAGACATGACTTCCCTTTGACAAAGCCGTGCTGACTCAGTCCTATTTTACCATGCACTTCCAAGTGCTTTCCGATCTCATCTTTAATAACAGACTCTAAAATCTTACCAATGACCGAAGTCAGGCTAACCGGCCTATAAGATTATCACTAATGCCTCCACAATTTCCTCAGCTATCTCTTTTGGACCCTGAGGTGTAGTCCATCCGGTCCAGGTGACTTATCCACCTTCAGATCTTTCAGTTTCCCCATAACCTTCTCCTTAGTAATGGTCGCTGCACTCACCTCTGCCCCCTGGTTCTCCTGGAGCTCTGGCATCCCACTGGTGTCTTCCACCATGAAGACTGATGCAAAGTAACTATTCAGTCCGTCTGCCATTTCTTTGTGAGCAGAATTGTACTCAGTCGCAATCTGCAACCTCATGGTCCAGCATATTCCCCACTCTACCATTACCACCAAGCCAGGGGGAAAACCCTGGTTCAATGAAGACTGCAGGAGAGCATGCCAGGAGCAACACCAGGCATACCTAAAAGTGAGGTGTCAATCTGGTGAAGCTACAACACAGAACTACTTGTGTGCCAAACAGCATAAGCAGCAGGTAATAGACAGCTAAGCGATTCCACAACCAACACATCAGATCTAAGCTCTGCAGTCCTGCCACATCCAGCCGTGAATGGTGGTGGACAATTAAATAACTCACTGGAGGTGGAGTCTCCACAAATATCCCTATCCTCAATGATGGAGGAGCCCAGAACATCTGAGCAAAGGACAAGGCTGAAGCATTTGCAACAATCTTCAGCCAGAAGTGCCGAGTGGATGATCCATCTCTGGAGTTCCCCAGCCTCACAGATGTCAATTTTCAGCCAATACAATTCACTGCACGTGATATCAAGAAATGCTGAAGGCACTAGATATTGCGAAGGCTATGGGCCCTGACAATATTCCAGCAATAGTACTGAAGACTTGTGCTCCAGAACTAGCCACATCCCTAGCCAAGCTGTTCCTGTACAGCTACAACACTGGCATCTACCCGACATGTGGAAAGTTTCCCAGGTGTGTCCTGTACACAAGAAACAGGACAAATCCAATCCAGCCAATTACCGCCCCATCACTCGACTCTCCATCATCAGAAAAGTGAACAAAGGGGTAATCAACAGTGCAATCAAGCAGCACTTACTCAGCAATAATCTGCTACAGACACTCAGTTTGGGTTCTGCCAGGGTCACACAGCTCCTGACCTCATTACAGCCTTGGTTCAAACATAGACAAAAGAGCTGAATGTCAGAGGTGAGGTTAGGTTGGCTGCTCTTGACATCCAGGCAGAATGTGACCTAGTATGGTATCAAAGAGTCAATGAGAAACACGGGGGAAACTTTCCGCTGGTTGGAGTCTTACCTGGCACAAAGGAAGATGGCTTTGGTGTCCAACCAGGATATCACTTCAGGTGTTACTCAGGGTAGTGTCCTTGGCCCAAACATCTTCAGCTGCTTCATCAAAGACCTCCCTTCACTTCTGGTGTGGACTGTGGAGTAAGTGGTCACATACAAGGCAGCTCCTGCCCAAGGTTACAGAAAAGAGCTCTTTTTAATCAATACATGGTGGAATTTTGATGAAAAGATGTAGGTGAATGTTGGAGGAGTACTTTCCCCCAGGAATGGTATGTCTCTTGGTTACCAGACCCGGCAGAAACAGTGAGGGATTTGGCTGGTGCTGCAGCAAAGACACAAGCCTCTTCAAGCATGCAGGTGGGGGAAGGGCAAGCTCAAAAGCTTCAAACTGACTTGATGGCCTTTATTAAAGCTGAATTCCAGCAGCAGAGGGAACAACTGCGAAAAGTTCTCGCAAAGGCCATTGAAGAAGAGGTGACGAGACTTCTGGTGGCGGACATGGAGGAGTAGGTCGCGCATTCGGCAGCTCCCATCTGGAACGGACTCTCGGACCTTTTTTCAGGAGTTTTCACTGACTTTTTTGGGGCAGATTGGTGAAGCGAACACTGCCAAAAGGATTCCCTCTCTGTTGTATGGATAGCTGGACCAGGAGTGGCCGGGTGAAGCGTTTAAGTCCCAACAGACAGAAGCGTGCGGAGCGGGAGCCGAGGCACGGCATGGCGGCCGGTATAGACCAGGGTGCATGGGCTCAGTGGTCACAGGAGCAATAGGAATTCCTTAGGGGCTGCTTTGCTGATCTTAAAAAGGACATGCTGGCCCCGATGAAGGCATCAATAGACCAAATGATCACAACCCAGGCGACACAAGGGAAAGCGATTAAGGAGATGGAGAAAAAGCTATCCAACCATGAGGACGAGTTGGTCGTATTGGCCCTGAAGATGGAGGCGCAGGATGACCTCCACAAGAAGTGGCAGGAGAGGCTGGAGGACCTAGAAAACAGGTCCAGGAGACAAAACTCGATAATTGTGGGCCTCCCCGAAGGTGTGGAGGGGTTGGATGCGAGAGCATTTGTGTCCAAGATGCTGGAGAGGCTGATAGGGACGGGGGTATTCCCTCGACCCCTGGAGCTGGACAAAGAGGGCACAGAGCCCTCGCAAGGAAGCCCAAGGCAAATGAACCACCGAGGGCCATGGTGGTGAGATTTCATCGCTTCTTGGACAATGAACTTGTCTTGCAGTAGGCAAAAAAAGAACGGAGCAACAGGTGGGAGAACAGCGTGATACGCATCTACCAGGACCTGGGTGCGGAGCTGGCCAAGAGGCGTGCTGGATTCAACCGGGTGAAGGCGACCCTCTTCAGCAAGGCGGTGAAATTTGGGATGCTACAGCCAGCTAGGCTATGGGTTACGTACAAGGAACGGCATCACTATTTTGAGACGCCAGACGAGGCGTGGTCATTCGTCAAACAAGAAAAGCTGACTCGAATTAAAGGACTTTTAAGCTTTGGTGGAATGCGGCGGTGGTGCTGGGTAACACGGTACCGTTTCTGATATAAGATTGTATACAATGTTGGGTGTGCGTAAGGGCTGTGGTGGTGGCTGGAGGATGCAGTGTTTTTCTGCAAAGTTGAGAGACGGAGAGGGGAGGGGGCCCTGTACTTAGTGTGATTTTTCGGGAAGTTGCAGCCTTGGTTCAACAAGTGTCTCCTCATGGGGCAATGTTAGTGTCTTCTGTTTATAGTGGTAGTGTCCTGTCTCGTTATTGGCTGTGCTGTGTTGTATGCTTACTGGTCATCCTATGTGTCAATCACTGCCCATCTGCATCTCATTATATACATGAGTGGATATTATGACACCCACCATCCATCCTACCTGGGACAAACCTGTGGTTGTTACATGTCGGTGTCCAGACCGACGCTCTCTCCACTTTCTTGTACCTCCTCCACTGTCCCCAGATCTGCAGTGTCGCCACCACCACCGGACTTGTGGAGTAACATGTTTTTTCTCACATGTTCATAACGTTTATTCCCGCATAGACTTCTTTGTCTTGAGCAGGGCTTTAATCCCAAAGGTGGCGGGAACAGAATACTTAGCAATCACAATCTCGGACCATGCCCCGCACTGGGTGGACTGCCGCTTAGTGAGGAGAGAGGGCAGCGCCCACTCTGGAGACTGGATGTGGGGTTGCTGGCGGACGAAGAGGTTTGCGGGCGGATTAGCAGGAACATCCAGGATTACCTGGAAAGAAACAATATGGGTGAGGTAGCAGCGGCAACAGTCTGGGAGGCTCTGAAGGCAGTTGTCAGAGGGGAGCTCATCTCAATTCGATCCCACAGGGAAAAGAGAAAGAACGGAGCGGGAGAGACTGGTGAAGGAGATACGCGGAGGCCCCCGAGGTGGGGCTACTGAGGGAGCGGCGGAGTCTGTAGGCGGGGTTTGAACTGCTGACCAGAGGGAAAGCGGTAGCACAGCTGAGGAAAGCAAGGAGGGCAGTCTATGAGTATGGGGAGAAAGCAAGTAGAATGCTGGCACACCAACTGCGAAATAAAGAGGCGGCCAGGGAAATTGGAGGAGTAAGGAGGGTAACATGGTCTTGGATCCAGGGGGGCTGAACGGAGTCTTTAAGGAGTTCTATAGTGAACTATACGAGTCGGAGCCCCCAACGGGAGCGGAAGGGATGAGGCAGGTTTTGGACCAATTGGGGTTTCCAAAGGTGGAAGAGGACCTGGTGGAGGGGTTGGGGGCCCCGATTGAATTGGAGGAGATTGTCAAGGGTGTAGAGGGCATGCAACCGGGTAAAGCCCCGGGGCCGGACGGTTACCAGGTAGAATTCTGTAAGAAATTTTTGGAAATATTCAGCCCACTCGTGATGAGGACCTTCAATGTTGGCTCGAGAGAAAGGAACCCTCCCCCCAACAATGTCACAGGCCTTGATCTCACTCATTGTTAAACGAGGGAAGGACCCGGAACATTGCGGGTCATCCAGGCCGATTTCGCTTTTAAACATGGATGCCAAATTGCTAGCTAAGATTCTGGCCACAAGAATTGAGGATTGCATCCCAGGAGTGATAGAGGAAGACCAGACTGGGTTTGTTAAAGGCAGACTATTATTATGATGCCCTCAGAGGGAGGGGAGGCGGAGGTCGTAACCGCGATGGATGCAGAGAAAGCCTTTGACCGGGTGGAGTGGGAGTACCTGTGGGAAACGCTGAGGAGGTTCGGGTTTGGTGAGGGCTTTATTGGCTGGGAGAAATTGCTGTACCAGGCACCTGTAGCAAGTGTATGTACAAATCAGCTGAGGTCTGGGTACTTCGAGCTTCACCTGGGAACGAGGCAGGGGTGTCCCCTCTCCCCATTACTATTTGCCCTAGCTATAGAACCACTAGCTATGGCGCTGAGAGCCTCGAGGAACTGGCGGGGACTGGTTCGGGGAGGTGGAACATCGGGTCTTGCTATACGCGGATGATTTTCTCCTGTACATTCCGTACCCTGTGGAGGGGATGGGGGAGGTTCTGCGAATCCTGAGGGATTTTGGTAGTTTTTCAGGGTACAAACTGAACATGGAAAAGAGTGAGTTGTTTGTGATCCAGGCCAAGGGGCAGGAGGAGAGACTGAAAGAGCTGCCGCCCAGGATGGTAGAGAAAAGTTTTCGTTACCTGGGTATACAGGTGGCCAGGAAATGGGATGCCCTGCACAGGCTCAATCTGACCCAGTTGGTGGAGCAAATGGAAGGGGACTTTAAAAGGTGGGACATGCTCCCGCTGTCACTGGCAGGGAGGGTGCAGACCGTGAAAATGACTGTCCTCCCCAGATTTGTGTTTGTCTTTCAGTGCCTCCCCATCTTCATCCCTGAGGCCCTTTTTAAGCGGGTGAGTTGGATCATTTCGGGCTTTGTGTGGACGAATAAGACCCCGCGAGTAAGTAGATCGCTGTTGGAGCAGGGTGGGGGGTGGGTTGGCGCTGCCGAACTTTCGCAATTACTACTGGGCGGCCAATATAGCTATGATTAGGAAGTGGGCGATTGGGGGGGGGGAGGGGTGTGGGTGCAGCTGGAGGCGGCGTCATGTAAAGGTACTAGTCTGGGAGCTTTGATAACGGCTCCTTTGCCGTTATCGCTGACCCGTTACTCCACAAGTCCGGTGGTGGTGGCGACACTGCAGATCTGGGGACAGTGGAGGAGGTACAAGAAAGTGGAGGGAGCGTCGGTCTGGACCCCGACATGTAACAACCACAGGTTTGTCCCGGGTAGGATGGATGGTGGGCGTCATAATATCCACTCATGTATATAATGAGATGCAGATGGGCAGTGATTGACACATAGGATGACCAGTAAGCATACAACACAGCACAGCCAATAACGAGACAGGACACTACCACTATAAAGCCAGAGGGCACTAGGTTTCCCGCTATCTCGGGACCCAGCTACTGAGACAGTCAGAGTCCACGAGCCAGCAAGTGCAAACACCATGCGGTAGCTAGTAAGTCTGGTCAGGCTACTACAAGGTCATTAGATCAGTATAATGTCGACCCACAGCTGAATATGTACAGCAGTTCATCGAGTTGAATAAAGCAATGTTAGATCTTTGTGTTAGATGTCTGTTTCTAACTTCCCTGCATCGAGTGCAGTCCACATCAAACCAACCTGCCTAACACATCAGTGGGTTCCAGAGCTGGCAGAGGGCAGGCATCAGAAGGATGGTAGATCTGTTCACAGACGGAAGCTTTCCCAGTTTGAACGCGCTAGAGGACAAATTTAATCTGCAGCCAGGAAACGTCTTTAAATATCTGCAAGTACGAGCCTTCCTGAAAAACAGGTAGTGGCCTTTCCGACGCTGCCGCCACTGAGGATACAGGACAGGGTGGTCTCCGGCACCTGGGTAGGGGAGGGGAAGGTGTCTGATATCTACCAGGAACTACAGGAGACGGAGGAAACCCTGGTGGAGGAGCTCAAGGGCAAGTGGGAGGAGGTGAGAGCGGCTGTTTAGCACAGGGCTAAATCACTGGCTTTGAAAGCAGACCAAGGCAGGCCAGCAGCACGGTTTAATTCCCGTACCAGCCTCCCCGAACAGGTGCCGGAATGTGGCAACTAGGGGCTTTTCACCGTAACTTCATTTGAAGCCTACTTGTGACAACAAGCGATTTTCACTTTCATTGGGATGGTGTGGGAAGACTGAGTCGCGTGGGGTAATGTCTATTTAATTGTTATTGTATATTCTCTTTTTGCACTATGTTAATGTTCACTCTAGTTTGTTTTGTTATTATTGTTACTACTGTTTTATTGTGAAAAATTGTGCAAAACCTTAATAAAAATACTTTAAAAAAAAATCAATGACCGCCCTTCCATCATAAGGTCAGAAGTGGGTATTTTTGCAGATACCTGCACATTGTTCAGCACTATTCACGACTCCTCAGATAATGAAGCAGTCCATGTCCAAATTCAGCAATGCCTGGACAATATCCAGGCTTGTGCTGAAAGGTGGCAATTTACATTCACGCCACACAAGTGCCAGTCAATGACCATCTCCTAAACGAGAGGATCTAACCATCGCCCAATGACATTCAATGGCATTACCATCACTGACCCCCACAATCAACATCCTGGGGCTTACCATTGATCAGGAACTAAACTGGATTAGCCATATTAATACTATGGCTACCAGAGTAGGTCAAAGGCTAGGAACTCTGCACGAGTATCTCACCTCCTGACCCCCCAAAGCCTGTCCACCGTCGATAAAGCACAAGTCAGGAGTGTAGTGGAATACTCTCCACTTGCCTGCATGAGTGCAGTTCCAACAACACTCAAGAAGCTCAACACCATCCAGGACAAAGCTTGCTTGACTGCTACCCTTTCCTCAAGTATCCAATCCCTCTTCCACCGATGAACAGTGGCAGCCGTGTACACCATCTACAAGATGCACTGCAGTAACTCGCCAATGTTCCTTAAGCAGCACCTTCCAAACCCACGACCACTACCATCTAGAAGGACAAGAGCAGCAGATACCTGGGAACCCTACCACCTGGCGTTTCCCCTCCAAGTCACTCACCACCCTAACTTGTGAATATATTGCCGATCCTGCGCTGTCGCTGGGGCAAAATCCTGGAACTCCCTCCCTAACAGGACAGTGGGTATACCTACACCTCAGGGACTGCTGCAGTTGAAGAGGGCAGTTCACCACCACCTTCTGAAGGGCAACGAGGGATGGGCAGTAAATTTTGGCCTAACCAGTGACGCCCAAATCCCGTAAAATAATTTTTAAAAATCATAGTCTATAAATTAGAGTCAGAGTTTCAGGACCAAAAGTAAGAAAGACTCAACACACAGAGAGTGATGGAGTTTTGAAACTCTGGGCGCGATTCTCTAGAAAGGTTTCTAAGTGTTGTAGCGAGTGGGAACAGCCGCAAGCTTCCCAACACTCGGCCTGGCGAGGCCGGCAATGTACTACAATGTTAATTGGTCCACTTAATGAAGCCCCACGGGCTCATCAGTTGATTCGCCGGACTGCGCACGCCAGCCCCAAGGATTGGAGACGCGGACCTAGGCAGGCTCCTGGATGTGGTTGAGACCAGGGGGGTATCTCCTGTTCTGCCGAGGACACCGGAGGGTGAGCCGTCGGGCAGCCAGTGCTACCTGGGATGCAGTGATAGCGGCCGTCATTTCGGGAAGCGTGACCATGAGGCCTCCAGTGCCGCAAGAAGGTCAATGACCTACACCGAGGGACGGCATGTGGCGCAGTGGATAGCACTGGGACTGTGGCGCTAAGGACCCGGGTTCGAATCCCGGCCACTGTCCGTGTGGAGTTTGCACATTCTCCCCATGTCTGCGTGGGTTTCACCCCCACAACCCAAAGACGTGCAGGGTAGGTGGATTGGCCACGCCAAATTGCCCCTTAATTGGAAAAAAAAATAATTGGGTACTCTAAATTGAAAAAAACCCCCAAAAAACGAGGCCCTCCTACTATCATCGGAAGAGGGCCCAGATTGGTGGAGGGATGCCAGATATAAGAATCCTCACTATATTCGCAGAATGGCCCTGGAGGTTACGGGGGTGGCCGAGGACAGCTGTCACCAATGCAGAGGCCGACGATCACCGCCGAGGTGAAGATGCACGAAGGTGCCATACAGACTAATCCATCCCTCCCACTGACCACGTTCATTTCCCACAAGTCCTCCAGCTGAAGGCGATGGCCCATCCGGGGTGGCCCCCTCCCCTTCATCACATGAGACCACGATGCGTCACAGCTGTCATGCCCACCCTCCACCAGCGCAGAGACAAGCACCTCGGTGCACAACGTTAGTAGTCAGACTTCTGGGCACATTCTGGCAAGCACCATACAGTCGCTGATGCACATCAGGTGGAGGCAGAAACACCCAGGCAAGACAACAGTTGGAGGTCTGCTGGATCCCAGGACCAAGATTGGTCCCAGCCTGCTGCTGAGCCAATGGAACATGCTATCCCGAAGCTGATGGAGATGTTAGGGAGCGGCCGTGACATTCAGAGGGTGATGTCAGCGACACTCCAGGTCCATAGCCGATTGGAGGAGTCACAGAGGCTACGGGCACAGGAGATGTCGCAGCAATGTGTGGCACTGAGGCCAACACTGCTAGGGTGGCGACCGCAGTGGAGAGCCTGGTGCACGACATCAGCAGCATCAGTGGGAGGTGTCCAAGACGTGGCGCAGTCGGTGATGGTCATGACTTAGGGTCTCGGCAGGATGTCGGACTCGCTGGGGGACGTGACCCAGTACCAGGCTGGCCTTGATGAGGTGCTGAGGCTCATGTCCCGCTTTCCGATGCGAATGGCAGGGTCGCTGCAGAGCTTGTTCCAGTTGCAGGTAGGCCTTGCCAAGGCACTGCAGAGCATGGCAAACCGTCTGGACCAATCCAATGGACTGGTGACTGTGGCCACCAGCTCCTCCCAAATTTCACCTCTCTAATGAGGCTGCATCCCACAGCCAGCACCTGGAACAGGGCATGTGCCACAGTATATTGCACTGGGACCCTCCGGCCCCAGAGTCCCCAGAGGACGTCTGCCAGAAGCATCGAAGGCCATGGGATGAGGTAAGCAGCTGGCTGCTGTCGTGTTCGGTACACTGGTCTAACATTGGCTGCAACTGGATGCAGCTTAGATCAGAAAGATACTCCAGACCTTGAAGTTAGTTCAAACAGGTTTATTGAACAAATAGCACAGTCAGCACAGTTCTCTGTGAGTTCAACTCTCTGCTAACAAGTGTGGTTACTCTGTCTGACTGAACCAGACTAACTCTTAGCCATGTGGTGAAGGTGTGGGATTGTAACAACACCCTTGACTGACTCTCTAGATGTTCATCAGTTGAAAGAGGCGGAGTGTGAGTGCCTCGTGTCTTTTATAGTCAGATCCCACCCCTGAGTGTCCTGCCTGCTTATTGGTCATGTCCTGTTCTCTGTGTCCATTAGCTGCTTGTCTGTATATCATTATGTGTGTGTCTGCATATCATGACATCTCCCCTTTTTTAATGTTTAGATGACATATATGAACATATTTAGGCCAATATTAATATATATACATGCAGTGGATGTGAACATATGTACATGTGAAAACAGCTGTCTAATGCGAGAACACAAAACATAGCAAACAGAACAAATGTTCATAAGTACAGTCTCTGTGGCTTGCGTCTGATCCTGGTCGACCGCCGGAGAGGTGGTGGTGGGGACGACAGCGCCTTGATGGGCGGGATTGAAGCCTGACTGGTGGCCTCGTGAGTCGAGGTATCAGGAGGTGGCAAAACAACAGAAGGAAACGGAGAAGAATATGGTTCCGGGCAGGCAACTTTGCGCAGTGCACGTCTGCTTTGTCGCACAACAGAACCACCAGCCAGATGCACAACATACGAGCGGGTGGCAACCTGTCGAACAACGACAGCTGGAGCTGACCAGCCTCCATCAGGGATCTTGACCCGAACAGTGTCTGACGGGGATAACACGGGCAAAGCGGTGGCATGAGCATCATCCCTGCTGGAATACCTGCTGGAGACAGGAAACATGCTCCTCAGGGGTTGTGGACCATATGATGACATCATCCCACACGAACCCCTTCGATGGCCTCCATCATCTGCTCCATGATGCGATGAAATATCTCCAATGCCGAACAGCATACGGTTATAGCAGTACCTACCAAATGGTGTGTTGAAGGTGCAGAGCCTTCTGCTGGACTCATCCAGCTGGATTTTCCAGAATCCATGTGACGCATCTAACTTCGTGAAAAACCGTGTATGTGCCATCTCACTGGTGAGTTCCTCCCGCTTAGGGATGGGGCTGTGTTCACGCATTATATTCTGGTTGAGATCCTTGGGATCAATGCAGATGCTGTAGCCACCTGGGTTGGCCACTTCCCGACTTAAAATGGAGAACCGCAAAGACTACAGGGAAATTCAGCCAACACAGGCAAAAACTAGCAAGTGCAGAAATCCTGTGTATTAGAACTTGCAAAAGCCCAGACAGCACTGAAACTCACAGCCATCTGCATACTAATGAGCCATACCCAGGAACAATCGAAACATTTAAGGTAAGGTGAATAAGGCCAAGCAAGACACCTTGGCGCCAGCAGGAGCCAAGACAAAGGAAGGCCAACGGACACCTAGGGACTGCCTAGCGATCAGGGAAAAGCTCCAGTATTGGAGAAATCAATCCAAGTGATCGGAATGTAGTCCAATCACTTGGAACCAGGTAAGGGGTCCGCCCCGAAGGGGCGTGAAGCCCCTGGGGACTATAAAATAGAGTCCCCAATTTCAATTCGTCCTTCTTGGCAGGGTCACTCAGCAACTCGAATCAACCCTTGAGAGTGAACTGTCTAAGCTGCCGAATCAACCAAGTAAGTCTCCAGTCAACGCACACTACGAGATGGGTGTTCCTGGCTACCAGTCTATACCAGCCTTCGAATCCTGCAGACTCCGAATCGAATGAAAGGCCATTTGTTCCCCTGACCTGGTGGGCCAATTCCGAAGCTAAGTATAGGCCTTTTAGTGATAGAGAATAGTCTAGAAAGTAGAGTTTATGCATGAGTAGTGATTTACTGTGTATAATAAATGTGTTTTGATTTGAATCTTACTAATTGGTGTGTTGAGTTATTGATCAGTACTTGAACTTGAACCTCGTGGCGGTATCATAAAGATACCTGGAGACTCTAGAGCAATGGTTATAGAAACAGAGCAAATTAAGTAAAGATACAACGGGCAACATTTAAGAGCCAACCAAAAGTTAGCAACAATGCGCAGGTCTCCAGAGGGTTTTTTAACCACCACCATCGAGCTGACCCAGTCAGTCGGTTCGGTTACCCTGGAAATGATCTCCTGCTGCTGCAGCTCCTTGAGCTGTTCTTTCAGGCGCTCCTTCAGTGGAGCAGGGACCCGGCGTGGTGCATGGACCACTGGCTTGGTATCAGGTCGCAGTAGGATCTTGTACCGATATGGCAAAGTGCCTATCCCGTCAAACACATCTGGATACTGAGTGAGGATGTCGTCAATGCCAGCTTGAAGATCCACGTTGGAGGATGTTATTGAATAAACCCGCTGCACCAGGTTTAGCTGTTTGCAGGCATGCGCGCCCAGTAGGAATGCCCTGTCCGACTTGACAATTTCAAACCTTAGCCGTGCATGGGTACTCCGGTTGGAGACGAGTAGATGGCAGGGCCCCAGTGCCGTGATGGCATTACCGTTATAGTCCAGGAGCTGGCAGGCTGCTGGAAGGACCTTGGGGGGCTTCTTGATGTGTTTGAAGTCTGCCTGTGAGAGGAGGTTGGTAGAAGCACCTGTGTCCAGCTTGAACTGGATGGAGCAGCGGTTGACCTGCATCACCACATGCCAATCATCCTCCGAATCCACAGCGAGGATGAACTGAATGCGAGATGAGTTAGGTGTGGTATGTTCACGTGTCGTCATGATGCCCACTCAGTAGGCGGACTCCAGACACTCGTCCTCTGGATCCGTTGTACTGCCAGGATCAGAATCCTGTAATCATCGTTGCACATTCTGGACACGCCGTCGTCGGAATTGGGAGCGTGGCCTCTGACTGGTGGTTGAAGTTAAAAACTCACCACTATTCTTAGAATTCCCCCTATACCAAAAAAGGGTCGATATTCTAAATGGTGAACAGGGATTCTCACTCCCCGACTCCGATCCAGGCTTCAGGGGGTGCTATTCAGGTCAAACTATATTTTCAAGTTATCCCCCAGTATAACCCATACCTTCACCAAATAATTTTGCCTACTTACCCCTCAGTAGCATTGATATCCTGGGTCCTGCGTTGCTAAGTAAGTAAAGTAGGCTAATAACCACTGTTTCAGGTTAAAACTTTTAAGTTATTTTATTATTATATATATATTTCTTTCTTTTTCAAAGATGCAATCACTGTCTTTACAGAAAAGTAAAAACATCTTGCTTCTGGATCCTTCTGGTTGGTTGAAGGGACCTTCAGGCCCAACTTGACAATCAATCTTCTTTTTAAAATCTGGTCTTCTTTAGATGCATTCGCTGATGAGCTTGGTTGCTATGTCCTATCTTTCCCATGTACCGAGCTGTGAGAGCTGGCTCTGCTGGCTGTCTCTGAGCTGACTCTGCCTACTCTTTAAATTCTAGTCTTCCTTAGATGTATTAGCTGTTTTAGCTCGGCTGCTTTGCCCTGTCCCTTTCCCATGGCGGAGCTGACTGTAATTTGACTCTGAGCTGCTTGTTCCTTCTCTGCTTCTCCGCCTCTCTGTCTCTGAGTTCTGGTTCTGGCTGCTGTCCCCTTTCTTCGGGTTTACACATTTTTCTAACAGTTATCTAGTTTTTATGACTTTATTGCAAAGTAACTCTTATTTTCTTTGATTGTAAAAAGTATCTTTGATCTAAACATGCTAATCCAACTAAGTATTCATTTTGACATAACCTCACCTCTCCGGTCTCTGATTACATTGTTTCCTTTGTGATGTTCAAAGTTCCTTTGTGATATTCAAAAATATTTTGTGTTCAAGAGCTGTGAATTTTGGTTTGGTTCCTGTCATTTCTATAGTTTTATTTTCCAATTGTGTCCTCAGCTCACAATTTAGACTTTGATTTTGGCTTTGAATTATGTTTCTCGTAGACTGATAGTCACCAGTTTTCTTTAATTTACCTGGTAGTAGCAAAATTTCACACTGAGAATTGTCACCAAATTCAACTGAACCTCATCCTTTCCTTTCCAGCTGCTTACTAAGATAGTTACTTTCAATGAAGGTGTGAACCATTGTTTTTGGCTTCATTCAAAATCCTGTGTGTTTGCTAAGCCTGCTTGATCAAGGATTTTACAATCCTGCTCTTTGCAGCTGCTGTTAACCCTTTGTGGGATCTTGCCCTGTATTCTCTCATGTTTCTCTCAGACCAGATATTGCCAGACTTCCATGTTTCATATGACACATCTTTCCATATTATCAATTACATGGTGCAGACCTGCACAAGGCTGCATAGTGTCCAGGCTTCCCGCAGTTTAAACATCGCCTGCCTCTTGCAGGGCAGTGTCCCTTTTAGTGGGCGTCGTCACAGGTCGGGCACGTCATGACGTCGGCGTCGTGACGCGGTGAACGTCGTCGCACCTGAGCAGTGTGGGTGTCGGCCGCTTTGTTAACCCGTTCGCACCGCGCATGCATGGAACTGTGGGAAAAGCGCGCAAGATCGCCGCTGTCTTCAATGCTGAGGCGCCGCGCCCCGAACAGAACTAGCGCATCGGAGTGCGAGCCTGCGAGCTGGCCCGACCGAGCCACTCCCCCCCCCCCCCCCCCCCCCCCCCACCGAACCCCACCCGCACAGCAGAATGTGGGCGGCCGAGGAGAAGCGGCACAGGAGCGGTCACCGAGCACCCCCCCCCCCCCCTCCACACACACAGTAGAACTGTACTGCAGCAGGGCATGGGACAACAATCCGGGACAGCGAAACACAGGGCAGGAGGAGCGGCGGCCCGAGCCAAAGTGGTGACCGAGCCAGGAACGAGGTCCGACCCCCCTCCCCCCCCGGGCGGCAACCACCACGAGGCAGGAGGCGGAACAAAGAGGGACTCCCGGCCCGGCCAGAAGCCTTTCTCTCTCTCTCTGGTTCCTGGGTGAGTGAGGAGGAGAATAAGAAAACAAGAGCTTCCTCTTTTTTTTTGGGGGGGGGGGGAAACTTTGAAAAGAAAACTGTTAAAGGGACAGAAAATTACCTCTCTCTTTCCACGTTTTTCAAAAAAAAACCTATCTGAAAAGAGTCTTTTTAGAAGGGAAGGGGGGGGGGGGGGAAAAGGAGAAAACAAAAGGAGGGGGAAAAAAAGAGGGGGAGGGGAGAAACAAAAAGGGGGGGAAAAATGCCAGAAGAGAGCCAAAGCAGAGGGAGAAAGGGCACCAAAAGCAAATGGGGCAATAAGCGAGCCGGCTCAGACGAGCAAAGCGGCGGAATGGAAGCCTCGCCGCAACAAAAAGAACTGGGCAGACAGGAGCATTTTCCCCCTGGGCCAGAAGGGAACTGGAAGGCAGCCTTTGCCAAGGCGCTGAGGGAACATCAGCAGGAAAGCAAGGCAGAGGCTAGGGCAGACATATTGCTGCCGCATTGCAGGCAGCAATGGCCAAGGCCCTGGCGGAGGTGCAGCTCACCCTGGGCAGAGCAGAGAAGAAGCTGGAAGCCCAAGAGGAGAAGCAGGAAACCCAAGAGGCGACCATTAAGGAGCTGGAAATGGCCGCGACTGACATGAGCGACCGGATCACTGCCCTGGAAAAAGAGGTGGCGAGACTGGGCACAAAGCAGGGGAGCCTGAAGGGCAGGGTGGATGATCTGGAAAACCGCTCAAGAAGACAAAATGTCAGGATAGTGGGCCTACCAGATGGGATCGAGGGTAGAAACCCCACGGCCTACGTGGCCGAGATTCTGGGCAACTTAGTGGGAGGGAAACTGTCCCCAACCCACCGGAAATGGACAGTGCACACCGGTCACTGCGCCCGAAGCCCAGGGCGGGGAGCACCCGAGGGCAGCTATAGCTAAACTGCACCAGTTATATAGACAGGTAAACAATCCTGCACTGGGCCTGGCAAAACAGAACTTGCAAATGGGAAGGACACTTCATCAGCGTTTACGAGGACATTGGGGCAGACCTCGCCAGGAGACGGGCAGAATTCAATAGAGAGAAAGCAGCCCTTCACAGGAACAATGTGCGCTTTGGTATGCTGTACCCAGCGAAACTCTGGGTCACATACCAAGAAAGAGAGTATTTCTTCACAGCCCCCGCCGACGCAAACAAGTTTATCGAGGAACCCGGGCTGGAAAACCAACAGCGAGGGTAGAAACACGGGGCCCCTGGCAAGGGGCAACAACATGCCGATGGGGACAGTGGGAGGGGTGAGGCAAAGCCAGGCCCCCCCACCCCCACCCACACCACGGCGAGCGCACCCTGAACAAAAAGCAAATCGCTACCCAACTAACCGCCACAGGTGGGAAACCAGGCCCCAGCACGGGGGCACGAGAATGGCGGGCGGAGTCGGGTGAGCAAACGAGGGGAGTGCAGGGTAAGACGGGGGAAGAGCGGGCAGAAAAACGCAGAGGCTGGGCAGGGGAGAATCAGTACAGTAACTCCCGAGAGGGGAGTCACCACAAGAGCAAGAAAGCTAGCACCGGGGACATGCAAAAAAGCAGGGCCGCAGCACGCCCCCAACAGGGGGGATGGTGCCAGGCCGGGGGGGGGGGGGGGGGGGGGGGGGGGGGACCACTCAACAGAGGCGGGAGAGCAAACGGGGATAGGAGCTGTCATAATATCCACTCGTATATAATGAGATGCTGACAGGCAGTGATTGACACACAAGATGACCAGTAAGCATACAACACAGCACAGCCAATCACCAGACAGGACACTACCACTATAAAGCCAGAGGGCACTAGGTTTCCCGCCCTCTCGGGACCCAGCTACTGAGACAGTCAGAGTCCACGAGTTAGCAAGCACAAACACCATGCGGTAGCTAGTAAGTCTGGTCAGGCTACTACAAGGTCACTAGTCAGATCAGTATAGTGTCGACCCACAACTGAATATGTACAGCAGTTCATCTAGTTGAATAAAACAGTGTTGGATCTTCTCCTGTGTTAGACGTCTGTTTCTAACTTCCCTGGATCGAGTGCAGTCCACATCGAACCAACCTGCCTAACACATCATGGTACCAGAGTGATATTGATCTTGACGGACCTACCTCGAGTGAATCAGGATCGACCAACAAGCGGGACCCTGGATGGGGCACCTGTAGTACTAGTTAACGTGTACGCGCCCAACTGGGACGACACGAGCTTCATCAAGAAGACCATGGCAGAAATCACGTTGCCCTACTAGCTGACAAGGCCTTCAACTAAAAGATATCGTGGGCCATAGCAGAGTACACGGAGAACAATCAGAACAGGGAGGTCTCACCCTCCACGCTCTGGGAAGCGCTAAAGGCCGTACTAAGAGGGGAAATCATCGCTTTCAAAGCGTGAAGAGATAGGGAGGAAAGGGCAGTTAGGTAGCAGCTGGTCGACTCCATACCGGAGGTAGACCGTCAATACTCCGAGGCCCCGACCGTAGAGCTCCTGGCAGAGAGGAAAGAGTTACAAAGGAACTTTGATCTGCTCTCCATCGGGATAGCAGTGCTTCAACTCCGCCAAGCACGTGGGACCCTATAAGAACATGGAGACAAAGCCAGCTGCCTGCTGGCACACCAGCTGGGAAAGCAGGCAGCCACCAGAGAAATTGCACAAATCAGGGATACTAGAGGCACATTAGAAACAGAGCCAGAAAAGATCAACAAAGCCTTCAAGGTCTTTTACCAAGGGCTGTACACCTCAGAGCCCCCAATGGGGGAGTCCTGGATGAAACGCTTCCTTGATGGACTGGACATCAAGGGCAGAAAACGGGGCCTGGAAGCACCACTAGCACTGGGAGAGATCATGGACAGCATTAGCTCCATGCAGGCGGGGAAGGCGCCGGGACCAGACGGGTTCCTGGCGGACCTCTACAAAGAATTTGCGACAGCACTGGCCACTGACAGCACAGCACCTGCGGGAGATGTTCACAGACTCGCTAGCTAGGGGAACACTGCCACCCACGCTAGCACAGGCCTCAATCTCGCTGATATTTAAGAAAGATAAAGACCCAACGGAATGTGGGTCATACAGACCCATCTCACTGCTGAACGCAGATGCCAAAATACTGGCCACGATTCTAGCCAAAAGGCTAGAAGACTGCGTGCCAGAGGTGGTCGCAGAGGACCAGACGGGCTTTGTCAAAGGTAGACAACTAATCTCGAACATCAGGCGCCTGCTGAATGTGATAATGACCCCATCCGGGGAGAGAACACCAGAGGTGATCGTCTCCCTAGACGCAGAAAAGGCCTCTGACAGAGTCGAATAGAAATACCTCATAGAGGTGGTACTGGAGCGGTTCGGGCTTGGAACAGGATTCACCTCCTGGGTAAAACTCCTATACAACGCTCCCACGGCGAGCGTACAGACAAACACCAACTCCCCATACTTCCAGCTGCACAGGGGCACCAGACAAGGATGCCCACTGTCCCCGCTGCTGTTCGCCCTAGCGATCAAACCATTAGCAATTGCGCTCAGAGCGGCAAAAAGCTGGAGGGGGATCCAAAGGGGCGGCAGAGAGCACAGAGTCTCTATGCAGATGACCTGCTCCTTTACATTTCGGACCTACAAAGCAGCATGGACGGAATCATCGTGCTCCTGAAAGAGTTTGGCGTTTTCTCGGGCTACAAACTCAACATGAGCAAAAGCGAGATCTTCCCGGTACACCACAAGTAGGTGGGGCAGCACTAATGGGACTGCCGTTTAAACAAGCCCAACACAAATTCCGTTACTTGGGGATCCAAATAGCCCATGACTGGAAAGGGATCCACAAATGGAACCTCACCAGTCTGACAGAGGAAGTAAAAAAGGACCTGCAAAGATGGAGCACACTCCCACTCTCCCTTGCGGGGAGAGTCCAGATGATCAAAATGAACGTGCTGCCCAGATACCCCTTCCTATTCAGATCCATCCCGATCTACATCCCAAGGCCGTTTTCAAAGCATTAGTCAAACTAATCATGGCGTTCGTATGGGGGGGGGGGGGGGGGGGGTGGAGTAGAGAGAATGCTAGGATCCCAAAGAAAGTCTTACAAAAAACAAAATCAAGGGGAGGGCTAGCCCTCCCAAACCTACAATTCTACCACTGGGCAGCGATGGCCGAGCGAATAAAGGGATGGATCAAGGAGCCAGAAGCTGAGTGGCCTCCTGTAAGGGGACCTCCCTTCGGGCCCTCGCCACGGCGGCACTCCCAGCCCCACCCAAAAAACACTCCAGCAGCCCGGTGGTGATAGCCACCCCCCAGTCCTGGAACCAACTATGGCAGCAATTTGGTCTGACCAAAATGTCAGACAAAGCTCCCATCTGAAACAACCATAGGTTCACACCAGCACTGACTGACGCCACCTTCAAAAGGTGGAGACAGGACGGGGGCGGGGGGACACACTGACAGTCAGGGACCTATACACCGACGGCAGGGTCGCAACACTGGACGAACTGACAAAGAAATTCCAGCTAGCCAGGGGGAACGAGCTAAGGTACCTGCAACCCAAAAACTTCCTACGAAAGGAAACCAGGACTTACCCACAACCGCCATGACAGACATTACTGGAAGAGTTACTGGACGCAAGCATATTAGAGAAAGAAAACTGTAGCGACATGTATGACCGACTGGTAGAAGGGGCCGACACCGTACTGGACGCAACAAGAATGAAATGGGAGGCTGACTTCCGGGTGCGGCGATGACCAGCTGAGTCGCATGTTTCGGCAGCTCCCTGTGAAACTGACTTTTGGGCTCTTGATAGGAGCCCCAACGGCAATTTTGACGGCTAAAAACACTGTGCGGTAAACCAGAAGGGAATCCCCCCTGGATACGGATGGAAAAAGGAGGAGAGAGTGGCCAGATTGCAGTGGATCCTTTAGAACAGCAGCAAGGAAGGCAAGCAAAAACCAAGATTGCGTCGGAAGGTGGCAGTTTAACATGGGGCCCTGAACAACAAGAGTTCTTGAAATGCTGTGTGGAAGAGATCAAAAAGGAAATGAAGAAAGAGCTGTTGGCCCCGATACTACAGGCGATCGAAGGGCTAAAGGAGGAACAAAAGACCCAGGAGCGGGAGCTTCGGGTCGTGAAGGCAAAGGCAGCCGAGAATGAGGACGATATACAGGGCCTGGTGGTGATGGAGACGCAGGAGGCACATCAGAAACGATGTGTGGAAAGGTTGGAGGCACTGGAAAACAACGCAAGGAGGAACAACCTGAGGATTCTTGGTCTTCCTGAAGGTGTGGAGGGAGCGGACGTCGGGGCATATGTGAGCACGATGCTGCACTCGTTAATGGGAGCGGAGGCCCCGGCGGGTCCGTTGGAGGTGGAGGGAGCATACCGAGTGATGGCGCGAGGACCGAGAGCAGGAGAAATTCCCAGAGCCATAGTGGTGAGATTCCTCCGTTTTAAGGATAGAGAAATGGTCCTTAGATGGGCGAAGAAAACTCGGAGCAGTAAATGGGAGAACGCGGTGATCCGCGTTTATCAAGACTGGAGTGCGGAGGTGGCGAGAAGGAGGGTGAGCTTTAATCGGGCCAAGGCGGTGCTTCATAAAAAGAAGATAAAATTTGGAATGCTGCAACCGGCAAGACTGTGGGTCACATATCGAGGGAGGCACCACTACTTTGAGACGGCGGATGAAGCGTGGACTTTTATTGTGGAAGAAAAACTGGAATGAGCGGGTTATTAAAAAGAACGTTCGAACAAAGTGGTGGGGCGAATGTGGGGGGCAAAGAGGGGTTTTATGAGAGAATGATGGGCTTCTTGGATCGGCTGGAATTTCCCAAGGTGGAAGAGCAGGAAAGGGTGGGACTGGGAGCACAGATCGAGGTAGAAGAAGTGGTGAAAGGAATTAGGAGCATGCAGGCGGGAAAGGCCCCGGGACCGGATGGATTCCCAGTCGAATTCTATAGAAAATATGTGGACTTGCTCGCCCCGGTACTGACGAGGACCTTTAAAGAGGCAAAGGAAAGGGGACAACTGCCCCCGACTATGTCTGAAGCAACGATATCGCTTCTCTTAAAGAAGGAAAAGGACCCGCTACAATGCGGGTCCTATAGACCTATTTCCCTCCTAAATGTAGATGCCAAGGTCCTGGCCAAGGTAATGGCAATGAGAATAGAGGAATGTGTCCCGGGGGTGGTCCACGAGGACCAAACTGGGTTTGTGAAGGGGAGACAGCTGAACACGAATATACGGAGGTTGTTAGGGGTAATGATGATGGCCCCATCAGAGGGAGAAACGGAGATAGTAGTGGCGATGGATGCCGAGAAAGCATTTGATAGAGTGGAGTGGGATTATTTGTGGGAGGTGTTGAGGAGATTTGGTTTTGGAGAGGGGTATGTTAGATGGGTGCAGCTGTTGTATAGGGCCCCGATGGCGAGCGTGGTCACGAATGGACGGGGATCTGCATATTTTCGGCTCCATAGAGGGACAAGGCAGGGATGCCCTCTGTCCCCATTATTGTTTGCACTGGCGATTGAGCCCCTGGCGATAGCGTTGAGGGGTTCCAAGAAGTGGAGGGGAGTACTTAGGGGAGGAGAAGAGCACCGGGTATCTTTGTATGCGGACGATTTGCTACTATACGTGGCGGACCCGGCGGAGGGGATGCCAGAAATAATGCGGATACTTGGGGAGTTTGGGGATTTTTCTGGGTATAAATTGAACATGGGGAAAAGTGAGTTGTTTGTGGTGCATCCAGGGGAGCAGAGTAGAGAAATAGAGGACCTACCGTTGAGGAAGGTAACAAGGGACTTTCGTTACCTGGGGATCCAGATAGCTAAGAATTGGGGCACATTGCATAGGTTAAATTTAACGCGGTTGGTGGAACAGATGGAGGAGGATTTCAAGAGATGGGATATGGTATCCCTGTCAATGGCAGGGAGGGTGCAGGCGGTTAAGATGGTGGTCCTCCCGAGATTCCTCTTTGTGTTTCAGTGCCTCCCGGTGGTGATCACGAAGGCTTTTTTTAAAAGGATTGAAAAGAGCATCATGGGTTTTGTGTGGGCCGGGAAGACCCCGAGAGTGAGGAAGGGATTCTTACAGCGTAGCAGGGATAGGGGGGGGCTGGCACTACCGAGCCTATGTGAGTATTATTGGGCCGCTAATATTTCAATGGTGAGTAAGTGGATGGGAGAGGAGGAGGGAGCGGCGTGGAAGAGATTAGAGAGGGCGTCCTGTAGGGGGACTAGCCTACAGGCTATGGTGACAGCCCCATTGTCGTTCTCACCGAGGAACTACACCACAAGCCCGGTGGTGGTGGCTACACTGAAGATTTGGGGACAGTGGAGACGGCATAGGGGAAAGACTGGAGCCTTGGGGGGGTCCCCGATAAGAAACAACCATAGGTTTGCCCCGGGGGGAATGGATGGGGGATATGGAATGTGGCAAAGAGCAGGAATAACGCAACTGAAAGATCTGTTTGTGGATGGGAAGTTCGCGAGTCTGGGAGCGCTGACCGAGAAATATGGGTTGCCCCAAGGGAATGCATTCAGGTATATGCAACTGAGGGCTTTTGCGCGGCAACAGGTGAGGGAATTCCCGCAGCTCCCGACACAAGAGGTGCAGGACAGAGTGATCTCAAAGACATGGGTGGGGGATGGTAAGGTGTCAGATATATATAGGGAAATGAGGGACGAAGGGGAGACTATGGTAGATGAACTAAAAGGGAAATGGGAAGAAGAGCTGGGGGAGGAGATCGAGGAGGGGCTGTGGGCAGATGCCCTAAGCAGGGTAAACTCGTCGTCCTCGTGTGCCAGGCTAAGCCTGATTCAGTTTAAGGTATTACACAGGGCACATATGACTGGAGCACGGCTCAGTAAATTTTTTGGGGTGGAGGATAGGTGTGCGAGGTGCTCGAGAAGCCCAGCGAATCATACCCATATGTTTTGGTCATGCCCGGCACTACAGGGATTTTGGATGGGGGTGACAAAGGTGCTTTCAAAAGTAGTAGGAGTCCAGGTCGAACCAAGCTGGGGGTTGGCTATATTTGGGGTTGCACAAGAGCCGGGAGTGCAGGAGGCGAGAGAGGCCGATGTTTTGGCCTTTGCGTCCCTAGTAGCCCGGCGCAGGATATTGCTAATGTGGAAAGAAGCCAAGCCCCCGGGGGTGGCGACCTGGATAAATAACATGGCGGGGTTTATAAAGCTAGAGCGGATTAAGTTCGTCCTAAGGGGGTCGGCTCAAGGGTTCACCAGGCGGTGGCAACCGTTCGTCGAATACCTCGCAGGAAGATAGACGGAATGGGAAAAATAAGGCAGCAGCAGCAGCCCAGGATCGGGGGGGGGGGGGGGGGGGGGAGGAACCAGAAGGACTCTCAGGGTTGTTAATATATACTGTATAGTATGTATAGGTCGTTGCTACAGATAATTATATATTGGACTGTTAAATTATATTTTTGGAGAGTGTTACTTGTGACAAGGCAGTTGCCAATTAGGGCTAGTTTTCATTTTTGTTATTTATTATTTATTCATTTTTTGTTTATAAAATAGGTCATTGTTATTTGTGTTGTTATAATATTGTGTAAAGGATGCACAATGTACTGTGTTGGTTGACCAAAAATTTTCAATAAAATATTTAATAAAAAAAAAAGAATGAAATGGGAGGAGGACCTGGGGATCGAAATAGGGTGGGGACTCTGGAGCGAAACACTGCATAGGGTCAACTCCACCTCCACCTGCGCAAGACTCAGCCTGATGCAACTAAAAGTGGTATATAGAACCCACTTAACAAGAACTCATATGAGTAGATTCTTCCCGGAGGTGGAGTATAGATGTGAACGGTGCCAAGGAGGCCCGGCCAACCATGCCCACATGTTCTGGTCTTGCCCCAGACTTGTGGAGTACTGGACAGCCTTCTTCGAGGCAATGTCCAAAGTGGTGGGGGTGACGGTGGAGCCATGCCCGAAAGTGGTGGTCTTCGGGGTTTCAGACCAGCCAAATCTATTTCTGGGGAGGAGGGAAGATGCCCTTGCCTTTGCCTCCCTGATCGCCCGCCGTAGAATCCCAATTGTTCCGGGATTTGTTTGTGGCCCACAAACAAGCAGAAGAATAGCCAGGTAGCCAAGAACCAGGGGAAAGCAGCCAAAGCTTGAGAGGGAGAGATAGACTGGGAGAGGGGGAGGGCAGCTCAATCTAAGAGGAAGGAAAGGCGAACCACAGTGGGGAGGGGGTGGGGAGGAGGGAAGAGACCGGGAACAATAGAGGAGAGCCAGGGAGGTAGGTGGGGGGTGGAGGGGGTGGTGGTGGAGGGGAGGCAGGAAAACCTTAACTAACGTGACATCCACAGGAACAGAGAAAAAGGAGAATACAGGCGGAAGACAGGAGGGCCGGCTGAAGCGGTAGTGAGCACGAGAAGACAACGGCGGCGAAATCCGTCTGGGAGAAGCGAGGGGCAACATCGGCACCAGACCCAGTCGTGGATTGCCCTCCGGAATTATCTCTCCGGCACAAACAGATGCCTACATAAATATACTTTGTTCAAAAATCCAATAAAAAACATTTATTAAAAAAAAATGCTGCGGCGCTGCATCCGGGAGGTAGCCTGCACACTCACTGCCTCGTGGGAGGCAAGTTTCTCATTTTCAGCCGATTTGCATTGGGAATACCGATTTTTTGCGTGCTCATGCACTGTACATGTTTCAATCGCGACTGGCAGGGTCATATGCTTGATCTTTAAGAGCTACTCTCTCAGAGGATCAGAGTGAACTCCAAACACGATTTGGTCTCTGATCATGGAGTCGGCAATATCACCAAAGTTGCGGGACAGCGCTAGCAGGTGGAGGCTAGTTAAGAAGGCATTGAAAGATTCACCTTTACCTTGAAGACGTTGTTTGAAAATGTAGCGCTCGAAGATTTCATTGGTGTCCACTTCACAGTGACTATCAAACTTGTCCAGGATGGTCTGAAACTTTGTCTTGTCCTGGCCTTCGGTGAAGTTAAATGAGTTGAAGAGTTCGATGGCTTGATCACCCGCTGTTGAGAGGAGAAGCGTGATCTTTCTTGCATCAGACACACCCTTGAGGCCTGAGGCTGCGATGTACAGCAGAAATCTTTGCTTGAATGTCCGCCAGTTGGCACTGAGATTGCCGGAGATCCTGAGCTGGTGAGGAGCCTGAATCTTCCCCAAGGTGCCGGGATACATTTGCTGGTCGTCACGGAACGGACTGAGGTAAGCCACCTTATGTTAATAGTCTCCTGGTATCATGTCGTGTTAGGTACACTGGTCTAACACTGGCTGCAACTGGATGCAGCTTAGATCAGAAAGATACTCCAGACCTTGAAGTTAGTTCAATCAGGTTTATTGAACTAATAGCACAGTTAGCACAGTTCTCTGTGAGTTCGACCCTCTGCTAACTTAAATGTGGTTACTCTGTCTGACTGAACCAGACTAGCTCTTAGCCACGTGGTGGAGGTGTGAGATTGTAACACCCTTGACTGACTCTCTAGATGTTCATCAGTGGAAAGAGGTGGAGTGTGAGTGCCTCGTGTCCTTTATAGTCAGATCCCACCCCTGAGTGTCCTGCCTGACTATTGGTCATGTCCTGTTCTCTGTGTCCATTAGCTGCTTGTCTGTATATAACTATGTGTGTGTCCGCATATCATAACAGCTGCCTCCACCTGTGATGTGCATCAGGGGGATACACCTTGATGTAGAGGTTGACCAAGGAAGGCCAAGCATATTGAGAATCACTAAGAGGGCATGGGTGGGCTAGTTGGGGGGTAAGGAGTGAAGTGAGCATTTGTGGGGATAGGGAGAGGGGTGGAGGGGATAATGGTGCGGTGCCATTGGGATCGTGGGCCAGTGGTGTTACATATGTACGATAAACATTAAAATACTCTCACCACAACCAGTATGACATCTCTGGCTCTTTGTTCTGCGATGCGGCTGACCACCAATCCCATACCCCATTAACCCCTGCACCCAACACACACTCGTCCGCGGACATGTGCCCGGGGCTGGGGCCCATCTCCTAGGAGTTCGAAGGTTGGCTGCTGCATCTGTGGTGCTGCCTCCCGCAGTGTTCAAGCACAGTGTCCATGCATTGAGGTGTGATTGGGATGTTAGGCATTGAGCCTCACATGCTACATGGCCCACTCCTGGGGATCCACTTGGCACATGTGAAATGATCACTTAACCACGATTGCCAATTCCCATTAACAATAGCCTTCAGCCGCTCGGGAAGAGGCCTCGGCAGTCAGTGGGAGTTATGGGTGACTGTTGGGCAAGCAGGCAGGGCCTAGGGTTGCCACCGAAATGGAAACACACGGTCCAGGGGTTGGCATGGAGGACACGCGCACAGTCGACCCTGCCGCCCCCCCCATGGCAGCCCACCCCCCAACTGGGATTGCACCCCCTCAGATGCCCCCCCCACCTTGCCCCCTAGCACAGGGGCAGCATGTCCAGTGCCTCTGGGCTCTTAGACTGTAAGCGAAGATGGCTGCTCACCTCCTCGGCTCCCCGCAGCAGGCCATCCGCCAAGTTCACATTTTTCAAAAGTAGTACTAATAGGCGCCAGCGTGACAATTTGCTGAGTAGGCCGCTGGATTGTGGGAGGCCGTTGGATATGGGGTGGCTCCTGTTAATTGTATGGAAATAGTGGTGATAATTGGTTTCTCGTCATGCTACAGTGGGATCCCGATTTCGCCTACGGGAGTGAGCTGTTTGCATCGCAAACGATTTGGCGCCTGGCATGGTTTTCGTTTATTCGTGCTCTCGCTTGAATGAAACGAGACCAGTGAATCGCACCCTTTGTTTCACAAACAGAAATTTATGTTAGATCATGTGTTCATTTTAAATTTGAGATTAAGCTTTCATTATCTGAAAATGTTAAGGGATATGGGCACTCGGCCAGGGAGGTTTACATCAGGTTTCCCCCTCTTTGGCTGAGGTATTCAGTGAGGGGGAAACGTATTACAGAGAAGCTCTTTAATTAGATTTAAATTTATTGAAATAGCAGGAACTTGTTACATCACATGGGGCATGGAAAATCGGATAACAAAATCTCCCCACGTGAGATTTCAGGCCTGCATCGCCGTTTACGTTGATGGCTAATGTGGGCTCAAAATCACCCCCATTAACTTCTTAACTTTGCCTTTCCGTCTCTTTTCTCTCTCTCAATCCAATTTTTTCTCTTTCTATACCTGATTTGACATTGATTTCACCCACTCTAGTTCATATTTCCTGATCATTTCTTGCACTATTAACAATTTGATTTTATATAGTGTCTTCAATACAATAAATGTAATAAAAGACACTTCAAAAGAGACTCGTTAGGAAGCATTTGATCCCGAGCCATATAAGGAGATATTAGGATAGATAACTGAAAACATGATGTGAAGAAGTAGATAATAAGGACATATTACTAAAGGATGAAAAAGCAATAATGGGTAGATGAAAAAGAGACAAAGACAGGGCAGCACGGTGGCGCAGTGGGTTAGCCCTGTTGCCTCATGGCGCCGAGGTTCAATCCCGGCTCTGGATCACTGTCCGTATGGAGTTTGCACATTCTCCCTGTGTTTGTGTGGGTTTCACCCCCACAACCTAAAAGATGTGCAGGCTAGATGGATTGGCCACTCTAAATTGCCCCTTAATTGGAAAAAATTAATTGGGTACTCTAAATTTATAAAAGAAAATGAGACAAGAGGTATAGGAGGGAATTCCAGAACTTGACAAATGGTGGCATGGCCACCAATGATGGAGCAAATAAAATCGGAGATACGCAAGAGTCCAGAATTAGAGGAGTGCAGATATCTCAAGAGGGTTTTGCGGTTGGACAGAATTGCAAAGATAGGCGATGAGGTCATGGAGAAATGTGAAAACAAGCATGAGAATTTTTAAATCAAGTCATGGCTTAAACCAAGGCCAATGTAGGTCAGTGCAGGGGTGCTAGATGAATGGGCTTTGTGTGAGTAAGATCACGGCAACTTCAAGTTTACATAAAGTACGCAACTCTGTAGAATATGGCAGGCTAGCCAGGTGTGCATTGAAATAGTTAGGTCAGGAGCTAGCAATGGTAAGGATGACGAGTGAAGGCAGAGGTGGAGTTGGGTGATGTTACAGAGATGAAAATACACGTTTTTCATGATGGTACCTGCATTCAAATTTCTCCCTTTTTGCATATCATAGATATGCCATACTATTCTTGCCATATTTTAAATCTTTAATAGCCTACAGCAGTGGTTCCCAGCCTTTTATCTGTCACGGCACACCTTTATACTCCAACTGAGTTGCCCTCTAGGTTTTTTTAAATCTCAAAAGCCTCCTCAAAACCTGTCAAGCCACCATAAATACAATTTCCATGAGCTAAAGAAGTTTACAATGAAAGCCATATCACCAGTTGCATGTCAAATACATAATTTTTATTGAAAATATACACAATTTGAAAGTGTTTTCCATAAAATATTTAAATTGTTTTCAGTTTTTTGAAGTTTGCATTTCTCAATGTGAAAGTTCATATATGTAGGAAATACTGTGAGCAGCATCTTACTGACAATGTTAATGTGGCATTTGAGCCTGCCCCTGTGAGCACAGGAACTTATGGTAGAGTAACTCACAGGTCTTGCTCCATTGACAGGAGCTTCCCCCTTTTTGTTTTTTACTTACGCTTGTGTTGAGAACACCAACTCACACAGGTAGGTTGTGGGAAATGGTAAGAGTAAGAGGATGAAAAGGCTGTGTCTCTTTTCCCTAGAAAAGAGACACAGCCTTTTCATCCTCTTACTCTTTTCCCTAGAAAAGAGAAGGTTATAGGTTGGCCTAATAGAGACCTTTATAATTATGAAATGTTTTGATAGAATAAAGCTAAAGAGAGGTGTTCCACTTGCAGGCAAGAGCAAAACTTGAGACATGTCACAAGATTTCAACAAGAAATCAAATATGGAATTCAGGAAAAACTTCTTTACCAGAGAATGGTGAGAATATGGAACTGTTCCAATATGGCATATTACAGCTGAATAGTATAGATGCATTTAAGGGGAATTTGCAAGATCTGCAGGGAATGCTACATCATCTCAGCCCACTGTCTTCATCTTCAGCAAATGCAGCAGGAACTATCATGCTAGAGTGGGGCTCTTGAGACACACCAGACCACTTTTAACAAACAGATGACCAAACCTGCTAGGTGAAATTCAAGAACAATCCATCATCTTATGAGATGGAAGGCTGTCAATTTCAGGGGACACTAGATAATTGAGGGACAAAGGAATAGAGGGTTATGATGATAGAGTTAGATGGAGAAGTACGAGAGGAGGCTAAGGTGGAGCCTAATGTCAGCATGCGCTTGTTGGGCAGAATTGCATGTTTTTGTCCTGTAAATCTTATGTAATGATTGCAATGTATTTTTTTGGAAATATTTTTATTAACATTTTTTAACCATTTTAGTATGAAACCTACAAAAACACAGAATAACAATTAAACAATAAGGGTCCCAACCCCCCTAAAAATGCTAACAGTGACCAGCTCTTTAAAGTACAATATAACGGCCACGATCTGTGGTAAAACTCTTCCACTAACCTTCAAGGTATAAAAGCTCCATCAAGTCACCCAGCCACATCAAGGCGCTTGGCCATGTAATCGACCTCCAACCCATGAGGATCCACCTCCTTGGCACCAGCGGGTCAAGGGCTGGGACATCTGCCCCCGTCTGGAGTTCCAGCACAACCAAAATCCCCAACATTGTCACCAATGGGCAAGGCTCCAACCCAATGTTCAAGATTGCCGACGTAGTCTCAAAAAAGGAGCTCTGGATGTCCACCAGCTTTGAGCACTACCAGAACATGCGTGCATGATAGGCTGGGTCCCCCTGATACCGATCACATCTATCATTCATTCGAATCATCCTAGCCTTCGTATCAAACAGGACGAGATTGAGTTCACCCTCCTCAATGCCTCACTCCAAACTTCCTCCTCCAAGAGCGGATCCACCGTTCACTTTGCCTTCATATCCTCAACAGAACCCGTCTCCTCCCCTATCATCCTCTGGTATATACCTGACATGCTGACCACCTCCGAACCAGAGCAGGATAAGATCCTCGCGAGCCAGGTAGAAGGCTGTTTCACAGGAAAGGCTGAAAAGTACTTTTTGACCCAGCTGCGGACCTGGAGGTACCTGAACCCATCAGCATCTGTGAGCCCATATTTTCTTTCAGTTCCCCAAAGCGAGCAAACCGATCTTCTTAAATCTTCTTAAAAATGTCTCCCACTTTCTCTCAACCTTTATCCTTCTATTCCCTGAATTTCACCTAGCAGGTTTGAATAACTGATTGGCACAGATAGGGATCAGCCCAGAGGCGGCCCTCAAGTTAAAATGATGGCGGAGTTGCCTCCAAATTTTTAATATTGATAAATATTTCTTTGGTACCACTGGTAATGGAGCTGATAACAGCTCCGCTAGGCTTGCTCCCCTCAAAGACTCTGCTTCCACCCGAACCCAAAGCTCATCCAAATCTCTAAACCACTCCAGCACCTTTTCAGCATTAGCCACCCAATAATAGTATTGAACGTTCGACAAGGCCAAGCCCCCTAATTGTCTCTGGAGCAATATCCTCCTGATCCTTTGGCTCTTACCCGCCCAAATAAGCCCAGTCACCAGATAGTAAATCTCTCTGAAAAAAACATTGGGTAATAATATCGGAAGGCACTGGAATAAGAATAAAAATCTTGGTAAAATGTTCATTTTAACCGATTGCACTCAGCCCGCCAGGGATAATGGGAGACGGTCCCATTTTTACAAGTCCGCTTTGACCGTTACCACCTTTTCGTACATTCCAACTTTCGGAGTTTCCCCCAGTCCCTTGTTATCTGGGCACCCAAATATCGAAAATGACTTCCAGCTAGGCGGAACGGCACTCCCGTAAACCCCTCCCCCCTCAGCGACCCAACCACAAAATATCCACTCTTTCTTATATTTATCTTGGAACCAAAAAAGGCCTCAAAATGCTGCAAGACTCCCATAATGTTATCTATTGACGCCCCCAGATCCCTCACATATAATAGTAAGTCGTTAGCGTACAGCGAGACCCTGTGTTCCACGGTACCTATTAACTATTGGATGCTGCCTGGACTGGAGGGCATGTCTTATGAAAGTTGAGGGAGCTAGGGCTTTTCTTACTGGAGCGAAGAAGGAAGAGAGGTGACTTGATAGAGGTGTACAAGGTAATGAGAGGCATGGATTGCCAGAGACTCTTCCCAAGGGCGGAAATGGCTGTCAGGAGGGGACATAATTTTAAGGTGATTGGAGGAAGGTATAGGGGAGATCTCAAAGGTAGGTTCTTTACACAGAGTGGTGGGCGCGTGAAATGCACTGCCATCGGAGGTGGTGGAGTCAGTCATTAGGGACATTTAAGCGACTCTTGGACAGTAAATTGAAGGGGTGTAGGTTAGGTTGATCTGAGATTAGGATAAGTGGTCGGCACAACATCGTGGGCAGAAGGGGCTGTACTGTGCTGTACTGTTCTATGTTCTATGTTCTATTCCTCCGCATGTACTCGAGGACCTGGGGGCCAAGGCTAGTGGCTCTATTGCTAGTGCAAACAGCAAATATGACAACAGACGTCCCTGCCTGGTATCCCTGTAAAACGAAAGGGGCCGAAGGTCACTTTGTTAGCGCAAACACTGGAAAATGGGGCCGTATATAACAGCTGCATGTACGCTACAAAATCCGGCCCAATACAAATTTTGTTCTAAAACCTTAAACAGATAATCCCACTCGACACGGTCAAACGTCTTCTCTGCGTCGAATGAGATTATGATGTCCGGGAACCGACCTCCCCGGAGCAAGCACCACATTTAACAGTCGTCTCACGTTCGCTGTTAACCTCCGCCCCTTAATGAAACCTGTTTGGTCTTTCCCCACCACCTCTGCCAGACAAGGTTTCAGTCTTAATGCCTAACAGCACTGTGTCGACATTTAATAGGGAGTTTTGGCGATACTACCCGCAGTCTAAGGGGTCCTTGTCTTTTTTCAAGAGCAGGGAAATCGAAGCCTGCCTCAGCATCTGTGGCAAAGCGCCTTTCTCCTAGGAGTCCCTAAACATGCCTAACAATAGGCTAATAGGTCTATGAATTTTTAATAAAATTCCACTGGGAACCCGTTAGGCCCTGGTGCCTTCCCCGACTGCATAGTTTCATCACCTGCTTGATCTCATCCAACTCTCACGGAGTTCAAGGTTCTCTTGTAACTCCTCCACCCCCTTGGGAAACTCCAACTCAGCCAGAAATTTCACCATATCTTTCCCATCTCGGGAAGGGTCCGACCTGTACAAATTTTCGTAAAACGTCTTAAAAACTTCATTTACTTTTTCCTGGTCCGAGACCGCCCTCATCCTGTGTCCTAATCTGGGCGATCTTCCTCTTAGACTCCTGTTTCCTCAATTGATATGCCAGGAGCTGACTTGCCTTCTCCCCATATTCTTAAATAGCCCCTTTAGCTCGCCTCAGCTATTGTATCGCCCTACCTGTAGTGATCAGATCAAACTGCGTTTCCAGTTTCCTCCTCTGCGCTAATAGTTCTTGGGATGGGTTGTCCGTATACTTACGATCTACCTCTATAATATCGTTGTGGTAGTATGTATTGGGGGTCATGTGGGACTGGAAGCCCTAATGTCATTGGCTGACAGATCCCGGGTCCTGGTTGGCCGTTGACCTCATGCTCCGCCCTGAAGGAGAAGTATAAGAAGCCGGTGCCTTCCCCCGCAGGCCAGTTTACTATCGGGCTGCTGGGGAACAGACACGCTTAATAAAGCCTCATCGACTTCACTCTATTCGTCTCACGGAGTCTTTGTGCGCTACAATTTATTAAGCGTGCCTAAAAAGGACTATGGAGCTCAGGATCATTCCAGAATGCCTGAGGATCAGCCCCCACGCAGTGAATGCGGCAGCAGCCTTCAAACACTGGCAGACTTGCTTCGAGGCCTACATCAGATCGACCACAGGCCGAGTCTCAGACGAACAAAAACTGCAGGTCCTGCACTCGAGGGTGAGCACGGAGATTTTCACCCTCATTGAAGACACCAACGATTTCCAGACGGCGTTCACAGCACTGAGAAGTCTCTACATTCGCCCAGTTAACCAAATCTACGCTCGCTACCAGCTCGCGACAAGACGGCAAGCTCCCGGAGAATCGATGGACGAGTTCTACGCCGTGCTGCTGATTTTGGGAAGAGCCTGCAGCTGCCCGTCGGTGAATGCAAACGAACATACGGACATGTTAATGCGCGACACTTTTGTGGCAGGTATGCAATCCTCCCAAATCCGCCAAAGACTTCTAGAAAAAGAGTCGCTAGGACTCTCAGAGGCACGGGCCCTAGCAGCCTCGCTGGACGTAGCCGCCAGTAATACCCGCGCCTACGGCCCCGACCGTGCGGCAGGCCATTGGGCCCCGTACGTACCCGTCGCGGCAAACCCCCTACCGCCCCCCCCCCGGACACCCCACAGGCTTGCGCAGTCCAAACGCCGAGTCGCACCGGGGGCGCCCGCTGTTATTTCTGCGGCCAGGCGAAGCACCCCCGACAACGCTGTCCGGCCCGCGCAGCCATCTGCAAAAGCTGCGGGAAAAAGGGCCACTATGCGGTGGTGTGCCGATCCCGCGAGGTCGCCGCCGTCCCGGGGCCACAGGGAGCCCTACAGGCAGTCTATGCCTCCCAACCCCCCCAGCACGCCATGTGCGACCCGCAGACGCCGCCATTTTGGGTCCCGACCACCGCGGTCCCGGGAGAACTGGGAGCCCTGCACGCCGCCTACGCTCCCCAACCCCCCTCCCCGCAGTCCATGTACGACCCGCCGCCGGTGCTCCCGATTTGGGTGCCGGCCAACACTCTCCACGGAGAGGAGGGGGTTTTTCGCATCCCTAACGCCACCCTCACCCCCGTCCCGCGCCCCACGCCTGACCCGCCGGCGCAACCTACCTGGACCCCGACCACCGCTGTCCCCGGTGAGGGAGCTCCGCACGGTACCAGCGCTCGCGGCCCCACGACTGACCTGCCGGCGCCGCCGACCTGGGCCCTCACCCCCGTCCCGCGCCCCACACCTGACCCGCCGGCGCAACCTACCTGGACCCCGACCACCACTGTCCCCGGCGAGGGAGCTCCGCACGGTCCCAGCGCTCGCGGCCCCACGACTGACCCGCCGGCGCCGCCGACCTGGGCCCCGACCACCGCTGTCCCCGGCGAGGGAGCTCCGCGCGGCCCTAGCGCCCGCGGCCCTGGCGCTCGCAGTGAAGGAACTCCGCGCGGTCCTAGCGCTCGCAGTGCAGGAACTCCGCGCGGTCCTAGCACTCCCCAGACCCCCCAGCACACCATGTGTGACCCGCAGACGCCGCCATTTTGGGTCCCGACCACCACGAGGGGAGGAGGGGCGCCGCCATCTTGGACCGCCCCCGACCTGTACGATGCATGGGGGCGGCCATTTTGTCCACCCCCGACGCCATCTTGTGACCCCTCAGCCACGTGCGATGTATGGGGGTGGCCATTTTGTCCATCCCCGACGCCATCTTGGACAGCAACAACGGACCCCACCCCACTACTACAACCACGGCTCGCTTCGGTTACGCTCGATCAGGCTCGGCCCCGGACTCTCCAGACGACGACGACAACGGTCCTAATTAACGGCCACGAGACGCCATGCCTAGTCGACTCCGGGAGCACGGAAAGTTTTATACATCCCGACATGGTAAGACGCTGTTCCTTAACTACCTACCCCAGCGCACAAAAGATTTGCCTAGCTGCAGGATCCCACTCCGTACAGATCCAGGGATCCTGCATAGTTACCCTAACGGTACAGGGGAGGGAATTCAAAAACTACAAACTTAACGTCCTTCCCCAACTCTGTGCCCCCACCTTGCTGGGCTTAGATTTTCAATGTAACCTACAAAGCCTTACGTTTAAATTCGGCGGCCCCATACCCCCACTCACTATCTGCGGCATCGCCACCCTCAAGGTGCAACCCCCGTCCTTGTTTGCGAACCTCACCCCGGATTGCAAACCCGTCGCCACTAGGAGCAGACGGTACAGCGCCCAGGACCGGACCTTCATTCGCTCCGAAGTCCAGCGGCTACTAAAGGAGGGCATAATCGAGGCCAGCAATAGTCCCTGGAGAGCGCAGGTGGTAGTAGTGAAGACAGGGGAGAAACAAAGGATGGTCATTGACTATAGCCAGACCATCAACAGGTACACACAACTCGACGCGTACCCTCTCCCCCGCATATCCGACATGGTCAATCGGATTGCCCAGTATAAAGTCTTCTCCACCGTGGACCTCAAGTCCGCCTACCATCAGCTCCCCATCGGCCCAAGTGACCGCAAGTACACAGCCTTCGAGGCAGACGGGCGATTATACCATTTCCTACGGGTCCCTTTTGGCGTCACAAACGGGGTTTTGGTCTTCCAACGGGAGATGGACCGAATGGTTGATCAACATGGGTTACGGGCCACGTTCCCGTACCTCGACAATGTAACCATCTGCGGCCACGATCAGCAGGACCACGACGCCAACCACCAAAAATTCCTCCAGACCGCCAAAGCCTTGAACCTCACGTACAACGAGGACAAGTGCGTTTTTAGCACCGATCGGCTAGCCATTCTGGGCTACATAGTGCGCAATGGGATAATAGGCCCCGACCCCGAACGTATGCGCGCACTCATGGAGTTTCCCCTCCCGCACTGCCCAAAAGCCCTGAAACGCTGCCTGGGGTTCTTTTCGTACTATGCCCAGTGGGTCCCCCAGTACGCAGACAAGGCCCGCCCCCTAATACAGACCACGACTTTCCCTCTGTCGACAGAGGCTTGCCAGGCCTTCAGCCGCATCAAAGCGGACATCGCAAAGGCCACGATGCGCGCCATCGACGAGTCCCTCCCCTTTCAGGTCGAGAGCGACGCCTCTGACGTAGCTCTAGCGGCTACCCTTAACCAAGCGGGCAGACCCGTGGCCTTCTTGTCCCGAACCCTCCACGCCTCAGAAATCCGCCACTCCTCAGTGGAAAAGGAAGTCCAAGCCATAGTGGAAGCTGTGCGACATTGGAGGCATTACCTGGCCGGCAGAAGATTCACTCTCCTCACTGACCAACGGTCGGTAGCCTTCATGTTCGATAATGCACAGCGGGGCAAGATCAAGAACGACAAGATCTTGCGGTGGAGGATCGAACTCTCCACCTTCAACTATGAGATCTTGTACCGGCCCAGAAAGCTGAACGAGCCGTCCGATGCCCTATCCCACGGCACATGTGCCAACGCACAAATTGACCGCCTCCAAGCCCTCCACGAGGACCTCTGCCACCCGGGGGTCACTCGGTTTTACCACTTCATCAAGTCCCGCAATCTCCCATACTCCTTAGAGGAGGTCCGTACAGTCACAAGGGACTGCCACATCTGCGCAGAATGCAAACCGCATTTTTTCAGGCCAGATGGAGCGCACCTGATTAAGGCTTCCCGCCCCTTTGAACGCCTCAGTCTCGATTTCAAAGGGCCCCTCCCCTCCACCGACCGCAACGGGTATTTCCTTAATGTAGTGGACGAATACTCCCGCTTCCCTTTTGCCATTCCCTGCTCCGACATGACCGCGGCCACAGTCATTAAAGCCCTGAACAGCATCTTCACGCTGTTCGGTTACCCCGCATACGTCCACAGCGACAGGGGGTCCTCTTTCATGAGTGACAAGCTGCGCCAGTTCCTGCTCAGCAAGGGCATAGCTTCAAGCAGGACGACCAGCTACAACCCCCGGGGGAACGGGCAAGTAGAAAGGGAGAACGGCACGGTCTGGAAGGCCGTCCTACTGGCCCTACGGTCCAGGGATCTCCCAGTTTCACGGTGGCAGGAGGTCCTCCCGGACGCTCTCCATTCCATCCGGTCGTTATTATGTACAAGCACTAATGAAACGCCTCACGAGCGTCTCCTTGTCTTCCCTAGGAGGTCCTCCTCTGGAACGTCGCTGCCAACCTGGCTGGCAGCCCCAGGACCCATCCTGCTCCGAAAGCACGTGCGGGCACATAAGGCGGACCTGTTGGTCGAAAGGGTTCACCTCCTCCACGCAAACCCCCAGTACGCCTACGTGGAGTACCCCGACGGCCGACAGGACACGGTCTCCCTGCGGGATCTGGCGCCCGCCGGCACCACGCACACCCCCCCGACACCATCAACCCAACCGCCCCCCTTCCTGCCACCGCCGCACCCCGCGACCGCCCCCTTCCCAGGAGGATCAGTCCCCCTCCCCTTTGCACCGACAGCTGAAACCGTGCGGCTCCCGGAGGCGACAACGCTGGTACAAGCACCACCACCACCGCCGGGGCCGAGGCGATCGACACGGACGACCAGACCGCCCGACCGACTCGTGGCGTCGATGTAAAACAAAGATGGACTGTCCAATGAACATTTTGTTTTTCCTATACCCTCTGTAAATAGTTGTAACAGGACGATACTGTCCAATACTGTACTACCATGTAACTGTTCTATCCTCCCAGGACCAGCCCTGTAAACCCTTACCACCATACGAAGCATCACCCCGCCGGGTTCATTTTTGACAAGGGGTGAATGTGGTAGTATGTATTGGGGGTCATGTGGGACTGGAAGCCCTAATGTCATTGGCTGACAGATCCCGGGTCCTGGTTGGCCGTTGACCTCATGCTCCGCCCTGAAGGAGAAGTATAAGAAGCCGGTGCCTTCCCCCGCAGGCCAGTTTACTATCGGGCTGCTGGGGAACAGACACGCTTAATAAAGCCTCATCGACTTCACTCTATTCGTCTCACGGAGTCTTTGTGCGCTACAATCGTCTACTAGTTTCTCCCACTCCCTCCTTGCCTCCAGCTCTACATGGGCCTTAAAAGATATAATTCTTCCTCTGATTACAATCTTCAGTGCTTTTCATAGTGTCGAGGGAGAGACCTCCCCATTGTCATTGTTCAAAATATAATCCTGAATAGCCGCTAAGATCCTTGCACAGAATCCAATGTCTGTTAGTAGACCCACATCCAACCGCCACCTCTTTCGATGCCCCTTACCTACCCCTAACTCAGGGTCCATCCAATGTGGGGCATGGTCAGAAATGACCACCGATTTCTTCATCCCTGCCATTAGCGAACGGCTTATGACAAAATAGTCAATCCTGGAATAAACATTATGTACTGAGGAGACGAATGAGAACTCCTTTTCCCCCGGGTGACTGTACCGCCAAGGGTCTGTCCCCCTTCTCCCCCCTCCATTTCTTCCATAGAAGCAATGAATGCTTTTGCCATACCCCTCGGGGCGAGCAATCTTGGCCTAGAACGATCAACCCTTGAGTCTAGCACACAATTTCTGTCTCCTCCCATAATAAGCTAATGGGTGCCTTGATTCGGTATCTTTGCCAGCAGCCGTTTCATAAATATCCACCCTCCAGGCCCTGCTGTCAAATCCCAAATGGAAAACGTGGCTCACCCAAGCCTTCCGAAGCCGCGCCTGATCCCACTCGCACACGTGGGTTTCCTGGAGGAATGTTACATCGGCTCCCAAGATCTTCAATGAGCTAAAACCCGCTCTCTTTTTCAATGCAACGTATTATTAAGCTGCCTTTGCTACCATCTTGTATGGAGCTGCTGATGTATACAAAACTGTGTGTCAATAATTGTGAGAGTAAATAAGACGCTTGTAAAGGAGGGGTAGACATTGTGTAAATCCTAAGCATGAACCTTGCCTCCTGGGGAAACCAGTGTGATAGTGGTACTGTCACTAATAATACAGAGATCCACCACGGTAATTCTTGAAGGACCTGGGTTTGAATCCCACCATGGCAGATGGTGATTGTCGTTAAAAACCTATGTGGTTCACTGATGTCCTTTCGGAAAGAAAATCTGGCATCCTTACCTGGTGTGGCCTACATGCGACTCCAGCTCCACAGCAATATTGTTGACACTTAAATGCCTCCAGGGATAGACAATAAATACTGGCAGTGTAAGAATAGCCCACATCCCATGAACAAAAAGTAAAAAAAAGTCTTCAGCTCCGGTCTTCTCTTCAAAGTCCCATCCATGTGAAGGATCTGCTGTATAAATTATGATGCTCCCTTTCCATGTTGGGACATCTGCCTCCTGACATGTGTCACCTTTTCTTAAAGGAACAGAAACATACATAGATACGTGACATTGGCAACACAGGATCTCCCTACTCTCTAGTGAAGATTCTCTCTGTAGGTACTGTCGAAGTAAATAATTGCTGTCTGTGGGATATTCTGGACAGCTTTTTGCTGAAGTAGGTTGGGCTGAGCAAGGTAAAAAGCATAAGGGAATCCATGCAAAGTAAAGAAATAGATGGGCAAGGAAGAAGAACTTATGATGGCAGTAGTTGATATAAATGAGCTGACACTACTGATAAATGAGCTGATACCTTGCTCTTTGTAGTAATGTCGTGGATTATTTTTCTGACATTGTCTCTTAGTGCTACTGTCTTAAATACCATCTTCCACTTTATGGCAGGCTCTACATCTCATGTTCTTAGAAACTTGACAACCACCTTGGTCAAATGTTTGATCCCTCCTGACCTGTACTTCCTACCACCCTCTACTTTCCGCTAAACTACAGCCAGGCATGTTAGCCAATCCCAAGCATACCTCGTCAAGATTTTGAAGGCCTTTTGAATTTCTCCCCTATTTGATGGCTACCCAATCTTTGCTGCTATGCACACTTGGTGCATATTTCTTGCATAACTATGACCAAAATCTGTAAATATCGACTTGAGAACATTTGGCTGCTGCACTGCTAGAGTCCACTTTGGTATGTACAAATTAGCATCCAGAGGATTTTCACATGACCATCCTCGGGCACATGTAAATTACTGTTCTGTACCTCCAACTGCAGCCAAAGATTGTCCTGTGTGAATTAGTAAAAACCCTTTAAGAACTGATGGCTGGCCCAATTGTCCCCTTGGCAGCCAACAAGACCTTATTTGCTATATAATTTTTCCATACTAGGTGATTTGGTTTAATTGGGGGGGTATGGTCAAAATCCGTTTGGATGGGGTGGTCTTATTATTCAAATACATATGGCAGGTACCTGCACAATCCCAGAAACTTCCCCAGCATCAACTGACATCTGCTGTCTTCTACTGCTCAGAGGGTGCGATTCCCTCAGTCTCATTGCAAAAGTAGCTGATAATAAAAACATTTATCTGCCAAGAATTTGGGGGCTCAGATCTTGGTTACAGTCAATATAGACTTCACGATCACCACACCCTTCATCCACAAGACATCGGAAATATCTGGAATAGTGCCCAGCTGCACTTCTCCATCAGCCTTGTTTGGGTGGGCAGAAGCTCCTACCTCATAAAAATGTTATTGCAAACCAGATTTGGACTGGGCATATCTGTTTGCTATTCTATCACCACATTCCAGCTGGAATCCTGGCCTGAATCTGCCGGAAAAGAGAGTTTTTGGTCTCTAGTTTTCGTAGTGTGGTTGTTTAAAAATTTGGCCAGCTCATTTAGGAAGCATCCATAGTAATGTAATGGTTGTATTCAATTTTAGTTAATTTAATTCAATTAGAGGCTGATTTTTCTCTTCAAGAGGCAGCTTAAAAAATAAATGCTGCAAACAAAGATTAGCTTGTCTGCCACTTGTATGTGACTTGCATCAAAATCATGTGAACTGCCATTTTTAATTAAATATTGTAGTTGAATTAAGAACTTTGCTGGCGAAGAATGCTTTTCCAGATTTACTGAGTGCAGAGTTTTACAATCTTACGTATTCTAGTTAAAAGTGAGTCTATCAAGTCGAGTTAAGGCTGGGATTGGTAAATGGCACCTATTGAATTGATGCTTTCACTTTGCATTGAAGCAGACTTGAAAGTTTATCATTTGCTCACCTTGGCATCCTGCCTTTCATCTAATGGTTTTCCACCTCTGCCCCTTCCTGGAAAAACCTGTATAAATCAGTGGCTATTTACATATCTTCAACAATGTAAAAACTATTTTTCTGAGTCAGAAAGTCATATCATCCTATGTGATCATTTCATTATTCAACCATTTTGTTTGCATGTGACACAGCCTTAATGAAATATGAAATAAGATATATTATGATACAATTATTAGTATAATGTTAGAATCATAGAATTTACAGTGCAGAAGGACGCCATTTGACCCACCAGCCCTGGAAAGAGCACACTACCTAAGCCCACACCTCCACACTATCTCTGTAACCTAGTAACCCCACGTAAACCTTTTTGTCACTAAGGGCAATTTAGCATGGCCAATCCACCTAACCTGCACATCTTTGGAATGTGGGAGGAAACTGGAGCACCTCCGGAGTAAACCCACACAGACACAGGGAGAAAGTGCAAACTTCACACAGACAGTCACCCAAGGCCGGAATTGAACCCAGGAGCTGTGAGGCAGCAATGCTAACCACTGTGCCACCTTGCCACCCATTGTAAGAGATTTTAATTAGATTAGATATTCTTACATGGAAACACTGGATAATCCCAAAATAATATTTAGATTGAAACCAACTTTTAAAAATTCATTTACGGGATGTGGGCATTGGTGGATAGGTCAGCATTTACTGCCCATCCCTAGTTGCCTTTCAGAAGGTGGTGGTGAGCAGCCTTTTTGAACTGCAGAAGTCCCTGAGGTGCAGGTACACCCACAGTGCTGTTAGTAAGGGAGTTCCATAATTTTGACCCAGTGATAATGAAGTAATGGTAATATATTTCCAAGTCAGGATGGTGAATGACTTGGAGAGGAAACTCCAGGTGGTGGTGTCTCCACATATCTGCTGACCTTGTCCTTCTAGACAGTAGTGGTCGTGGGTTCAAAAGGTGCTGCCTGAGGAACTTTGGTGAGTTCCTGCAGTGCACCAAGTAGATGGTACACACAGCTGCCACTGTTCGTTGGTGGTGGAGGGAATTCAATGTTGTGGAAGTGGCAGCAATCAAGCAGGCTGCGTTGTCCTGAATTGTGTTGAGGTACTTGAGTGTTGTTGGAGCTAACTCATCCAGGCAAGTGGCGAGTTTTCCATTACAGTTGTGATTTGTGCTTTGTAATTGGTGGATAAGCTTTGGAGGGTCAGGAGATGAGTTACTTGCCGCAGAATTCCGAGCCTTTGACCTACTATGGAGATCAGTATAATACAGAGTAAAATAACAGTAAGAAGTCTGACAGCACCAGGTTAAAGTCCAACAGATTTGTTTCGAATCACTAGCTTTCGGAGTAAAATAACAATGTGAACAGTTTCAAAGATTGCATTCTGAATCTGGATTTCTCAATTTTTTATGGTCTTCCTCCCTCTTTTGCCCTTACCTGGATATAATAACTTAGAGCCATGTACACTTGTATAGGCACTGGCATCAGTTACTTCCAAATATTATGATTCTCTTCACTTTGAAATGTAAAAGATGAAAGTTTATTTTAATTCAAAAGAGTGTTAAACTATGGAGCTAGCTGCAGCAAAGAGGAAACTGATAGCAACAATCACAACATCCTAACATATTACTTTGAACTCATTGATTCTTCAGCTCTGCTGGCTGAATGTATTCCTGCTTTAAGATCTGGCTACATTTGCCTCTTCTGGCATACTGACTGTTGGCTAAAATTTTGACATAATCCAAACAAAACCATATCCCACACAAAAAATAAGTTAGGTGTGATGAATGTAGAAATTGTTGTATATTATATTTTATATTACGTTGCAGAAATGTCATCAAAAACCCTGGTTTAGAATACATACAGGTAGTGTGTCTACTAAAGCTGTAATTAAAGAGTCATAAAAGGTGAGATCATGATTGATTCCAATCACTTACTTGATTACAGATAAAGGGCTAATGGAATAATATTCTGATTGCTGAAGATTCCATGGAGTGTAGATAATTTGAGGGATTATCTTTAGTCCTGGCTAAGCAGGTCATGGAACCTAATGGGATACAGATGATGTAATTAATGGGAGTAGCCAGGTCTGTGTAATTTTGTAGTCTGTTATAGAATTTTAAGTTGAACAACAGTTTTGCCAAATGCTGTTAGGTTAAGCAGAAGTGTACTGGATCTGCTCTTGGAAGGAACTCTGTCCAAAAGTCTCTACACAGCTGAGCAAGTAACCTGTTTTGTTACCTTTATTTAGAAGTGGCATTTAAATTGTATTGGGTTGCTCAATTGGAATTAGTGGCAGGTACAGATAGTAAGTTCAAGTTTATCCTTTTATTTAAGAACTGTTGTAAAGCTATTTGTTTCATGTTAGTGTGGCTAATTCTGGGCGCGATCGAACCAAATTCATTCTGAGTGTGGTAGTGAGCGGGAATTGCCGGGTGTTTCCTGACAGCCGACTCGGCTAGGCCGTCACAGGTAACTAACGTTAATTAGACCACTTTATGATGCTTCATGCCGCAAGTGACTGTACCGCCGGCTGATTCACAGGACTGTGCCCGGCAGCTCACCACTAAGGAGGGGGAGCAGCTCTTAAATCGATCCCACAGAGCAAAACCCAGACTGCATGCAGCCATGCCATTGCACAGACCAGATCCACAATTCGGGGATGCTGGCCTGGCCAGACTGATGGACGTCGTTGAGTCCATACAGGATACCTTGTTCCCCCGAGGAGATCGGAGGGTCAATCACGGGTCAGCCAGTGCCGCCTGGGAGGCAGTGGCAGCCACTGTCAGCTCGGGAAGCCTGACCAGCAGGACCACCACCCAAGGCTGTAAGAAGCTCAACAACCTCCAATGAGCCGCATGGGTGAATTGGCATCGACCCCCTGGCACCAGTCCCCCCAACAACTCTGTGCCTGGTGCCGCATCCCCACCAGCAAATAGATCGTCATACCCCAGCACACCCTGGCACCCACCAGTATGCCCCACCCATGCCTAAAACTGCTGCCCATGCCTGTCCCCTGCCATAGTCCACCCCCCCCATCCATGATCCTTGAATCGTGCGACTCATGATTCCCCCTCAGTGTCCCTGCAAGAGAGGCTGGCCTACAACAGACAGAAAATTTCCCAGACGGCCGATGGGGTGCCAAAACTCTTGGTCCTCAGCCCCTATGAGGAATGGGCCCTGGATCTCGCTGGGGTGGCCTAGGACAGATTGGTCACAGATGTTGAGCTTGGCCTGTGCCGCAGAGGTGAGTGTCCAATGGCCCCCACCCAGATGGCCTGTCACACGTGAGTTGTTCATGCCAGCATGATGACTCTTCCCTCTCATTGACCACATGCCCATTCTCCCACAGGAACTCCATCGGATTGTGCCGGCCAATCCAGGGTGGCCCCACCCCCACTGTCCAAAGGAACATCTGGAGGAGATGCTACCATTGATGCGTCACGCTTGTCATCCCCACCTTCAACCATTGCAAAGATACACACCTCGGTGAGCGAAAGTAGCGGACAGGCTACTGGGGTACAATCTGGGAGCACCACACAGTTGCAGATGCAGATCAGGTGGAGATATCTAGGGCGGAGAGCAGTCATAGGTTTTCTGGATTCCAGGACCTAGCTGAGTACTAGTTGTGGTAGTATGTATTGGGGGTCATGTGGGACTGGAAGCCCTAATGTCATTGGCTGACAGATCCCGGGTCCTGGTTGGCCGTTGACCTCAAGCTCCGCCCTGAAGGCGGAGTATAAGAAGCCGGAGTCTTCCCCCGCAGGCCAGTTTACTATCGAGCTGCGGGGGAACAGACACGCTTAATAAAGCCTCATCGACTTCACTCTATTTGTCTCATGGAGTCTTTGTGCGCTACACTTGTAAAATGCTGAGCCTCTGGACCTGGCTATCCCGGAGCTGATACAGATGTTGGGGTGTGGACGGGAGATTCAGAGAGGGATGTCAATGACACTCTGAGGGTTCATAGCCAATTGGAGGAGTCCCAAAGGCTACAGTTTCAGGAGATAGCGGTGGCAATACATGGCACTGAGGCCAACACTGCTAGGGGAGCGACTGCAGTGGAGAGCTTGGAGCACAATGTCAGCAGCGTTAGTGGTGCTGTCAAAGGCATTACTCAGTAAGCGATGGCCATGGCTGAGCACCTCAACTACACATCCGACTCACTGGGGGACGTGCCCCTGACGCAGGTGGACCTTTCTGAGACACTGCGGAGCATGTCCCCGCCTCAGCTGGGCATTACTGAGGCTCTGCGGAGCATGTCCCATTCGCTGGGGAACGTGACCCAGTCTCAGGTGGAACTTGCTGAAGTGCTGCCGAGCATGTCCAATCTCGGGTCAGCATCGCTGAAGTGCTCCAGAGCATGTCCTGGTTGCTGAGGACTCTGTCCCAGACAGAAGTGGACATTGCCAAGTGCTGTAGAGCATGACCCGCTTGCAGAGGAGCATCGCTGAAGGCATTAATACCATGGTGCAGACATTGGAGGGCCACCAGGGCTGGCAGAGCCAAAAGACGCAGGGGCATCTGGAGATCAATCCAGCTGCTCTTCCATCCCGAGGTGACCCCCAGGGCCGTACAGGCACCAATTGGAAGGAGGGGCCCTCCGGGGGTCTTCCTACGGGGTGATGATGGCAGTCATTAGCTCTCCCAAGTCCACCCCTTCCCTGACAATGGCGCATCCCGGTTTCAGCGTGCAGAACAGGGTGGCACAGCGAGGCATCTGCCACCGCCAAGTCGGGCACGGCCATATGGCCCCAAGCCCTCCAGACGACACCCACCAGGGGTGGTAGGCCACGGGACGTGGTAAGCAGCAGGCTACCTCACCTTTGATGTGCGTCCAGGGAAAACACCAAGTCTCAGTGGTAGAGCACTGAGGGCTAAGCAGATAGAGGATCACTGTGAGGGTACTGGTGGGGAGGGAGGGTGGCACCATCATTGGCTAGGGATGGCTGGGGTCATGACTGTACACCATTAAAAAAATGTTACACCGGAAACATGTGAAGCCTCTGTCACGTTATTATGCACTACGGGACGGCATGTATCCCCTTCCCCGGCCCCAGCCTCTCCCCGGGCTCCCAGCTACTAGACCTGGGTGTGAGCGCTCACTCAGAAGACAGACAGGAGTCAGGCTATGGCATAGATTGAGGAGCACCAGAGTTCAGCTCACAGCAGGTTATCATCACCCCCCTGCCTTGTATATTGACCTGCTGATGGTGCCAACACAGGCCCATCACCCTGGAGCGATGTAACACAGACCCCAGGAGGTGGAGGAGTGGGTAAGGTGCAGGGTTCTGGGTGGGGGGATGATCAGGTGGGAGGTAAGAAAGGTGGTAGTGTGAGGCGTGGGGGTGCAGAGTTGCGGGGGGGGGGGGGGGGGGCAGTGGGTGAGGAGGGAGAGATAAAGAACAAGCAGTTCGGATGAGGGCCTCCCTGGTCCTCTGAACATGCCGGACCCTCACCGCTGCCGCCTGTCCTCCATCCTCCAGCTGTCCTCCCCGGGCTCGTTCTCCAGCCCCTCCTGGTCCGGCTCCTTCTCGCCCTCCTTCTCGGAGGTAGCATGTTCCTCCTCCTCCACCTCCAGCACTTCGCTAAGCTGCTGTGCCAGGTTGTGGAAGACACAGCAGACCACCACAAAGTGGGCTACCCTCCGGGCGATATACTGCAGTGCACCACCAGAGCAGTTGAGGCATTGGAACTGTATTTTAAGCAGTCTGATGCATCGCTCAATGACAGCCCAGGTGCCCACATGGGCCTCGTTATATTGGGTGTCCTGATCAGTCACTGTCCTCCATAGTGGTGTCATTAGGCAGGAACTAAGTGGGTATCCCTTATCCCCCAAGAGCCATCCGGTCACCCTAGGGTGTCCTTCAAAGATATAGGGGACCTCCAGGATGTAGCTGTAATGCACACTCCCTGGGAAGCGTGCACACAAGGCTTATGTAGTCGGCTGCCCAGACAAACAGGGCATCTGTGACTTCACGGATGCACTTATGAGCCGTGGATTGGGATTTGCCACACAAGTCCCTGCTCGAGTCCTGTAATGATCCTGAAGGGTCGATGTTCAAGGCTGCGGTGACTTTGGCGGTCACTGGGAGTGGGTAGGCTCCTCCTCCATGTGGTGCCAAGGCTGTAAGCACACAGGACTTCCGGGTGCGGCTATGCAGAGCTAGGTCGCATATTCGGCAGCTCCCGCTTGGAACGGACTTTTGGGCTCTTTTACAGGGCCCCCACGGCATTTGTTTGACATTTCCCGGTGTGGGAAGAAGGCTGCAGCATTCCCCTGACAGTGTCCCCCAGGAGTGTTGTGTCTTTTGGCTACCAGACCCGGCAGAAACAGTGAAAGATTTGGCTTCAGCTGCAGCAGTAGACGAGGGTCTCTTCCAGCATGCAGGCGGGGGAAGGGCAAGCTTAAAGCTGCAATCTGGCTTGACTCTATCAAAGGTGAATTCTAGCAGCAGAGGGAACAACTGTGAAAAGATCTACCAGGGCCATTGAAGAAGCAGGGACGAGGCTTCTGGTGGTGGCCATGGAGAAGTAGGTCGCGCATTCGGCAGCTCCCGTCTGGAGCCGACTCTCAGACCTTTTTCAGGAGTTTCCAGGAGTTTTTGGGGCAGACTGGTGAAGCAAACACTGCCAACTTCTATGAAACGGACCAGAGGTGTAACGGCCAAAGGAGCGGCACTGGAGCAACGGGAGAAGCGAGGGAAAGAAAACAAAATGGCGGCGGCCAGGTACAAAGGGGAGCTGCAGGAGTTCATCAAGCGCTGCTTCGAGGAGCAGCGCGAGGAGATGCGCAAAGAGATGTTGGCGCCTATGCTTATGGCAATTGAAGGACTCGGGATCACGCAGAAGGCCCACGAAGCTAAGATCCAGGAGGTACAGAAAAGAGTCAGTCAGAACGAGGATGAGCTCGTGGGCCCGGCGGTGAGAGTGGAGCAGAACGAGGCGCTACACAAGAGGTGGGCGGGAAGACTCGAAGACCTGGAGAACAGGTCGAGGAGAAAGAATCTGCGAATCCTGGGTCTCCCTGAGGGAGTGGAGGGGGCTGATGCCGGGGCATACGCAAGCACGATGCTCGAGGCGATGATGGGCACGAAGGCCCCTTCGAGGCTGCTGGAGTTGGACGGGGCACATCGGGTGCTGGCGAAGAAGCCCCAGGCAAATGAGCCGCCAAGGGCGATGGTGGTGAGGTTCCACCGGTTCACGGACAGAGAGTGGGTCCTGAGATGGGCCAAGAAGGAGCGGAGCAGTAAGTGGGACCATGCAGAGATCCGAATATACCCGGACTGGAGCACGGAGGTTGCAAAGCGGAGAGCGGGTTTCAACCGGGCCAAAGCGGCGTTGTACGGGAAAGAAGTGAAATTTGGAATGCTGCAGCCAGCGCGACTGTGGGTCACATACAAGGGCCAACACTATTACTTCGAAACGCCTGAAGAGGCGTGGATCTTTGTACAAGACGCAAAGTTGGACTCTAACTGAGGGTTTGTGAGGGTGGGGGGGGATGTTTTGGGGTTTGATGTGTGATGGTTGTTGTATATAGGGGGTCAATCACGCGCAGGAAATGTTACATGGGCTGGGGGAGAGAGACAAGGCCGCGACAGGAGCTGCGCCAGAGGGGGCGGAGCGGGCTTTGGAAAGCGCGGGGTTTTTTCCCGCGTGCGGGAAGAAAGGCGGGAAGGGCAACGAAGGAATGCATATGGATTGGGAGACTCCTACTCGGGGAGGTCAATGGGACGGCGGGGGAAGCCGGGGTCAGCAGGCGTCAGCTGACTTACGGGAGTGACATGGGGGGAGCAAAAAAGCTAGACAGGGGTCTAGCGGGGGGGAGGGGAGGGGGGGGAAGGGTTGCTGCTGCACTGGCTGAAAGGGAATGGGATGTGGAATGGGAGGTGGTCGGGACAGGGGTCCCCCCTCTGGGGACTGGAGGGTGAGGGAGGCGTGGACACGGGACTGGCCCAGAAAAGGAGATGGCTAGTCGGCAGGGCGTGGGGGGGGGGGGGTGAGAGCCCCTCCAATCCTGCTGATAACGTGGAATGTGAGGGGCCTGAATGGGCCGGTGAAGAGGGCTTGAGTGTTCGCGCACTTAAAGGGACTGAAGGCGGACGTGGCCATGCTCCAAGAGACAAATCTGAAGGTGGCGGACCAGGTCAGGTTAAGAAAGGGATGGGTCGGACAGGTATTCCACTCGGGACTGGATGGGAAGAATAGAGGGGTGGCAATATTGGTGGGAAAGCGTGTGTCATTTGAGGCCAAGACTATTGTAGCGGACAATGGAGGGCGATATGTAATGGTGAGCGGTAGGCTGCAAGGGACGTGGGTGGTGTTGGTAAACGTATACGCCCCGAACTGGGATGATGCAGGATTCATGAAGCGCATGTTGGGGCGCATTCCGGACCTGGAGATAGGAGGCCTGATAATGGGAGGGGACTTCAATACAGTGTTGGATCCAGCACTGGACCGCTCCAAATCAAGGACTGGAAAGAGGCCAAGGTACTTAGAGGGTTTATGGATCAGATGGGGGGAGTGGACAGGAGTGACCGCAGGCCAGGGAATTTTCTTTCTTCTCCCATGTACACAAAGCCTACTCCCGGATAGATTTCTTTGTTCTGGGTAGGGCGCTCATCCCGAGGGTGGAGGGGACGGAGTATTCGTCTATAGCCGTTTCGGACCATGCCCCACACTGGGTGGAACTGGAGCTGGGAGAGGAGAGGGACCAACGCCCGTTGTGGCGGCTGGATGTGTGACTGCTGGCGGACGAGGTGGTGTGTGGGAAGGTGAGGGGGTGTATCGAAAGGTACTTGGAGGCCAACGACAACGGGGAGGTGCAGGTGGGGGTGGTATGGGAGGCGTTGAAGGCGAGAGCTAATTTCCATTAGGGCTCATAGGGAGAAGACAGAGGGTATGGAAATGGAGAGGTTAGTGGGGGAGATTTTGAGAGTGGACAGGAGATACGCAGAGGCCCCGGAGGAAAGATTACTTGGGGAAAGACGACGGCTCCAGACGAAGTTTGACCTGTTGACCACAGGGAAGGCGGAGGCACAGTGGAGGAAAGCGCAGGGGGCGACCTACGAGTATGGGGAAAAGGCTAGTCGGATGCTGGCACACCAGCTCCGTAAGAGGACGGCAGCGAAGGAAATAGGGGGAATCAAAGATGGAAGGGGAGCCACGGTTCGGAGTGCAACGAAAATAAACAAGGTATTCAAGGCCTTTTATGAAGAGCTGTACAGATCCCAGCCCCCAGCGGGGGAAGAGGGGATGAGACGATTCCTAGATCAGCTGAGATTCCTGAGGGTGGAGGAGCAAGAGGTGGCTGGTTTGGGGGCACCAATTGGGTTGGAGGAGCTGAGCAAGGGTTTGGGCAGGCGTGGAAGGCCCCGGGACCGGACGGACGGATTCCCGGTGGAGTTCTACAGGAAGTACGCAGACCTGTTGGCCCCGCTACTGGTGAGGACCTTTAATGAGGCAAGAGAGGAGGGGACTCTGCTCCCGACAGTGTCGGAAGCGACAATTTCTTTGATCCTAAAGCGGGACAAGGACCCACTGCAATGTGGATCGTACAGGCCGATCTCGCTCCTCAATGTGGAGGCAAAGTTGCTGGCAAAAGTGCTGGCCACGAGGATTGAGGACTGTGTCCCGGGGGTAATCCACGAGGACCAGACGGGATTTGTAAAGGGCAGGCAACTAAACACCAATGTGCGGCGGCTCTTAAACGTGATAATGATGCCATCGGAGGAGGGAGAGGCGGAGATAGTGGCAGCTGTGGACGCGGAGAAGGCCTTTGACTGAGTAGAGTGGGAGTATCTCTGGGAGGTGCTGCGTAGGTTTGGGTTCGGGGTAGGGTTTATCAATTGGGTTAAGCTCCTTTACAGAGCCCCGATGGCGAGTGTAGTGACGAACTGGCGGAGGTCGGAGTACTTTCGACTGTACCGAGGGACGAGGCAGGGGTGCCCCCTGTCCCCCCTGTTGTTCACATTGGCGATCGAACCATTGGCCATGTCATTGAGGGAGTCTAATAAATGGAGGGGGGTGGTCCGAGGGGGAGAAGAGCATCGGGTGTCGCTATATGCAGATGACCTGTTGCTGTACGTGGCGGATCCAATGGAGGGGATGGTGGAGGTCATGCAGACTCTAAGGGAGTTTGGGGAGTTTTCGGGCTATAAGCTCAATGTAGGGAAGAGTGAGCTCTTTGTATTACAGGCGGGGGACCAAGAAAGAGGGATAGGGGACCTACCGCTGAGGAGGGCGGAGGGGAGCTTTCGGTATCTGGGGATCCAGATAGCCAGGAGTTGGGGGACCCTACATAAACTGAATCTGACTAGGTTGGTGGAGCAAATGGAGGAGGATTTCAAAAGATGGGACATGTTACCGCTCTCGCTGGCGGGTAGAGTGCAGTCGGTCAAAATGGTGGTCCTTCCGAGGTTTCTGTTTGTGTTTCAGTGCATTCCCATCGTGATCACTAAGGCCTTTTTTAAGAGAGTAGGCAGGAGTATTATGGGGTTTGTGTGGGCTAATAAGACGCCGAGAGTAAGGAGAGGGTTTCTGGAATGCAGTAGGGACCGAGGAGGGTTGGCGCTGCCAAACCTGGGGAGCTACGACTGGGCAGCAAATGTGGCGATGATCCGCAAGTGGGTTATGGAGGGAGAGGGGGCGGCATGGAAGAGGATGGAGATGGCGTCCTGTAAAGGAACAAGCCTGGGGGCGTTGGTGACGGCACCGCTGCCGCTCTCGCCGACAAAGTATACCACGAGCCCGGTGGTGGCGGCAACGCTAAGGATCTGGGGCCAGTGGAGACGGCACCGGGGTGCAATGGGAGCATTGGTGTGGTCCCCGATCAGGGGTAACCATCGGTTTGTCCCGGGGAAGCTGGACGGGGGGTTCCAGAGCTGGCATCGGGCGGGGATTGGAAGAATGGTCGACCTGTTCATCGACGGGACGTTTGCGAGCCTAGGGGCACTGGAGGAGAAGTTCGAGTTACCCCCGGGAAATGCCTTTAGATATATGCAGGTGAGGGCTTTTGTGAGGCGACAGGTGAGGGAATTCCCGTTGCTTCCGGCACAAGAAGTTTAAGATAGGGTGATCTCGGGTGTTTGGGTCGGGGAGGGCAAGGTGTCGGAAATACACCAGGAGTTGAAAGAAGAGGGGGAAGCGCTGGTAGAAGAGTTGAAGGGTAAATGGGAGGAGGAGCTGGGGGAGGAGATCGAGGAAGGTCTGTGGGCTGATGCCCTAGGTAGGGTTAATTCCTCCTCCTCGTGTGCCAGGCTCAGCCTGATACAATTTAAGGTGGTCCACAGAGCGCACTTGACGGGGGCGAGGTTGAGTAGGTTCTTTGGGGTGGAGGACAGATGTGGAAGGTGCTCAGGGAGCCCGGCGAACCATGTCCATATGTTTTGGTCATGCCCGGCACTGGAGGGGTTCTGGAGAGGAGTGGCGGGAGCAATATCTCAGGTGGTGAAAGTCCGGGTCAAGCCAAGCTGGGGGTAGCAATATTTGGAGTAGTGGACGAACCGGGAGTGCAGGAGGCGAAAGAGCCCGGCATTCTGGCCGTTGCATCCCTAGTAGCCCGGCGAAGGATCTTGCTAATGTGGAAGGAGGCGAAGCCCCCCAGCCTGGAGGCCTGGATAAATGATATGGCTGGGTTCATAAAGTTGGAGAGGATTAAGTTTGCCTTGAGAGGGTCTGCGCAGGGGTTCTACAGGCGGTGGCAACCGTTCCTAGACTATCTCGCGGAGCGTTAGAGGAAGGTCGGTCAGCAGCAGCAGCAACCTTGGGGGTGGGGTGGAGGCGACGTCCTTGGAGGGGGGGGGGAAAGGGGGGACTGCCTGGGAGGGTGGATGAGCAAGAGATAACATGAAGGGTTGGGGAAACTGGCACATACGGGTGAGGGCCAGTGTACAAAGCTGTGTAAATATATCATTTTGCCATGTATATATCTTGCTCTGCACGATTTCTCGTTTTTTTTTGTTACGGGGTGGGGGTTATTGTTTGTAAGGGGGAAAAATTGTGTTAAAAAACTTTAATAAATATATTTTAAGAAAAAAAAGGCTGCAAGCACATGGCACAGATGCTGCACTGTCTCCTTGTTGAGGCAGTGCTTCCTGTGGCACATGCTGTCCATCATTTGTTTGAAGGACCAACGACGCCTCTATACCTTACGCCATTACTGGCCTCCCCCTCTGGGGGTCTCCCTGGCCTGATGGGTGGCAAGGTCTTCAGGGTATGGGGCAGGACCCTGTACATGGGTCGCCGCCTTGAGCCTCTGCCACTGCCTTCTCTGGCGCCTGGCCTCCCAGCACCATTGTGAGGGCAGTTTCCGCGAAGTCCAAGATACCATCCATAATGTAATATCCGTCAGGAATTGGAGAGAGTGAGAGACAGACAATCAGTTAGGGGTTACACCCCGGTTCCCCCAGCTTCCCCCACCCTCACATTCCCTGCCTTCCCTCAGGGTGCCATCCAACATGCCCTGCACATGCACCCCGGCCGCAGCAGTGCCCATGTGCACCGGATCCCGTCCCTATACCCCAGACACCCAGACGTCGCCTGGACCGGACGCTGGTTCCCTCCCCCGTCCACACACCTATCCCCTGGTCACGGGATGTTCCTGGTGCTGAGGGACAGATCCTGGGTGTTCGGATGCTGGCCGCTTCCTCCGATGTTCAGGCAAAGTGTCCAAGCCTCACAGCCTGATTGAAATGTTGGGCAATAACACTTGTCTGCTTCATGCCACATCTACCCACGGGAACTCTCTTGGGAATATTTTAGTTTATTGACGGTATCAAAATACAGAAGACAGTACAATGAGGACACCAAACACTTGGCACCCAGAACAGCAACCCTCCCCCACCCGACAACCTACATCATTGGAAAGGCACACCAGCCCAGACTACCAGAGAAGGCCACTCTAGCAAGGAGCACGGCGAAGGAGAGAGAGAAAAATATGCCACCCCACCCAAGAGGGGGACGGTGCAGCCCAGAACAGGTCCAGCACATTATGAACCAAACCAAATACAGAGCAACCACTGAAGGAGAACACAAAACAGGCAGGAAGACAACAAAGTCACCAGCCGTACACCAAGAACAAAAACCCAAGCAAAAAGCAAAGGAACGACAGCACCAGCTGCTGAGGCAGCGCGTCCCCCACGCCTGCCCCCACAGCAAACTACATCGGAGGAAAAGCGCTCAATGCGTGAGTGAACATCAGTGCATGCATAAAGAGTATATGCGTGAATGACTGTGCGTGCACACCTGTTAGAGTAAGTGTGCATGAGAATGAGCAGCACAGACCACCGGAAAAGGTCATGCGGACATGGGGCACAGCGGAAGAAGGAGAGAGAACATCCACCCCTTCTCCAGCACTGGCAATTCACCAGGGGATCAGGCAATACAAGTGAGATGGTTAACTGCAGACAAGCCCCAGAAGGTCAAACTGACATGGAGCAGAGTGAAAGAGGGAGAGAAAGCGAATACCCCCTCTCCAGCACCGGCAGCGACCCGTTCTAACTCCTAGGCCTCAGAGGCAGGAGGGGTTGCAACTGACGAAAAAATGAACCACAGTTATATTGTCTCCAAATACAATTCTCCCCCCACAAACATAGATCAAACGCAGTACAAAAGGAAAACAAGGTACATCAGCGACCTGCACGGCTCCCATAACGGGAGCAGCAGATGGCTACTGAACATAAAAAGTCACTGGTAGTCCATCAAAGTGTCCCAACGCAACCTCCAGGCTGTGTAGTTTAACCGGGCCGCCGCCCCTCCTCTCCTGCAGTATCTGCGTCTGATGTTCCATCACCACCCTGCCCGAGGGCCAGGCCAAAGGAACACAGGGGGCATTAACAGGTGGCCCACAAATCCAGAGCAGAATACACAGTCAATGCACAAAACAAATGTTTAAAAACATGCATAGACTGCTCAGGCAAGCCCTCTTGCATCCTCAGCCCGATAATAGGCCCAACAAAATCTTCTCTTCGCTGCATTCCAGGTGAAAGAGACCAAAAGACACCTACATTCTTCCTTCCATCCAGAAAGCAGCAAGTAAGCCCAAGGGGAAGAGACAGCAAGAAAGTATAAAAAGACAGCAGCAAACAAACCCTCAGACTACCACGGACAGGGTTTTGTCACGGGGGTGTTCGGTGGGACGGAAAGGCAGCAGCTGGAGCTGTACCTGTTATGGGTATTCACAATCCGGGTAGCATGCTGGACCTGCGGGCACTGTGCCTCCTTGCCCCGCGCCCAGCTCAGGGTGCCCCGCGCCCAGCTCAGGGAACCCCCGCCTCCAATGATGGCAGCCCCGGTGCACCGGGCTGACTGCCCAATTTCCAAGGTGGCTACTCACCTCCTCAGATCCATTGCCATTGCATTAGCTTCATGTTTTTAAACGGGTGTAATAGACGGCGCACGGATCACCTCCTCCTGGGGAGGTTGTTAGATCACGGGAGGCCGTTCTACAGAGATTGGTCTTAATTGACAATTATTGGTTTCTTGCCACGCCGTGGCAGGATCCTGATCTCGCCAACGGGACCGGGCGGGTTAGATTGGAAGTCGATCAGTGCCTGGAGTGTCTCCCGATTTCGGCCTCTCACACAATCTAACTGGCCCGCTTGTTTCCGCACCTGGCAACGTGACCAATAGATCATGTCCTCTGTGTTTAAAATCAAGTTTGTTTTAACATACAAGATACCAATTGGTCAGAGTCATCATTCCTGGGGTAAAGTAGCCTTTTCTCTCAGTTTTACAAACAGAAAAATGTTTGGGGGGGTTCACATCCAGTATCCTAACACAAATTGGGGTATGATCTGGTATCCTAACATAGTTAAGATCTAGCAAAGGAACTATTACTTTTTAAAAGTAAATTTAGAGCATTAAATTATTTTGTTTCCTAATATAGGGGTAATTTAGTGTGGCCAATGCACATCTTTGGGTTGTGGGATTGAGACCCATGATGACATGGGGAGAATGTGCAATCTCCACGCAGACAGCAATCCGGAGCCGGGATTGAACCCGGGTCCTCGGTGCCGTGAGGCAGCAGTGCTAACCACTGCGCCACCTTGCTGCCCAGCAAAGGAACTATTACATGTATATATAAAACACATTTGAAAAGGAAATAGGGCCAGGGGACAGGCAAACAGCTAATGTTATTCCTACATAAACAAGTCCAGGAATATGTTTAGCACAGTGAGTTAAACAGCTGGCTTGTGATGCAGAACAATGCCAGCAGCGTGGGTTCAATTCCCGTACCGGCATCCCCGAACAGGCGCCAGAATGTGGTGACTAGGGGCTTTTCACAATAACTTCATTGAAGCCTACTTGTGACAATAAGCGATAGGGCAGCACGGTAGCATTGTGGATAGCACAATTGCTTCACAGCTCCAGGGTCCCAGGTTCAATTCCGGCTTGGGTCACTGTCTGTGCGGAGTCTGCACATCCTCCCGGTGTGTGCGTGGGTTTCCTCCGGGTGCTCCGGTTTCCTCCCACAGTCTAAAGATGTGCAGGTTCGGTGGATTGGCCATGATAAATTGCCCTTAGTGTCCACAATTGCCCTTAGTGTTGGGTGGGGTTACTGGGTTATGGGGATAGGGTGGAGGTGTTCACCTTGGGTAGGGTGCTCTTTCCAAGAGCCGGTGCAGACTCGATGGGCCGAATGATCTCCTTCTGCACTGTAAATTCTATGATACACCAATTAGCTTAACATCATTGGTAGAAAAGATATTGGCTCGGATTTTGCAGGTACAATGACAATTAAACTATTATCTTTCAGAGTAATTAAAACCGTGAAACTGACAACAAATTTGGTGTCCAGATATACAGAGATAAACACAGAATCCAAGATGTTACTGACCCCCTGCTCCTCCAAACAGTGGGATGTTGAAGCTGCTATAGGTAGAATTCTTCTGGAATCATTTGAATTGGTGTCCGGGGGAAATGGTGGTTTAGAGGTAATGTCACTGGACTAATAATCCAGAGTTCCAAGTTAATGCTATTCGGGTGATGGTGACAGAGGAGGAAACTCTGTCACTAGAAGGGTTCAAAATTGATGAAGAGATGGTATTGGATAAACTGTCAGTATTTAAAGTTGACAAGGCACCGGGAAGAAATGAGATGCATAAACATTATGCCAAGTACTCCAGCTGGATTTTAATTCTTGCTAAACTGGTTTAATTTGCTGATTCATGATTCTAGTGATTATTTATTTCCGTGGCTGTATTAGTAATGAAACAAGTGCTGTAAGACATAAGAAGCAACTACTAGCAGGGGATAGTATGGCACGTTTTTCTCTCTAAAGGAAGTTACAGTTGGGAAGGTAGGATGCAGAATATAGGATAGGGATATTTAGCCCTTCAAGCCTGCTCCACCATTAATTGTGATGATGGCTGTTCGGCAACCTAATTCCATATACCCCTCTTTTGACCCAGTTCCCTTGAAACCTTATAACAGGAACTTATGAGTCTCAGATCTAAAATTGCCAATTGGGTATAGGGAGTGCAATGTCGAAGTTTGAAGATCATCCTAATTACGCGTGAGTATATCAAGATCTAGCCAAGATCAGATTGGTAAATGGCACCTGTTCAAGTGGCACTTTTATTTCATATTGAAGCATAATTGAAGACATCTTTTTTCACCATAGCACCTTGCCTTTGAAGTGACAGTTATCCAACTCTGCCCCTTCGTAGGTGAAAAACCAGTATCAATAGCTATTTACATACTTTCAACAGTTTGAAAATTTATTTTTGTCAATACTTCTCCAGAACATCAAAAAATCCTGCACAATAATTTCATCAGTTGACCACTATATTTGCATTTAACACCTCCTTTAATATATTATACATACAATTATTATTTTATTTACATAGGGAGGTTATTGTCAATAGCCAGCTTTTAAAGGTACACTGTTGTAAGGCACTTTTGTTAGGTAGATTAGACATTTGTGGGTGGAAACACTGGAGCATTTCAAAATAATATTTGGATTGAAACTAGCTATGGAGATTAGAGTAATATTGACTTGAATAATATTGTTTCAATGATTACGTTCTGTAACTGGATTGCAAATGTTCACACTTCACAGGTATCAAACATTGTTTCCAGTTTTCAATAATTCTTCTCCCTCTTTTGTCGTCACCTGGATAGGTGCATAGACGCTGGCATCAGTTACTGCCAGCTATTATCAATTCACTTCTTGAAATATAATATAGAAAAACTAAAATTGCCTGGTTTATTTAAAAGAAAAAGTCAAACTAAGGAGCTTGTTGCAGCAAAGAGGAAACTGGTGGTAACAGTACCATATCATAAGTTCACAAAAACAGAAAATGCTGGGCAATCTCTTTGAGTCATCCGATTTGAAAGGTTAGCTCCATTCTCTCGCCACAGATGATGTCAGACCTGCTGAGATGGTCCAGCATTTTCTGCTTTCGTTTCAGATTCCAGCATCCGCTGTAATTTGCTTAAATCATAAGATAATCTCTCCCTCTGACTAAACTCAGTGATCCTTCAGCTCTGCTGGCCAAATTTGTTCCTCCTCTTGATCTGGTTGTTTTCCCCTTCTGTCATACTAGCTGGTGGCAGAAATGTTTCTATTTTGTCACAATGATACAAAAAGCTTATTCAGAGGCCTGGCAAACATCTAATACAATTCCAATATGAACAATTCTAGCAAAACATAGACCAATTAGCTTAGCATCATTAGATACAAAAGATATTAGCCAGGATTTTGCAGTTGTAATGATGATGGAGCTGTCAGCTTTCATTATAACTGTGAAAGTGACAGTAACACCTGGTGTCTGGACATGCATAGTTAAACAGAGAAACCAAGAACCTACTGTCAGTGATTCCCTGTCCTTCCACAGAGTGTGCGGCAGGTGGAATCCTCTGGAATCATTTGAATACACATTAACTTCCACTTTTATGCTGTTTGTTTCAGTTAAAGACACCTTAACAAGTTACGCCTTGTTGAATGGTATTCATTGGCGTTTTGACAAATGTCTCCATTATGATTAGACGTTCCTAAGATTTTTATAATCTATTTTTTAAAAGTTTATGTATGATATATCATCTTCTACATTAAGCCCATGTGTATGTCACAATTTTTATTTCACTATCCATAAAGTTAGAGAAAATGAAGCATAAGTCATGTTTTTCACTTTCTGGTGTATTGCCTGTGAGAATACTTCAATGTGATTGGCTGTTTGGCTTGCTTGAGAATTTGCTTTTGCTGACACCGGAGATCCCTATTGAGCCGGTGCCTGAATCAAAGTAATGTTGCGAAATCCATGCCACAGAGACTGTTTGGTCATTATGAGAGCTTTCTTTGAGTTGAGTGGTGATCACCTCCACTTTTCCTAACCACAAAGTCTTGGGCTGTTGGAATTATTCCGCAAAGTTGTAAAAGAAAGACATTTTGAGATTTTTTTTTTTAAATTAAGAAAAGTCGACACAAATTCCAAAAGAGGTCATGCTTGGTCAACCTTATTGAATTATCATAGAATTTACAGTGCAGAAGGAGGCCATTTGGCCCATCGAGTCTGCACCGGCTCTTGGAAAGAGCACCCCTCCCAAGGTCAACATCTCCACCCTATCCCCATAACCCAGTAACCCCACCCAACACTAAGGGCACTTTTGGACACTAAGGGCAATTTATCAAGGCCAATCCACCTAACCCGTACATCTTTGGACTGTGGGAGGAAACCGGAGCACCCGGAGGAAACCCACGCACACACGGGGAGGATGTGCAGTGACCCAAGCCGGAATTGAACCTGGGACCCTGGAGCTGTGAAGCAATTGTGCTATCCACAATGCTACCGTGTGATTCTTTGAAGAGGCAGCAGAAAAATAAATCAGTAGACATACATTTGGACCTGGACCCTGGCACAAGCTAAATGATACAATTTTGAGGAGAGTGCAAGAACAGGTGTCTTGGGAATGCATATTCACAAATTCCTGAAGATGGCAGCGTAGATAGTTAATAAGACAGTTAAGAATGCATCGACAACATTTGGCTTTGTAAGTGGTGCACTGAAATCTAAAACAAGGAGGTTATGCTAAGTCCTTACAAATCACTAGTTAGGCCTCAGCTGGAGTATTGAGTACAATTCTGGACATCCCATTTTTTGATGAAATGTTATTGACCTAAAACATTACACTGTTTCTCTCTCCACAGATGCTGCCTGTCTTTCTGCGCATTTCCAGCATTTTGTGGATTTATGAAGTTTTTGGAAAGGTGACTGAAATGGTGGACAGTGGAATGTCTATAGATATTATTTATATGGATTTCCAGAACACATTTGAAAAAGTCCCTCACAGGAAAACGTTAACTAAAGTTGAAGCCAATAGAATTGAAGGCAATTTACTAATCTGGTTAGGAAATTGGCTGCACAGCAGAGAATAGGGATAATGGGCAGACACTCTAATTGGCAGCATAGGACTCTTGTGCTGGATTCTTTAATCAAGGTGGGTAGCGGGAGTCAGGAAAATTCCCAGCTCTACCCACCTGTCCCGGGCGAATTCACAAGGAATGGCATGATTTTCAATGTTGCGGGGGGAGAGGGCACTGTTGGGTGCTGAAGTGGGCTGCCGAAAAGGCCTAGTGCTGTGGAATTGTAATGACAAAAGCAAAGCGCACTAGCCCTTATCCGTCACACCTTATCACACTCCCCACTCCACATACACCCATGCCCCATCCATGCCACCTCATTGCTCCACTCAACCCCCATGGTCCCTCATGCCCCCATGCCAATATATGCCTGCACCACCCTCTACGATCCCTCATGCCCCCATGCCGAGCTATGCCAATTCTGAAAATCTGAAAGAAAAACTGAAAATGCTGGAAATACTCAGCAGGTCTGGCAACATTTGCAGAGAACATTACATATTTGTAAAAAGAATGTTTCTAGCAAAAATCATCCATTTATAACTTTCTACTTTCTTAAAATAAGACCTCACTTTTACTACAGGCCAAGTGTCAATTATCCAGACTCTTGAAAGTATCAATAAAGTTTGGTTTAGCTCAGTAGGCTAGACAGCTGGTTTGTAATGCAGAACAAGGCCAGCAGTGGGGTTCAATTCCTGTACCAGCTTATCCGAACAGGTGCCGGAATGTGGCGACTAGGAGCTTTTCACAGTAACTTCATACTTGTGACAATAAAAGATTATTATTATTATAACTGGAACTGCAAATACTTGAAGCATTCACCATCTTATGCAAATAAACATTGTGCAAATGACAGAAGAGATCAGATAGCCAGAGCTGAGAGTCAAGCAATGTTTTTCTCTGAGACTCTGGTGTTTCAGTATTCTAATAGATGTCTGGGCTCACGGTAGCACAAGTGGATAGCACTGAGGCTTCACAGCGTCAGGGTTCCAGGTTCAATTCCCCGCTGGGTCACTGTCAGTGCAGAGTCTGCACGTTCTCCCCGAGTCTGCATGGGTTTCCTCCAGGTGCTCCGGTTTCCTCCCACAATCCAAAGATGTGCAGGTTAGGTGAATTGGCCATGATAAATTGCCCTTAGGGACGAAAACGGTTAGGAGGGGTTATTGGGTTAGGGTGAAAATGAGGGCTTAAGTGGGTTGGTGCAGACTCGATGGGCCGAATGGCCTCCTTCTGCACTGTTTGTTTTCTGTTCCACCAAGAATACTTGACGTGAGAAGATGGTGCACATCAAGATAGGTTAGTGGGGGTGCCGATGGTAGGGACTTCTGGAGGCTGATTGTTCAGAGGGGCATTGGATGAAGGTAGAAAGAACCAAGAGCTCAGATGGTCGAGGACCCAGAGAAAGCAGCCAATGGAACCTGCACTTTCTCAGTCCACTGTCTTCGTTTGCAAGCCATGAGGCAGCGACTGCCATGCCAGAGTGCAACGCCTGAGCCACACACGTGATGTTTAGCACAGAGTTGACTGTGGTGAACGTATTATGGTAACCATTCACCACTGTATTACATTGTACTATGCTGTTGCCCATGTGGGCTCCACCTATGGACCATTGTACTGTATTACACCGCTTGTATCATGTTGGTGCCCTTGTGTGCTCCGCCACTGGCTCTGCCCCTTGAGGGGAAGTATATAGAGCAGCTGTCCTGTAGGCGGCTCTCAATGCAGAGCAGTCGCAAGCAGGCACTGTTCTAGTTGATTAAAGCCACTGTTCACTTCAACTATTTTCTCGTGTGAATTGATGGTCGCATCAATTTAATCAACTACAACATTGTGATGGAAGCAGCCCTCAAACCTGACCGACTGGAACTCGACCCACAGGCCGCGGAAGCCAAAGGGATTTTTTCACACTGGCTCCGATGTTTCGAGGCCTACTTCGCTGCCTCCTCCTTGCCCTCCATCACCGATGAACCGAAGCTGAGCCTCCTCCACGCCCGGGTAAGCCATCGAATCTCCGTGCAACTCGAGGAAGCATACGCAGACGCGCTCGCGATGCTGAAGCGTCAATACGTGAGGCTGGTGAACAAAGTGTTCGCACGGCATCTCTTTACCACTCGCCGCCAACGCCCCGGGGAATCGCTGGAGGAGACCTCAAAATCCTCACGCGAAGCTGCAACTACAAGGCCGTCAAGGCCTCCCAACACATGGAACTCGCCGTCCGGGATGCCTACGTGGCTGGAGTCCGGTCCAACTACGCCTGACAGCGCCTGCTCGAGAAGGGCGACCTCGACCTAGAAGAGACGGTAAAACTAGCCACCTCCCTAGAAGTAGCGTTCCAGAGCCTCAACGCTTTCCCCTCTGAATTCGCGACCCCCTCGTGGACACCCGACCACAGATATCCCAGGCCTGTGCCACGCGGCTACCCGCCCATCCCGGGGGACTGCCCTGCTACTCTTGCGGCCAGAGCCAGCACCCCAGGCAGCGTTGCCCGGCTCGGAACGCGAACTGTAGCGACTGCGGCAAGAAAGACCACTTTGCCAAAGCTTCCCTGACCAGGTCCAAGTCCTCCAAATCACAGGCCCGACTCTCAGACTCACAGGCTCGCAGACCCCGCAGCGTGGCTGCGGCCTGCTGGCTCCGCCCCCTTCGGACGCGTCACCCGCCTCGTGTTGTCCGTGGGGGCAGCCATCTTCGACTCTACACAACACGTGCGACTCATGGGGGCCGCCATCTTCACCGCCGTCTGACACGTGCGACCGATGGGGGCCGCCATCTTGGCCGCCATCTTCAACACCGCCCGACACGTGCGACCGATGGGGCAGCCATCTTGGGACCACCCCACCACCTCTGACCACGCTGACTACCTGCAACTTGGCGTGGTCACCCTTGACCAGTCACGCCCAAAGCACCTCAGGAACTCCATGATGACCATCCGGATAAATGGGCAAGAAATGCCCTGCCTGTTTGACTCCGGGAGCACGGAGAGCTTCGTTCACCAAGACATGGTAAGGTGCTGTTCTCTCCAAATCTACCACGCATTCCAAACAATCTCCGTCGCTTCTGGATCGCACTCAGTGCAGATCCGGGGGTACACCATCGCGAACCTCGTGATATAGGGCGTCGAATACGCTAACTTTAAACTGTATGTACTCCCCGATCTCTGCGCTCCTCTTCTGTTGGGACTGGACTTCCAGTGCAACCTCAGGAGCCTGACACTAAAGTTTGGCGGGCCCCTACCCCCCCCTCACGGATTGTAGTCTCGTGACCCTGAAGGTCGACCCTCCACTGTTATTCGCGAATCTCAACGCCGACTGTAAACCCGTCGCCACCAGGAGCAGACTGTACAGTATCCAGGACAGGGCGTTTACCAAGTCCGAGGTCCAGCGGCTCTTGCGGGAAGGGATCATCGAGGCCAGTAACAGCCCCTGGAGAGCCCAGGTGGTGGTCGTCAGGACCGGGGAAAAGAACCGGATGGTTGTAGATTACAGCCAAACCATAAACCGGTATACGCACCTCAATGCGTACCCCCTTCCCCGGATAGCGGACATTGTTAATCAGATTGCACACTACCGGGTGTTCTCCACGGTAGATCTGAAGTCCGCATACCACCAGCTCCCAATCCGCCCGGAGGACCGCCACTACGCGGCCTTTGAGGCAGACGGCCGCCTCTTCCACTTCCTCTGGGTCCCCTTCGGCGTCACCAACGGGGTCTCGGTCTTCCAAAGAACGATGGACCGAATGGTGGACAAGTACGGGCTGCGGGCCACATTTCCGTACTTGGACAACGCCACCATCTGCGGCCACGACCAGCAGGACCACAACGCCAACCATCAGAAGTTTCTCCAAACCGCCCAAGCCCTCAACCTCACTTATAACAAGGAGAAATGCGTTTTCCGCACAACCAGACTAGCCATCCTCGGCTATGTCGTGGAAAACGGAGTTCTAGGGCCCGACCCCGACCATATGCACCCCCTCCTGCAACTCCCCATTCCCCACTGCCCCAAGGCCCTGAAAAGGTGCCTCAGGTTCTTTTCCTATTATGCCCAGTGGGTCCCCAACTATGCTGAGGCCCGCCTGGCCTTCACCTGCATCAAGGCAGATATTACCAAAGCCGCGATGCGCGCGATGGATGAGTCCGTTCCCTTCCAAGTGGACAGCGATGCGTTAGAGGTCGCCCTCGCCGCCACCCTTAACGAGGCAGGCAGACCAGTAGCATTTTTCTCTCGTACCCTCAACGCCTCCGAAATTCGACACTCCTCAATCGAAAAAGAAGCTCAAGCCATCGTGGAAGCTGTACGGCACTGGAGGCACTACCTCGCTGGTAGGAGGTTTACCCTCGTCACTGACCAACGGTTGGTGTTCGACAATACACAGCGGGGCACGATCAAGAACGATAAAATCTCGAGGTGGAGGATCGAACTCTTCACCTATAATTACGATATAGTGTATCGTCCTGGGAAGCTCAATGAGCCCCCAGATGCCCTGTCCCACGGCACATGCGCCAGCACGCAAGATAACCGACTCCGGGCTATCCACGATGACCTCTGCCATCCGGGGGTCACCCGGCTTATCCACTACATCAAGGTCCGCAACCTGCCCTACTCTACCGAGGAGATCAGTGCCATGACCAGGGACTGCCAAATCTGCGCTGAGTGTAAGCCGCACTTCTATCGACCGGATAAGGCCCATCTGGTGAAGGCATCCCGCCCCTTTGAGCGCCTCAGTATCGACTTCAAGGGGCCCCTCCCCTCTACCAACCGCAACACGTATTTCCTCAACGTCATTGACGAGTACTCCCGCTTCCCCTGACCGCGGCCACTGTCATTAAGGTCCTACATAGTATCTTCACATTGTTCGGTTTCCCCACTTACGTCCACAGTGGCTGGGGCTCCTCGTTTATGAGCGACGAACTGAATCAGTACCTGCTTGGTAAAGGCATCGCCTCGAGCAGGACTACCAGTTACAACCCCCGGGGAAATGGACAGGTGGAGAGGGAGAACGCGACGGTGTGGAAGGCCATCCTCCTGGCCCTGCGGTCTAGGAATCTCCCAGCTTCCCACTGGCAGGAGGTCCTCCCCGACGCGCTCCACTCCATTAGGTCACTTCTTTGGACAGCCACGAATGAGACCCCTCATGACCGCCTATTTGTTTTCCCTAGGAAATCCACCACCGGGGTCTTGCTTCCGTCCTGGCTGAAAACACCGGGGCCCATCCGGAAACACATGAGGAGCCATAAGTCCGACCCCCTGGTCGAGAGGGTCCAGCTCCTCCACACCAACCCCCAGTATGCATACGTAGCGCACCCCGACAGCTGACAAGATATGGTCTCCCTCTGGGACCTTGCACCCGCAGGATCCCCTACCATCACCTACCCCCCAAACCTACACCAAACAGCGCCCCCGCCACTACATGGCCTCTACACCCCCTCCTATACCCCCTCCCCCCATCGACGACCTACAGGGATGAAGCTGCAGAAAACATGCTCCCGGAGTCCATACCTGTGCCCGCATTGACGAATTCAACACCCATGCCCGCACCGACGAGTTCGACACCCGTGCCCACTGCGAAACCAGAGCTCAGGCGATCGCAGCGCACGATCAGGGCGCCTTTCACCCCCGCCGGACTTAAATTTTTTAACAGGGGGCGAATGTGGTGAACGTATTATGGTAACCATTCACCACTGTATTACATTGTAGTACGCTGTTGCCCATGTGGGCTCCACCTATGGACCATTGTACTGTATTACACCGCTTGTATCATGTTGGTGCCCTTGTGGGCTCCGCCCCCTTGAGGGGAGGTATATAGAGCAGCTGTCCTGTAGGCGGCTCTCAGTGCAGAGCGGTCACAGACAGGTACTGTTCTAGTTGATTAAAGCCACTGTTCACTTCAACTCTCTGACTCGTGTGAATTGATGGTCGCATCATTGACCAACAAGGTGTAAGCTTTGTCTCATGAGACGGAAGGCTGCCAAAGAACGTGTCTAAGTAACAAGATGCTTAAATTCCAAAATAATTAATTAGATGCAGTTAACTCTGTAATGTCCTCTGCAAATGTTTTTCCAGCATTTTCTGTTTTACTTTCAGATTTGCAGCATTTTGCCTTTCAAATTGTAGGTGCAGCACGTTTGATACTTCAACGGAAGTCTTGATCAGGAGATGCAAAATACAAAAAATATGCATGGCAGCTCAAAAGCTGAGACAGTGTGCAGGAAGAGAGTAGAGTGGAAAATTGCAGACACCTTTTTGGAAAGCAGAAGAGGAGAAAGGAGCATGATGATGTCATGTGTTATTTACAGCCAGCATGTTTACAACAACCAGTTGATTTACACACCTTGATAGTCAATATAGGATTCCACAATTTCTTGATTGCAAAGCTACTATATGGCTAATAGAGGAACATACATAGTGAAATGACCTTTTTCTCTACATACACATTCGAATTATATATTCACACGCTTACAACTAAAGTATAGGATATGGAAGAAAGTATATAATCAAAAACGAGCTTTCTTAAGTCGTCAGGTTTCTCAGGAGGGGATTCCTTGCAAATTTGATTCAAGCACGTTTATTACTAATCTCTACCAAAGTGTAATCCAAGTGTTTGTCAAACAGGATGTATTGAGTGGGGATTGAGGGAGTAATGCCTTGGGGTTGCACATTCACGTACTGTCTGGTGCAATCTGTGCCACTCTTGCACAAAGCTGCTGCAGTCACGCAAACATCTCGTGTAGGCACGAACAGCCAATTGGATAGAACATGGGCCTGAGAATAACCAGTTAGAAGGCGCTGAATACAATTGCCGTGTGAAAACAGCCAATAAGAAGCGCAAGCAATGGATGGGCGCAGTCTGGGGGAGGATTCCAGCTGAAGTGACGGGCGAACAAGAATTTATGCAAGAACACACGCACACGAACTCCGAAATGGAAAACGGCAGAAAGCAAGTTATCAACTTCGGTGCCGGTCCTTCCAAGCTCCCACTACCGGTGAGATATTCTGTGTCCCTTCTCTGTTAACCCCGAGAATGCAACTCTGACGCCGAGGTGGCATGTCGGACAATTGAATTGAAAACCGTTTGAAGTTGAAACCTATGTGTGTGTGTATGTCTATCACAACGATGAATAGAATGGAGGGTTTTGCTGGTAACTTACCATGGATGTGAGAGCAGAGACCTTTTAAAAAAAAAAAAAATGTACGCTTTTGTATATTGCACATGCTGCTCTTTCGTAGATATAGATTAAATTTAAAACGGATGTTATTTGTCGTCTTTTATGCCTTTTCTAAAAAAAATTTTAAATAAATGTTTTTTATTGGGTTTTTGAACATAGTATATTTACCATTATGTACACAGGATAAGAAACATATATAGAAGAGAAGGGCACACGCAAATATACCAAAGAAAATAAATAATAAAAAAAATACAATAACAAATAAAATAGAATAACTGGTAATAGAATAACTAGAATAACCAACTCAACAGCAGCAACTCTGTACACCTGGCTAAATTATTTACAACACCTAGGTTACAACACAGGTAGCCGACTGTTTGTGGGGGGGAGGGGAGGGGGAGGGGGAGGGGGAGGAAGGGGGGGGGGGGTGGAGACTGGGGAGTTAAATATACATTCGGGTGCCGGAGAAACAATTACAGTGGGCAATACTCAAATGGGTTTGGTGTTGTCGCTTGCTTCTCCCGTACGGATCTCGCTGCCGTATCGCGCTCACCTCTGCTTCTGCAATTCCTCCTGTCTTTCGTCTTTATTCTCCTTGTTCCCTGCTCCTGGAGATGCCAGGTTCGTATTGTATCCCGTGCCTTCCTTCTGGCTCTCACTTCCCTGCCTCTCTTTCCCCCCCCCCCCCCCCCGCCGGTTCTCCTCTCTTGTTCCCTGCCTCTTCCCTCTCTTCTACCCCCCCCCCCCCCCCCCCCCCCGGTTTGCCTTTCTTTCCTCTTAGGTTTAGCTGTCTTACCCCCCCCTGCTCCCTCCCCCTCTCCCGGTCTATCTCTCCCTCTCATGCTTTGGCTACTTTCCCCTGATTCTTGGCTACATGGCTATTCTTCCGCTTGTTCGTTGGCCACAAACAGGTCCCGGAACAATTGTGTGAATGGCTCCCACGTTCTGTGGAAGTCGTCGTCTGACCCTTGGATGGCGAATTTGACTTTCTCCATTTGGAGAGATTCCGAGAGGTCAGACAGCCAGTCTGCAGCTTTGGGTGGTGCTGCTGAGCCTTTTATAAAATGCCTCCCCTTTGACCACTTCACCCAGTGGTGAAGGGGAAGTAGAGTATTTACAATTGGTGTGATCTTGCAAAATACATTATCAATATTTTATATTCTTGGAAATGCTAGGATTCCTAAGGTTGTTTAAAGGGCATATTTGATAATCTATATTAGTATCACAAGTAGGCTTACAGTAACACTGCAATGAAGTTACTGTGGAAAAAACCCTAGTTGCCACACTACGGCGCCTGTTCGGGTACGCTGAGGGAGAATTCAGAATGTTCAATTCCCCTAACAGCACGTCTTTCACCACTTGTGGGAGGAAACTGGAGCACCCGGAGGAAACCCACGCAGACACTGGGAGAATGTGCAGACTCCGCATAGACAGTGACCCAAGCCGGGAATCGAACCTGGGTCCCTGGTGCTGTGAAACAACAGTGCTAACTAACCATTGTGTTACTGTGATGTGTATCACCTATTTAAATGTATTGGTAAAGCACTCTAGTCGAGTGTATTTTCTATTGTGTCTAGCTCATGGCTAATAGCCAGTGAATCACATGAGATGGCTTCTCTTCCCAAACCTGGACAGTTACCTCTGGTGGCCCCACCCTATTTCTCACTAATACGCAGCCCCTCCTCTGCCACATCATCCATTTTTACATCAATGGTGATGATATCCAGCTCCACATACCTCAATTCCTATGCCATCTGTAAATGGTCTGACATCCAGTATTAGATGGGCAGACACTTTCTGCAATTCATCTTGAGGAAGACTGAAGTCTTTGGTCCCTGCTACAATCTTGGTTCTTCAACCACTGACTTCATTCTTCTCCATTGCAACTGTTTGAGACTGAATCAGTCAGCTTACCTTTGTCATATTTGACCCCAAGGTGTGTTTCTAATCATATACCAGTGCCATCACCAATACTGCCTACTTTCAGTCTTGTAATATTTCCTGGCTGCACTGTTTCCTCTGCTCATCTGGTGCTGAAGCCCTCCATGTTGTTACCTTTTTAGACTCGACTATTCCAATAGATTCCTGGCCTCTTTATGTCTTCTCTTCCATGGACTTGAGGTCATTCAAAACTCTGCTGCCTATCCTAACTTGCGTCAGATACTGTTCACCATCATCCCAATATTCATAGTTGTGTAGCTTGTTGGCATTTAAAAAAATTCTCAGCCTTGTTTTCAGATTTGTCTGTTGCCTCTGTAACCTCCGGCCCACAACCCTCCAATAACTGTACTCTTCTAATTGTAGACTCATGAATGTCTCTGATTTTAAATACTCCACTATTGATGGCTGTGCCTTCTGCTGACCAGACATTGAGCTGTAGAATTCCTCACATCTGTTCCTCTGCTTCTTTTACTTTCCTGAAGCCCCTCCTTTTAAAATCTAACTGATTGACAAAGCTTTTGGTCATCATCTTATGGGACTTGGTGCTAAGTTTTGTTTGATATTGTGTCTTGATATTTCAATGTGTTAAAGATGCTAAATAAATAAATGTCCATCACATTTCTCCCTCTCGATAGCTCTTTGATGAAGAGTCATATGGATGTGAAACATCACTTCTGTTTCTCTTTCCGTAGATGCTGCCAGATCTGCAAGTTTTTTTTCTCAGCGTTTCCTGTTTTTATTTTGATATAAATAAATGTCCTTGTTGTTAAATATGCAAATTTAAGGTTATTTTTGGTAATTTTGTGATGTAGGCTTATCCTTGCACATGGTTGGTTGGAATAATTCCAGCTGAGACTTTTTTCATCTGATCAGTCAGAATTTTCTAATCATTGGTATCTACTTATTCCCTGATAAAACTATTTTGGCACCATGTAGCAGCTACAAATGTTTCACTGAATAATGTTAGAGAAGATTTCCTTAACCGGTTATAAAACAAATTTGGAAGGTTTTTGGTATTTTACTTAATAATTAAACATTATTCAATGGACTGCGTGGTATGCATCACTGACTTTTCAGAGTAAGCAGTCTTACAACACCAGGTTAAAGCCCAATAATTGGACTTTAACCTGGTGTTGTAAGACTTCTTACTGTGCTTCCCCCCCAGTCCAACGCCAGCATCTCCACATCATTGCTTTTTAGAGCTATCTGCTGACATAATTTTTCATCCTGATTTGTAATGTTCGTGTTGGATGGTCTGATTTATATTACAAGAATACTTGTAGCTAAAGCTAGAAACAATTTATTAACATTAACTGTGTCAAATATATACAAAACAACAGGTGAATAACAGTATGAACATGCACAAAGCACTATCTCTCTCCCAGCTCCCCAGTCAGTCTGAGGTCACCTGACTGATGCTCACTTGTATACTAATGAGACTCCTAGTGTCAGTCGGTGAATTACACCACAGCCATGATATCACTACACTGATAACTTGGGCCAACATCTGGCTTCTGCACGCTTCCTAAAATTAATTTCTTGTCAATGTATTTAACAAAGCTGTAAATAATCATCATCCCGATCAGCATTGCAGGTTGTTGACCTTTTCAGATGTCTTAATTTCCTCTTTTAAGTCGACTCAGTGCCACATTTAATCCTGTAATAATTTAAGTGACAACAATAGTTTTTATTGCTGCATTTTGAGTCTTGGAGTTTTTCATTCACTCATGAGATGAGAATGTTGTGGAAAAACTGAGCATTTATCCCAATTGCTGTTGAGAAGGTAATGGCCAGCCCCTGCCTTGGCCACTTTAGTTGTGGTATGGGTACACCCACTAGCTTTGGGTAAGAAGTTCCTGCAATTTTACATTGCAAGAATAAAACAATTAATTTCTAGCCCTTGTAATCTTGTTCTGTGACTGAAGGAAGGCCATTTGGCCCATAGAGCCTGCACCTACCCTCTGATAGAGCCCATCCTAACCCCGTAACCTCACCTAACCTATTTTGACACAGAGGGGCAATTTAACATGGCCAACCCACCTAACCTGCACATCTTTGGACTATGGGAGGAAATTGGTGCACCCGGAGGAAACCCACACAGACATGGGGAAAAAGTGTAAACTCCACCCAAGACCAGAATTGAATCTGGTGCTGGAGTGCCCATCAAGTTGGCCTTTCAATGTTGCTGTCGCTGCCTTCATCTAGTCCAGTGGAGAGCATTCCATCACTTTCTTCATTGTGCCTTGTCCATGATAGAGAAGCTCTGGGGAGTCGGGAGGTGAGTTACTGGCTATACCCAGCCTCTAACCTGCTCTTATAGCCAGAGGATTTGAGGTTGGTCCAGTTGGTGGTGGATACGAGGCTAATGGTGGGTTATTCAGTGACGATGTCCCTTTGAATGTCATGGAAAGGTGGTTAGATTCTGTCTTTTGAGATAGTCGTTACCTCACAATTACAATGGGTGAATGCTACTTCGCACTTGTCTTGTCAACCCTGGATGTTATCCAGGTCTTAGTGCATGAATAGCTTCATTATCGAAGGAATCATAAATTGACTGAACGCTGAAATCATCAATGAACATCCCCACGTGATGGAGGGAAGTCCATTGAAGATGGTTGGAGCACTGACTTGGAATGTATTCTTCATCAGATATCACTGGAATTCAGCTCTTTTAGTCCATATTTGGATCAAGGCAGTAATGTGGTCCCGGCAGAACCAAAATAGGACACTGGTGACTTAAGTGCTACCTAATAGCACTGTTGGTAATGCCCTTCTGTCACTTTGCTGTTTGAGAATGGACTGATGGGGTGATAATGAATCAGATTTGATTGTACCTGTTTTTTTTTTTTATTGGCAGATAATACAAGCCTGGATTGTTTTTCACATTATTGGGTAGATGCCAGTGTTGGAGCTGTACTGGGACAGCTTTTCTAGGAGTGTAGTGGAGCATAAATCTTCACTGTAGCACGGATGTTATCAAAGCCCATAGCCTTTTGCTCTATCCAGTGCATTCAGCTGTTTCTTCATGTTCACATGGAGTGAATCAGATTGGCTTCTGTGTTAAAAGAATCACAATGATCATCCACTTGGCACTTCTGGGTGAAGCTCATTGCAAATATTTCAGCTTGCTTTGCATATTTGTCTACTGGTGTTTGCCATTATTTTGAGGGAGATGTTCCAGAGCTGCCTCTAATTGTCTGCCACCATTCACAACTGGATTTGGTAGCCGTGCAGAAGTTTGATTTGGTCCATTGTGTTCTTCCTTGGCTCTGTCTATAACATGTCACTTATGTAGTTTGGTATGCATGTAGTCCTGTTTTAGCTTCTTTTGGCACCTCATTTTCTTCTGCTCTTCTACACTCTTCATTGAACCAGGGTTGGTTCAGTTGTCATGGTCCATGTAAGTACCATATGATTCATTTGCGTTGGTTCATGTAGGTACCAATGATATAGGTAGAACGAGAAAGAGTTTCTGCGGTGGGAATACGAGCAACTAGGTGCTAAATTTAAAATGCCAAACCACAAAGGTAATAATCTATGGATTACTACCTGAGCCACTAGTCAGATCAATAAGATTAGATGTAAATGCGTGACTCAAATATTGTAGGAGCAATTGGTTCAGGTTTCATAGATTCATAGAATTTACAATGCAGAAGGAGGCCATTCGGCCCATCATGTCTGCACCAGCTCTTAGAAAGAGCACCCTACCCAAGCCGACCCATACCATAACCCAGTAACCCCACTCACACTAAGGGCAATTTTGGACACTTAAGGGCAATTTAGCATGGCCAATCCACCTAACCTGCACATCTTTGGGCTGTGGGAGGAAACCGGAGCATCCGGAGGAAACCCACGCACACACGGGGAGGATGTGCAGACTCCGCACAGACAGTGACCCAAACCGGGAATCGCACTTGGGACCCTGGAACTGTGAAGCAATTGTGCTAACCACTATGCTACCTTGTTACCCATAGGCTAGATTCGTGAGATATTGGCGCCAGTACTGGGAAAAATGGAACTGTTCTGTTGGGATGGGCTCCACTTGAATCATGCTAGAACCAGTGGTCTAGCAAATCAAATAACTAGAGCTGTACGTAGAAGCACAATAGAAACACAGCTGGAATTTACCTAACCCCCACACATGCAAACACATTTGTCCAGCATGAATCTAACTATAGGTTTTACCCTTTTGGGGACCGAAACATTAAATTAAGCCCACTTAAAACGTAATTACATTTTGTTTTTCCTCACGTACATCTGTGATAGGGTGGAAGGCAGGTGAGATAACGGGACAAAAGAAATAAAATATGAATCTAGAGTAAATAGTAACAGCAGAACCATTATCTAGAGCTCCGGTCCTGAAAAAATGGGTGCAGAGGTTATAATCTGAAATTTACTTATTTTTAATTAATTCCTGGGACGTGAGCGTTACTGGCTGGGCCACCATTTATTGTCTACCCCTAATTGCCCTTGAGAGCTCACTCCTGTTGTCTGGGAATGCCGTAAATTGAAAGATGAGTTGCTGTTTCTCGAACTTGCTTAACTTCATCATTATGGAATGCATCCCAGAGTGCTAAAACAGATGGCTAGGGAAATTGCAAATGCACTAGTGATAATTTTCCAAAATTTACTACACTGGGGTGGTCCCGGCGGATTAGAAATGAGCAAACGTGACACCACTGTTTAATAAAGGAGGTAGGCAGAAAGCGGGTAATTATAGGCCAGTGAGCTTAATTTTGGTAGTAGGGAATATGCTGGGATCTATCAGCAAGGGAAGAAATAGCGAGGCATCTGGATGGAAATTGTCCCATTGGGCAGACGCAGAATAGGTTCATAAAGGGCAGGTCGAGCCAAACTAATTTAGTGGAATTTTTTGAGGACATTACCAGTGCGATAGATAATAGGGAGCCAATGGATGTGGTATATCTGGATTTCCAGAAAGCCTTTGACAAGGTGCCACACAAAAGGTTGCTGCATAAGGTAAAGATGCATGGCATTAAGGGGAAAGTAGTAGCATGGATAGAGGATTGGTTAATTAATAGAAAGCAAAGATTGGGGATTAATGGGTGTTTCTCTGGTTGGCAATCAGTAGCTAGTGGTGTCCCTCAAGGATCAGCGTTGGGCCCACAATTGTTCACAATTTACATAGATGATTTGGAGTTGGGGACCAAGTGCAATGTGTCCAAGTTTGCAGACGACGCTAAGATGAGTGGTAAAGCAAAAGGTGCAGAGGGTACCGGAAGTCTGCAGAGGGATTTGGATAGGCTAAGTGAATGGGCTAGGACTGGCCGACGGAATACAATGTTGACAAATGTGAGGTTATCCATTTTGGTAGGAATAACAGCACGAGACCTGGGTGTGCTCGTGCATGAGTCGCAAAAAGTTGGTTTACAGGTGATTAAGAAGGCAAATGGAGTTTTGTCCTTCATTGCTAGAGGGATGGAGTTTAAGAATAGGGAGATTATGCTGCAATTGTCTAAGGTGTTAGTGAGGCCGCACCTGGAGTATTGTGTTCAGTTTTGGTCTCCTTACCTGAGAAAGGACGTGCTGGAGGGGGTGCAGAGGAGATTCACTAGGTTAATCCCAGAGTTGAGGGGGTTGGATTACGAGGAGAGGTGAGTAGACTGGGACTGTACTTGTTGGAATTTAGAAGGATGCGGGGGGGGGGGGGAGGGGGATCTTATCGAAACATATCAAATTATGAAGGGAATAGATCGGATAGATGCGGCACGTTGTTTCCACTGGCGGGTGAAAGCAGAACAAGGGGGCATAGCCTCAAAATAAGGGGAAGTAGATTTAGGACTGAGCTTAGGAGGAACTTCTTCACCCAAAGGGTTGTGAATCTATGGAATTCCTTGCCCAGTGAAGCAGTAGAGGCTCCTACATTTAATGTTTTTCAGATAAAGATAGTTTTTTGAAGAATAAAGGGATTAAGGGTTATGGCGTTCGGGCAGGAAAGTGGAGCGGAGTCCAGAAAAGATCAGCCATGATTTCTGGTGGAGCAGGCTCGAGGGGCCAGATGGCCTACTACTGCTCCTAGTTCTTATTATAACAGTGGAGGAGGTCAAATGGGATGAAGTCAAATATCAAATAACTGGAAGCTTGGCCATGACTGAATGCAAGGCTTTGGGGAAAAGAAAGTAGGTTATTCGAGCCTGCCCCACCACTGATATGATCTTCTACCTCAACTCACCTTCCTGCATTATCCCCACAATTCCTGGCTGGCCTCTGCATACCATATTTTGGTCATTTTAATATGGAGGAAACCAAGTCTTGAATAGTGACTATCATATATCAAATTGAAAATAAAAGTAGGTGACTATTTCACTTGACTTTTGGGATCTTTGATAGTGGGAAGGTAAACGGAAAGATGCTGTAGGTGGTTGAGGGTGAACCAGAGTGTCATGGAAAGGGAGATGTGCTTGGAGGCAGTGGCATTGGCGGTAGATGAACAACTAAATGTGGAGGTTTGTGTGGTGAATAGTGCGAATAAGGTTTTTTTTTAATGGTCTGGGAAAGAGCAGAAATATTTTGTGGAGTGAAGGTCCTTTTTAAGAACTAGAATCTGATTTCTGGTTTTAAAATACCCGGGTTCCATGGGAGATGACCAACAGGAGGAAAAAAGGTCAGACCATTAACTATAGGGGTGAGTAGGGGTTTTGGGTGCTTCTCTGTTCGAGTAGTTTAACTTGAAAGTTTATAACCAGCTATAGTGAAGGAAAGTGTCTTTCAGAAGAATTCAGTTAACATTCTGGGTCTTGACTAAAGAGCTAAATCTCTTGTTAACTGAAGGGGAGTTGAATTTCTGGCATAGCCAGACTGAAAGTTTTGGTCCAAGAGGCCAGAGACACCTGTATTGAATGGGCACTTTGCAACCTTAGGACAGTTGGTGGAGAACTGAGTTTTTGAGTGCCAGAAAAGTATTCAGAATGTCTGATTGTAAATAATTGTGCTTTATAAACTGTATGTGATTTACATTGCCCAGACTGGGTAGGAAGAGTGAGTAGTTAAGGACCGAAGGTCTCCATAGTTCACCATGCAGGAATATAGGTGTGATTTCATGGTCTGATTGGAAAGACCAAATTTGCGAGGAGTTGAAATGAGGCTGGAGGATTTGCCTAACTTGTGCAAAAGGAGGAATCTCTGGGTTTTGTGGGTGGGTTGGGGGGAACCTCACCTGTGGCAGTTTGAAGAATACAAATTACTAGGCTGAAAAAGGAAAAGAACAGAATTAAACCCTTGGGAGCTAAGAGTCACTTTAGATTGATTCTGGGAGAATTGATTTATTACTTAAAAGAATATGTATACCTGTGATGTCTTTTTGTGTTTAAAAATAAAAGTCCTGTTGCCTACAAAAATAGTTTTGTCGTTATCGTTTTTACCCTTCTGTTACAGTAAAAGTCTGTGAAATCTTGTGTTATCCTTTCAGCTATTAAATAGAAGTTTGAAACTTGTAAATAGAAAAATCAGGCATTACAAAGAATACCTAGTTTGGTTCTGAATATATGGATTTGATGTCTTCCCTGGTATAAATTTTTTTGTGCATCTGAATAATATGCTTGAGTACATCTCCAGAGTCACAGTTATGAGGGAAAATGAATGGAAATTAAAACAGCAAAATTTTTAAAGTAGGTTTTGGTCAGTCAGAATTTGAGAAGAGTCCCTGTTTTTGGAGTTCACTGTGTTATGATTTGCTCTACTGGTTTTCCCTTGATTTAATGGATGATATTTCATATCTCCAGGTCTTGCTACAAGCGCAGAAAGAGCTGTTGGATTACAAGGGACTTGGAATTAGTGTTCTAGGTGAGCTTCCAATTCCAAGTAGGTAGCTTAATTTTCATGTTAAATGGTCGTCATGTTTTCATGTTCTAACTTGTCTTTTTCTTCCAACAGAAATGAGCCACAGATCTTCAGACTTCATCAAAATTGTCAACTCAATAGAAAATGACCTACGAGAGTTGCTGTAAGGAGCAAATGCACTTAAATTTAATTGCTAAAGTCTCTGTGACTGCCAATGAAATAGTTTTTGAAGTGTGGTCACTGTTGTAATGCAGGAAATCGGCGAACTCTCTCAAACCGCAACAATGACCAGATAATAGATTAATTTTTTTGTGATATTAATTGAGAGATAGGTATTGGCCCGGACACTGGGGATAACTCCCTTCTTCCTTCTCCAAAGCAATGGGACTTTTTAGAACTACTCATGCCAGCATATCTCCAACAATGCAATGCTTTCTCAGTACTGCATAAAAGTGTCAGCCTTGATTTTTGTACTGAAGCCCTGGAGTGAATACCTGGAATGGGCAGGTTGAATCCTATGATTCAGAGGCAGGTGTGCTACCAACTAGGCCATTGCAGACGCTAATCAAGGATGTAAATGATTTGTGAGTATTATTAGATATCAGTGGATGAGATCAGCTTGCTTGAAATTGGCTGCAAATTTGCAAGTGCAGAAAATATTTTTGTTCGAGTATTGTGCATGTACATACAGATGACGGCTGGTTTTATGTTAAACTGAGTTCATTTTAGTTGCCATTATAATACCACATGTACCCAGCAGAATCAAGCCAATTGGTTTGTGGACTCTTGGGTGTTTTGTATGTTCAAATATTTTACATGTTTACCAATGTATGAAAATTGCTAGCCAGAGAATATACAAAAATACAAATTAGAAGTAGAAGGAGGCTTATTGAGGATGAGGATCCCAAAGACACTCAACCCTAAGAAAAAAAATAATTTTCTCATCTTTGTCTTAAAGGGGCGATGTCTTATTTTTAGACAGTGACACCTAGTTCTAGATTCTCCCACAAGAGTAAACCTTCTAGCCACATCGACCCTGTCAAGTACCTCAGTGTGGTGGTATGTATTAGGGGTAATACGGTACACCATGTGTCGAAAGGCTATTGGTGGAGGGATGCCAGGTCCTGATAGGATCTGCCACCTACTGGACTCCACCCAGAAATGCCGGTATAAGAACCCAGTTTTTCCCTCCATTTCCCTCAGCAGTTGCATTCTGTAACCACGCTGCTGGGGATAAAGTTCTGTTTAATAAAGCCTTCAATTGACATTACCTCAACCTGCCTCGCGTCATATTGACGGTGCTACAATTTATTAAGCAGAATTTAAATTGAAGAAAACGACGTGGGAACATGGAGCTCCAAATCACCCCGGATCCGGTGCCTGCGCATCGCACCCCAAGCAGCTAACTCGGCCTCTATCTTCAAACATTGGCTGGCATGCTTTGAGGGCTACCTCCGAACGGCCCCCGGCACACTGACTAACGAACAAAAGATGCAGGTCCTCTATTCCAGGGTGAGTCCTGACGTCTACTCCCTTATTGAGGACGAAGACTGTTTCACCGGTGCCATCGCCGCGCTGAAGGATATCTACATCCGGCCCGCCAACCAGGTTTTTGCTCGCTACCAGCTTGCCACACGACGGCAATTTCCGGGGGAATCGCTGGACGTGTTTTATAACGCCCTGCAGATCCTGGGTCGAAACTGCAACTGCCCGGCGGTAACAGCGAGTGAATACACACAGCTCCTGGTCCGCGATGCGTATGTGGCAGGTTTGGCCTCTTCCCAGATCCGCCAGAGGCTTCTGGAGAAAGAATCTCTGGGACTTACAGAAGCTCGGGCCCTGGCGGGGCATCCCTCGATGTGGCCTCGTGTAACGCCCGCGCCTACACCCCCGACCGCACTACTGCCCCTTGGGCTCCGTGGACCCCCGCGACGGTCGAATCTCCGACAGCCCCCCCCACCCCCGCAAACCTGCGCGGCCAAAACACCAGACCAACCGGGGGGGCCCCGCTGCTATTTTTGCGGCCAGCCGAAACACCCTCGGCAGCGATGCCCGGCCCACACGGCTACCTGCAAAAGCTGCGGGAAGAAAGGCCACTACGCGACGGTGTGCAAGTCCCGCGGGGTCGCCGCTATCTCCGGGGAAGAAACGGAACCACAGACCCAGTCCCCCCCAGCGATCCACGTGTGACCAACGGCCGCCGCCATTTTGGACCCCGGACGCCACGAGGGAGAGATGGGCGCCGCCATTCTGTCCACCCCCGACCGCCCTCGATCCGTGGACGCCGCCATCTTGGCTGAAGGACCCCGACACAGATGGCCACATACTGCCTGATTACGATGCTCAACTTCAACAACCACGTCTGGCTTCGACGACCCTCGACCAGTCGCGACCCCGGACGCTCCAGACTGCACCCACTACAGTCCTAGTGAATGGCTACGAGACGCCGTGTCTTATCGACTTTGGGAGCACGGAGAGCTTCATTCATCCGGACACGGTAAGGCGCTGTTCCCTCATAATTCGGCCAAGCACCCAGAAAATTTTCCTGGCGGCGGGATCCCACTCCGTTCAGATCACGGGGTTCTGCATCGCTAACCTAACGGTGCAGGGGAGGGAGTTCCGAAATTACCGGCTGTATGTCCTCCCCCATCTCTGTGCACCCACACTCCTAGGGTTGGACTTCCAATGCAACCTCCAGAGTTTAACATTTAAATTTGGCGGCCCTATACCCCCACTGACTGTCTGCGGCCTCGCGACCCTCAAGGTTGAACCGCCTTCTTTGTTTGCGAACCTCACACCGGATTGCAAACCCATCGCCACAAGGAGCAGACGGTACAGCGCCCAGGACCGAGCATTTATCCGGTCCGAAGTCCAGAGGCTGCTGAAGGAAGGCATCATCCAGGCTAGCAACAGTCCCTGGAGAGCCCAGGTGGTAGTTGTTAAGACCGGGGAGAAACAGAGGATGGTCATCGACTATAGTCAGACCATCAACAGGTACACTCCGCTAGATGCGTACCCTCTCCCCCGCATATCCGACATGGTCAATCGGATTGCACAGTACAAGGTCTTTTCCACCGTGGACCTCAAGTCCACCTACCACCAGCTCCCCATCCGTCCCGGTGACCGCAACTATACTGCCTTCGAAGCAGACGGGCGGTTATACCACTTTGTAAGGGTTCCATTCGGCGTCACGAACGGAGTCTCGGTCTTCCAACGAGAGATGGACCGAATGGTTGAACAGCACGGTTTACGGGCCACGTTCCCGCATCTCGACAACGTCACCATCTGCGGCCACGACCAGCAGGACCACGACGCCAACCTCCAAAAATTCCTCCAGACCGCTCACGCCCTGAACCTCACAACAAAGAAAAATGCGTGTTCCGCACCGATCATCTAGCCATCCTGGGCTACGTAGTACGTAATGGAGTGATAGGCCCCGACCCTGAACGCATGCGCCCCCTCATGGAGTTCCCTCTCCCCCACTGTGCCAAAGCCCTGAAACATTGCCTGGGCTTATTTTATTACGCCCAGTGGGTCCCCAGTACGCAGACAAGGCCCGTGCACTAATCCAGTCCACTACTTTTCCCCTGACGACAGAGGCATGCCAGGCCTTTAGCCGCATCAAAACGGATATCGCAAAGGCCACGATGCGCGCCATCGACGAGTCCCTCCCCTTCCAGGTCGAGAGCGACGCATCGGATGTAGCTCTGGCGGCCACCCTCAACCAAGCAGGCAGACCCGTGGCCTTCTTCTCCCGAACCCTCCACGCTTCAGATATCCGCCACTCCTCAGTGGAAAAGGAGGCACAAGCAATCGTGGAAGCTGTGCGACACTGGAGGCATTACCTGGCTGGTAGGAGATTCACACTCCTCACTGACCAACGGTCGGTTGCCTTCATGTTCGATAATGCACAGCGGGGCAAGATCAAGAACGACAAGATCTTGCGGTGGAGGATCGAACTCTCCACCTTCAATTATGAGATCTTGTATCGTCCCGGAAAGCTGAACGAGCCATCCGATGCCCTATCTCGCGGCACATGTGCCAATGTACAAGTGGACTGTCTACAAGCCCTCCACGAGGACCTCTGCCACCCGGGGGTCACTCGTTTCTACCACTTCCTTAAGGCCCGCAACCTCCCTTACTCCGTCGAGGACGTCCGAACAGTCACCAGAAACTGCCAGATCTGCGCTGAGTGCAAACCGCACTTTTTCAGGCCAGATAGAGCGCACCTGGTTAAGGCCTCTCGACCCTTTGAACGCCTCAGTTTGGATTTCAAAGGCCCCATTCCCTCCACCGATCGCAACGCGTACTTCCTGAACGTCGTTGACGAATACTCCAGTTTCCCTTTCGCCATCCCCTGCCCCGACATGACCGCGTCCACGGTCATTAAAGCCCTCGGTACCATTTTTACACTGTTCGGTTTCCCCGACTATATCCATAGCGACGGGGTCCTCCTTTATGAGTGACGAACTGCGTCAATTCCTGCTCAGCAGGGGCATAGCCTCGAGCAGGATGACCAGTTACAACCCCCGGGGGAACGGGCAGGTAGAAAGGGAGAATGGAACGGTCTGGAAGGCCGTCCTGCTGGCCCTCCGGTCTAGGAGCCTCCCAATTTCCCGCTGGCAGGAAGTCCTCCCGGATGCCCTTCACTCTATCCGGTCCCTGCTGTGCACCGCCACGAATCAAACGCCTCACGAGCGCCTCCTCCTCTTTCCTAGGAAGTCCTCCTCTGGAACGCCACTTCCGACCTGGCTAGCAGCTCCGGGACCCATTCTGCTCCGGAAACATGTGCGGGCGCACAAGTCAGATCCGTTGGTGGAACGGGTGCATCTCCTTCACGCCAACCCGCAATACGCCTATGTGGAGTACCCCGATGGCCGACAGGACACTGTCTCCCTGCGAGATCTGGCACCCGCCGGAGCTACCCACACCCCCCCAACGCCAATCACCACCTCCTCACTCCCGCTGGTTCATCCCGCAGCCACCCCCTTCCCGGGGGGTTCGGTTCTCCTCCCAGACCCGCCCAGGAGTAAGGACACGGGACAGCGCTACGCTCCCAGAGTCGACGGGACTCGAGCCAGCGCCATCACCACCACGCCCGAGACGATCGGAAAGGACGACCAGGGCGCCCATCCGGCTCATCGAATCACTTTAACTCAACGTTTTCAGTTATTGTGTCTTGTTATAGTTATGGCATCATGCCGACCCTGTTTGGCCCGTTGGCCCAGTTTTCAGTTATTGTGTTTTGTTATAGTTATGGCATCATGCCGAACCTGTTTGGCCCGTTGGCCCAGTTGAAGCGATAATTTTGTGTTTTGTTCAAAGGTACGGCACAGTACCGACTCTGTAAACCCCTACCACAATGCGAACCACCATCCTGCTGGGTTTTTTTCAACAAGGGGTAATGTGGTGGTATGTATTAGGGGTAATACGGTACACCATGTGTCGACAGGCTATTGGTGGAGGAATGCCACGTCCTGATAGGATCTGCCACCTACTGGACTCCACCCAGAAATGCCGGTATAAGAACCCAGTTTTTCCCTCCATTTCCCTCAGCAGTTGCATTCTGTAACCACGCTGCTGGGGATAAAGTTCTGCTTAATAAAGCCTTCAATTGACAGTACCTCAACCTGCCTCGCGTCATATTGACGGTGCTACACTCAGGATGTTATAATTTTCAATCAAGTTGCCTCTTACTCTTCTAAATTCCAGCAGAAACAAGCCAAACCTTCCCAGACTTTCTGCTAAGACAACCTGCCCATTCCAGGTATTCTTTGAACTGCTTCCTTCCAATGCATGTATATTCTTAAATAAGGAGGCCAATAAATCAGTACACAGCACTTCAGATATGATCTTATCGGTGCCCTGTATAACTGAAGCATAACCTCCTTACTTTTATAATTAATTCACCTTGCAATTAACATTCTATTAGCTTTCCTAATTACTCACTGTATCTGCATAATTACCTTTTGCAATTCGTGTTGTAGGGCATCCACATTCCTTTGCATCTCAGCTAGGCAATCTCTCACCTTTTAATAATATATAATCTTTATTATTGTCAGAAGTAGGCATACATTAATAATGCAATGACGTTACTCTTAAAATCCCCTAGTCGCCACATTCTGGTGTATGTCCGGGTGCACAAGAGGGAGAATTCAAAATGTCCAAATTACCTAACAGCACGTCTTTCTGGACTTTTGGGAGGAAACCGGAGCACCCAGAGGAAACCTACACCAACACGGGGAGAACGTGCCGTGCTACCGTGCCACGATTATGTACTTTTTAAATTCTTCCTCCCAAAATGGACAGCTTTACATTTTCTCACATTTGCCAGATCTTTGTCCGCTCACCTAACCAATGTAACGTTTGAAAGTGAAAAGCACTTTTCAGATATTCAAATTTTAGACTTTGGTAAGGCTGACTTTAACGGGATGAAGCAGAGACTGTCCACGGTAAACTGGGAAGATCTGTTGAGACTATTGAAAGAAACATTTACCGCGGTACAGAGCATGGAGATAACCCTGAGAGGAAAAGGCTCCACTTCACAAAATAAAAGCGAAAGAGGTTAGGGACAACATAAAGCTAAAAGAAAGGACCTACAAAAATGTAAGACATAGCACAGATCTAGCCGAATAGGATGGGGTACAAGGATGGCAAAGGGTCATAAAGCATCTGATAAGAGCTACTAAAAGGGGTTATGAAAGGAAACCTGCAAGGGACATCAAAATCAATAAGAGATTGGTAATATCCCTCTTTCTTCTTTTGAACTCTTTTATAAACAAAAAAAATATCTGGAGAAACTCTTATTTTTAGCTAGCTTTCTCCTTTTACCTTCTTATTAATCCTTTAGTCGTTCTTTGCATTTTATAAAAATATTCTATCCAATCTTCTAACCAACCACCCACTTTTGCGCAACTGTATGCTTTTTAAGTTTAATACTGTATTTATCTTTTTAACCATGGATAGTGAGTCCTCGCCTTGGAAATTTTCTTTCTTGTTGGAATGTATTCTGAAATGTCCCTTTACTTGCCGCCACTGCATCGCTATTAATCTATCCCTTTATCTGAGTTGCACGTTCATTTCACTAGCTCTGCTCATGTCCTCAATTGCTCTTAATTAAATATAAAGTGTTGTATGCTCTTGTCGTAGCATAAGCTGCTTCCTTGATGTACACTCTGACAAAGGAAGGTTCAGACTTGGAGATAGCTTTAACACGTCTATTAAACTATTTACAATTCTCCTACTTGGATTCGACGCTACTGTTAATCCTGCTATAGGTACTCAGACTGACGAACCAGTCTGCTACAATCCACGTGGTGGGTGTGATGTTCAATCAACCCTGTGTCTGTACTCACGGAGTGTCTCCACTGGAGAGAGGAAGATCATGTGTGATGTGTCCTTTTATATGGTTTGGTGTAATGCCCTCCTGTGGTAGTGTCACCTCTGTGTGTATCTTGAATGCCCATTGGTCGTGTCCTATCTTACTGACCTATTGGTTGACTGTCTGTGTCATGTCTCTGGTGTTCCCTCTAGTGTCTAGCTAGGTGTAGTGTATGTACATTAACCTTTTGTGTACTTACAGTGATGTATATCATCACATCCCTTTTTTCGTGTTACATATTTTCTGTACAGTGTTGAAGAAAATTGAACAAACTAGGTAGATGAGTGATACTCTGTACAAGTTATGAGAAGTGATCATTAAACAATAAGTCCAAATCATATGCATGAGTCCAAAGTTCATTAATTGTTATGGTCGCGTGGCTTTCTTGTTTGGTTGGTGAGTTGATGTTGATGGTGGCATTGTGTTGTAAACACCATCAGTGTCCCTGTGCTGAAGGAACCAAGAAGTGGTCACATCACTTTGTTGTCGGATTTGGACTTTTTTTTTTTTCTTTCGATGCTTGTGGTGGTAATTCTTGATGGCATCTGTCCTGAAAGCCAGGTTGCCTGTTGGTAGTGCAGCAAACGTGAATTGGTAAGATGCATCGTCCTGCCATGGCATGTCATTGTACTGAGCTGAGCAGTAACAGTGTCCCTCATTTGCAGAGTTGTACCATGTCGTACCAGTTCATAGGTGTTGTTTTTTGTCGTGCTTGTTGTCGACGTTGTTGCCTTTGGTACGCTTCTTGCTATTGTCTTTGATGTTGTTGTGGTGGTTGGTTTTGTTGCCATGTTTGCTGCGCTCAAGGACCACACTCTGTGGATAATACAAGTCCTTCACACGGTTACTCGTGTCAGCGTCCTTTGTGGCATCTGCTGTCTCCTTGAGCGTGCCGTCACTGAGTTTGCGGTGCTCCCGTCTGGAGTCATGCCCGGCTTACTTGAATCAGCTTTGGCTTGTCGATGCTCCCTGTCTGGAGCCCTTTCTGGTTCACCTGAATCAGCTTTGGTTTCTTGCCACTCCCCGTCCGGAGTCAAAACGTTCAGGAATTCATTTGCTTGTGGAGAGGCTCGAGCGAATGAGGTTCGAAGTAACGTGGTGTCACCGGAGTCACCAGTACTCTCACTGTGATTGTCGAGTGCCTCTGTACACACTAGCTGAGGTCTGTCACGTTGCACATCTTGTATGGGAAGTTGGATGCCGTCGTCACTTGTCGCACATACAGTGAGTAGAGCCTCAGTGTCTTCTTGTCGTTCACTTGAGCTGGGTAGACTGTCAGCGTCTTCTTGTTCACTGGAGCGTGGTGCACTGTCATAGTCTGCTTGCTGTACACTTGAGCGTGGCAGACTTGCATTGTCTGCTGCTGGTTGCTCAGAGGAGGTTGCTAGACCCTCATGGTTTTGTTCATGCAAGGACTGTGCTCTGGAGTCTTGCGTTCCTTCCATCGTGGAGTCTGTCCACTAGCTTGCTGTGGAGGCTTGCAGCGTTCCTTGTGTGGAATTGTGCAGTTGTCTCACTGAGGAGTCTTTCATCGCTTTCTGTGTAGAGGCTGGGACCCTTCGTGGTGCGTGGACCACTCTGGAGTCGGGGACTCCTCGTGGAGCGTGGACCACTCTCTGTGGCAGCAGGCTGCTCTCTGTGGTCTTGTACCGCTCTCTTTCTCTTGGTGTCAGGCCACTGCATAATCCTGCACTCACGAGTCGGAATGTCATATATGCTGGGCTGAAGATTCCCCAATCCGAAGAACTCGTCGTCGGGGTCGTCAATATACAACACTTCTTCTAGTTGCGGTTCGGATTTGGTACTGGGGTAGCCACCCAAGGTGAAATGTTCGTCTGAGTCGTTGTCTTCTAGGGCCATATCATCACAATTTTGTGTCTGAGCTGGCATTGGGCTCGCGATGTCCAAAGAAGAATTCCAAGGACTGTATCATCTCTTTGGGGGGTGCAAACTGCTTTTTGTAGGGTTCTGCAGAGGTTACTTTCAGCTACTGGTCGAATTTCAGGCATTGTGCTGTCGTTCCAGGTGAAAGAATCGGGTTTTACATTTTAAAATTTTCCCGTGTTTTGGGACATTTCCCCTTTAAGTGGGCGTGGTCTGGGGCCTCTGACGTCATGAAGCGTGTGACGTAGTGCATAGGAAGCGATTGCGCAGATCGCTGTTCCTTTACTTGAGGCCTTTGTTTCAATTGCGCATGCGCGGCTTCTGGCGCATGCGCAAACGGACCTTCCCGTTTTGCGCGTCTTTGCACAACTGCGCGTGTGCAGCACCGTTTCCAAGATGGCTGCAATTCAAAACTGCCGTTCGTTGCTGTAAGCTTACCCCGTGGTGAGTTTTGGCACCTCTTTTACCGTTTCTTCTTGTATGTTCCTCGCAGAATTCTTGGAATTTGTCCAGGACTGCCTGGAAGTCGCTCTTGTTTTGCCCCTTTGAGTATTTGAAGGTTTGGAAGATTTCAGCTGTTTCTGGACCTGCGATGGTAAGTAGAAACTTTATTTTCTCTGCATCCGCCACGCCATCTAGGTCGGACGCTACCAGGTAGATCTCGAATCTCTGCCTGAACCAACAGCAGTTTTCACTGAGATTGCCTTGGTACCTGAGCTGCTGTGGAACCAAAATCTCGAACATCATCTTGCCTGGCTGCTGTTGCTGGTTGTCGCTGTTCACTTGAGTTGTACTCTATGGATTTAACAGTCACTCCTGGGTACCATATTTTGTTATGCTCTTGTCGTAGCATAAGCTGCTTCCTTGATGTGCACTCTGACAAAGGAAGGTTCAGACTTGGAGATAGCTTTAACACGCTTATTAAACTATTTACAATTCTCCTACTTGGATTCGACTCTACTGTTAATCCTGCTATAGCTACTCAGACTGACGAACCAGTCTGCTACAATCCACGTGGTGGGTATGATGTTCAGTCAACCCAATGTCTGTACTCACTGAGTGTCTCCACTGGAAAGAGACTGAGCTTGTGTGCTGTGTCCTTGTATATGGGTTGGTGTAATGCTCTCCTGTGGTCGTGTCACCTCTTGTGTGTATCTTGAATGCCCATTGGTCGTGTCCTATTGGTTGACTGTCTGTGTGTCATGTCTCTGGTGCTCCCTCTAGTGTCTAGCTAGGTGTAGTGTATGAGCATTAACCCTTTGTGTACTTAGTGATGTATATCACCACAAAGTATTAGTCTTATACCCAATTCTCTCCCTCAAACTGAATTGATATTATGATCACTGCTACCTCTGGACACACACTACGAGGTTATGAATTAATCGTCATGTTGCTCAATACCAGGTCTAGTATAACCTGTTCTCTGATTGGCTCCAGAATACGCTGTTCCAAGAAATTGTCACAAACATTCTGTGAATTCCTCATCTGGGCTAACTTTGCCAGTGTACGGATTAAAACCCCACATGATAATTACTGTAACTTTTCTGGCAAACTCCCATTATTTCTTTTTTGATACCCCATCCTACTGTAAGGTTACAGTTAGTGGGCTTGTGCACCCCTCCAAGTGACTTCTTGCCTCATTCCTCAACTCTACCCCAAATGCTGCTCCATCCTGAACTGGGTCTCTATTGTGCGACCATCAGTTTTTAATTAACAGAGCCACCCCTCCACCATATCCTAGCTTCTTGTCCTTCTAAATGTCTTTTACCCATAAAATATTCAGGTCAGGTCCCAATCTGTAAAATCTTGCTGCCATGTCTCTCCAATGGCTATTAGATACATACTTGGTTGTGGTTCATCTGTTTTGTTTCAATGCTTGCAAGCTTGGGGGGGAAAATACAAACTTGGACAGATCCAAATGGTAAGGTCTGTCATCAAGCTATTTATTTATTTGTTTTTTCCGCATTTGGAAGAACAAGAGTCCAGTCCCTTCAGGATAAGCAAACACACTGCAAATCGGATGTCTCCATCTATCCCACCAGCACTAACTTTGTGCAGTATTTAGCAAATTATGCTATGCAAATTGAGACTTGGCTTATTGTCATGTGCAACAACACTAACCTAGTCTGTAAATGGCCTTTTTGTGTACTTGCTGAACAACCATCCAACAAAATGACAGGAGAATCCATTCGTAATGCAGAGCTAAGTGGATGGGTAATTTATTTTTAATGTTCAGCAACCATTGGAACTGATAATTTCTATTGTCAGCATTGACTGGGTGAATGAGGCAGTGTCTTTTGAATGAATCTTTAAACAGAGACTTTGCCTGCTTCCTTGAGTTGAGTTGAAAGATCCCAAGGCACATTTTCAAACATTAAATAAGTTTTGGTTGTCATCCTTCCCTACATTTGAAACTTTGGTTATACTGCAAAAGCATTTTTTATAGTTAAATTTCCTGACACGGCAACTGCAGAGAGTGCACTCACTGCACGATAGCGCAATGTCCTAGGCTGCTGCTTGCATCACATGGTGCAGATATATCAAAAGATGGCAAATAACACACTGCTCCCTCTTGTCCATCGTTGCCGGCCTTCATTTGCCATCCTCTCCTACTGGAGCGGTAAACTGGTGAGCAGCATAGCAGATGATGGAGCAGGACGGAATGGCGATGGAGCATGGGAGGTTTCTGGAAGCAGACGGCAGACACATAATAATAGAATTCCTACCATGTAGAAGGAGGCCATTCAGCCCATCGAGTCTGCACCAACCCTCCACCTAACCCATAACCCTACCTAACCTTTTTGGACACTAAGGGGCAATATCCTGGCAAATCACCTAACTTGCACATCTTTCGACTACGTGGGAGGAAACTGGAGCACCCGGAGGAAACCCATTCAGGCACTGGGAGAACGTGCAAACTCAGTCACCCAAGGCCGCAATTGAACCCAGGTCCCAGGCGCTGTGAGGAAGCAGTGCTAACCATTGTGCCGCCCATAATAATGACATTGAGGCGTGCGCTGGGGGATGGAGTGGGAAGAGTTCCTGGTGATCAGACTTGGTGCTTTTTTATTGGGTGGGTGTTATAAACACCAGTATCTTACAGGGTGGGAACAATTAACTTTCCCATGAACCTTGCAGGATATGAGCTCCCGTTAAGGGGGTGGGCGACCTCCAAACAATGTCTAGTTGTGTGATTATATAAAGTTGGCCAGTTCGGCACTGGCAGGGCAGACCCAGTTTGGATCTACCGTGTGATGTGTATATAATAGTTATTATAAATGAGCTAAGTTTCTTTGAACCACTCGGTGTGGACTCCTCTGATGTTTTTATAAAAGTGGGAAGTGCTTTTGGGATTCTGAGATCATGTGAGTGTTGCACAAGCAATTCAGTATGCAGTGTTACAGTTGGGAGAACATCTATGCAAATTTGCTATAGAATTGGAACATCAGTTAGTGTTCTTTCAAACAATGATCTTTGCAAAGTTTTTCAACGGTGTTTGGTGTTCCTCCTTTTTGAGGAAGTTGAAAATTCATCTGCAACATTAACTTCTGTGTGTATCTTCTTACAGAAATATCCCAGAAAACTACAAGGTGATTTTTCTTCAGGGAGGTGGAACAGGTCAGTTCAGTGCTGTCCCTTTAAATCTTATTGGATTAAAAGAAGAAAGATGTGCCGATTACGTGGTTACTGGATCCTGGTCTGCTAATGCTGCCAAAGAGGCAATGAAATATGGAAAAGTCAACATTGTCCACCCCAAATCTGATGCTTACATAAGTAAGAACCTGTTTGTTGGCAATAGATGCTTTAAGGATCTATTACTGCTGACTGGATACGTAAGATGGTAAATTTTCTCTTGTTTTCCAGAAATCCCGAATCCAAGTAGCTGGAATTTGAACCCGAAAGCCTCTTATATTTACTATTGTGCCAATGAGACTGTACATGGTGTGGAATTTCCTTTTGTCCCAGATGCAAAAGGAACGGTGCTGGTCTGTGACATGTCCTCATGCTTTCTTTCAAAGCCAGTGGATGTCTCGAAGGTAATTTCAACTTTCGAGGCGGCCTTCACCCCTATATTGCAGTGGGCAACTGGTTCACAAGAAAAAATATTCTGTGCAAATGAAAGACCCTTTTCCCTGATCAGGAGAACTGGGGTTGTTTTTGCTAATGGAGGTATCTGAAATCATGAATGCCTTGGGTAGAGAAAATAAAGCAAAACTGCTTCCAGTGGCAATAGAGTGGGGAAAGTGTCCTTTTATGCCACAAGTGGAGGATTTAAAGAATTATAGCTAGTTTGGAGAACGTAAAGTTTAAGTTGCTATTATTTTGCAGTGACAGTGCTGTTTAAAACGATGTGAAATTTTCTTATCTTTTTTTTTTTAAATAATATTTTATTGAAAATTTTTGGTCAACCAACACAGTACATTGTGCATCCTTTACACAACATTGTAACAATACAGATAATAATGACCTTTTTTAAATTTAAACAAAAACAACAACAAATAAATAAATATGAAATAACAAAAAATAAAAACTAGCCCTAATTGGCAACTGCCTTGTCTCAGGCCACCCCCATCCCCCCCCATCCCTCCCCCCCCCCAAGTCCTGGGCCGCTGCTGCTGCCTTCTTTGTTCTCCCCTATCTATCTTTCCGCAAGATATTCGACGAACGGTTGCCACCGCCTAGTAAACCCTTGAGCCGACCCCCTTAGGACGAACTTAATCCGCTCTAACTTTATGAACCCCGCCATGTCATTTATCCAGGTCTCCACCCCCGGGGGCTTGGCTTCTTTCCACATTAGCAATATTCTGCGCCGGGCTACTAGGGACGCAAAGGCCAAAACATCGGCCTCTTTCGCCTTCTGCACTCCCGGCTCTTGTGCAACCCCAAATATAGCCAACCCCCAGCTTGGTTCGACCCGGACTCCTACTACTTTCGAAAGCACCTTTGTCACCCCCATCCAAAACCCCTGTAGTGCCGGGCATGACCAAAACATATGGGTATGATTCGCTGGGCTTCTCGAGCACCTCGCACACCTATCCTCCACCCCAAAAAATTTACTGAGCCGTGTTCCAGTCATATGTGCCCTGTGTAATACCTCAAACTGAATCAGGCTTAGCCTGGCGCACGAGGACGACGAGTTTACCCTGTTTAGGGCATCTGCCCACATCCCCTCCTCAATCTCCTCCCCTAGCTCTTCTTCCCATTTCCCTTTTAGTTCGTCCATCATAGTCTCCCCTTCGTCTCTCATTTCCCTACATATATCCGACACCTTACCGTCCCCCACCCATTTCTTTGAGATGACTCTGTCCTGCACCTCTTGTGTCGGGAGCTGCGGGAATTCCCTCACCTGCTGCCTCGCAAAAGCCCTCAATTGCATGTACCTGAATGCATTCCCTTGGGGCAACCCATATTTCTCGGTCAGCGCTCCCAGACTCGCAAACTTCCCATCCACAAATAGATCTTTCAATTGCGTTATACCTGCTCTTTGCCACATTCCATATCCCCCATCCATTCCCCCCGGGGCAAACCTATGGTTGTTTCTTATCGGGGACCCCCCCAGTGCTCCGGTCTTTCCCCTATGTCGTCTCCACTGTCCCCAAATCTTCAGTGTAGCTACCACCACCGGACTCGTGGTATAGTTCCTTGGTGAGAACGGCAATGGGGCTGTCACCATAGCCTGCAGGCCGGTCAACCTACACGACGCCCTCTCCAATCTCTTCCACGCCGCTCCTTCCTCCTCTCCCATCCACTTACTCACCATTGAAATATTAGCGGCCCAATAATACTCACTTAGGCTCGGTAGTGCCAGCCCCCCCCCCCCTATCCCTACTACGCTGTAAGAATCCCTTCCTCACTCTCGGAGTCTTCCCGGCCCAAACAAAACCCATGATACTCTTTTCTATCCTTTTGAAAAAAGCCTTCGTGATCACCACCGGGAGACACTGAAACACAAAAAGGAATCTCGGGAGGACCACCATCTTAACTGCCTGCACCCTCCCTGCCATTGACAATGCTACCATATCCCATCTCTTGAAATCTTCCTCCATCTGTTCCACCAACCGCGTCAAATTTAGCCTGTGCAATGTGCCCCAATTCTTAGCTATCTGGATCTCCAGGTAACGAAAGTCTCTTGTTACCTTCCTCAACGGTAGGTCTTCTATTTCTCTACTCTGCTCCCCTGGATGCACCACAAACAGCTCACTCTTTCCCATGTTCAATTTATACCCTGAAAAATCCCCAAACTCCCCAAGTATCCGCATTATTTCTGGCATCCCCTCCGCTGGATCCGCCACACATAGTAGCAGATCATCCGCATATAAAGATACCCGGTGTTCTTCTCCTCCCCTAAGTATTCCCCTCCATCCCTTGGAACCTCTCAGCGCTATCGCCAGGGGCTCAATCGCCAGTGCAAACAGTAATGGGGACAGAGGACATCCCTGCCTTGTCCCTCTATGGAGCCGAAAATATGCCGATCCCCGTCCATTCGTGACCACACTCGCCACTGGGGCCCTATACAACAGCTGCACCCATCTAACATACCCCTCTCCGAACCCAAATCTCCTCCACACCTCCCACAGATAATCCCACTCCACTCTATCAAATGCTTTCTCGGCATCCATCGCCACTACTATCTCCGTTTCACCCTCTGGTGGGGCCATCATCATTACCCCTAACAACCTCCGTATGTTCGTGTTCAGCTGTCTCCCCTTCACAAACCCAGTTTGGTCCTCATGAACCACCCCCGGGACCCATTCCTCTATTCTCATTGCCATTACCTTGGCCAAGACCTTGGCATCTACATTGAGGAGGGAGATTGGTCTGTAGGACCCGCATTGTAGCGGATCCTTTTCCTTCTTTAAAAGAAGCGATATCGTTGCTTCTGACATAGTCGGGGGCAGTTGTCCCCTTTCCTTTGCCTTGTTGAAGGTCCTCGTCAGTAGCGGGGCGAGCAAGTCCAAATATTTTCTGTAAAATTCAACTGGGAATCCGTCCGGTCCCGGGGCCTTTCCCGTCTGCATGTTCCTAATTCCTTTCACCACTTCTTCTACCGTGATCTGTGCTCCCAATCCCATCCTTTCCTGCTCTTCCACCTTGGGAATTTCCAGCCGATCCAAAAACTCCATCATTCTCTCCCTCCCATCCGGGGGTTGAGCTTCATACAATTTTTTATAAAATGTCTTAAACACTTCATTCACTCTCTCCGCTCCCCGCTCCGTCTCTCCATCTTCGTCTCTCACCCCCCCTATTTCCCTCGCTGCTCCCCTTTTCCTCAATTGGTGTGCCAGCAATCTGCTCGCCTTCTCTCCATATTCATACTGTACACCCTGCGCCTTCCTCCATTGTGCCTCTGCAGTGCCTGTGGTCAGCAAGTCAAATTCCACATGCAGCCTTTGCCTTTCCCTATACAGTCCCTCCTCCAGTGCTTCCGCATACTGTCTGTCCACCCTCAAAAGTTCTTGCAACAACCGCTCCCGTTCCTTACTCTCCTGCTTCCCTTTATGTGTTCTTATTGATATCAGCTCCCCCCTAACCACCGCCTTCAACGCCTCCCAGACCACTCCCACCTGAACCTCCCCATTGTCATTGAGTTCCAAGTACTTTTCAATGCATCCCCTCACCCTTAAGCACACCCCCTCATCCGCCATTAGTCCCATATCCATTCTCCAGGGTGGACGCCCTCTTGTTTCCTCCCCTATCTCCAAGTCTACCCAGTGTGGGGCATGATCCGAAATGGCTATAGCCGTATATTCCGTTCCCCTCACCCTCGGGATCAATGCCCTACCCAACACAAAAAAGTCTATGAGTGAATAGACTTTATGGATATAGGAGAAAAACGAGAACTCCTTACTCCTAGGTCTACTGAATCTCCACGGGTCCACCCCTCCCATCTGCTCCATAAAATCCTTAAGCACCTTGGCTGCTGCCGGCCTCCTACCAGTCCTGGACTTCGACCTATCCAGCCTTGGTTCCAACACCGTGTTAAAGTCTCCCCCCATTATCAGCTTTCCGGTCTCTAGGTCTGGGATGCGTCCTAGCATTCGCCTCATAAAATTGGCATCGTCCCAATTCGGGGCATACACGTTTACCAACACCACCATCTCTCCCTGTAATTTGCCACTCACCATCACGTATCTGCCCCCGTTATCCGCCACTATAGTCTTTGCCTCGAACATTACCCGCTTCCCCACTAATATAGCCACCCCCCTGTTTTTCGCATCCAGCCCCGAATGGAACACCTGCCCTACCCATCCTTTGCGCAACCTAACCTGATCTATCAGTTTCAGGTGCGTTTCCTGTAACATGACCACATCTGCTTTAAGTTTCTTAAGGTGTGCGAGTACTCGTGCCCTCTTTATCGGCCCGTTAAGCCCCCTCACGTTCCACGTGATCAGCCGAGTTGGGGGGCTTCCCACCCCCCCCCCCCCCCCCCCCCCCCCCCCCCTTTGCCGGTTAGCCATCATCTTTTTCCAGCTTCTCGCCCAGTTCCCACGCGGCTGTATTTCTCCCAGACGGTGCCCCCCCGCCCATCCTTTCCCGCACCCACTCCCCCCTTTCCCCAGCAGCAGCAACCCAGTAATTCCCCCCTCCCCCCCCCCCCCCGCTAGACCCCCCGCTAGCGTAATTACTCCCCCCATGTTGCTCCCAGAAGTCAGCAAACTCTGGCTGACCTCGGCTTCCCCCCGTGATCACGGCTCGCCCCGTGCGGCGCCCCCTCCTTCCTGCTTCTCTATTCCCGCCATAATTATCATAGCGCGGGAACCAAGCCCGCGCCTCTCCCTCGGCCCCGCCTCCCATGGCCAACGCCCCATCTCCTCTCCCTCCCCACCTCCCCCCATCACCACCTGTGGGAGAAAGAAAAGTTACCATACCGCAGGATTAATCATACAATCCCTCTTCGCCCCCCCCCCACTCGTCCCACCACTTTGTCCAAACGTTCATTTTCGTAGTCCAATCATTCCAATTTTTCTTCTACAATAAAAGTCCACGCTTCATCCGCCGTCTCAAAGTAGTGGTGCCTCCCTTGATATGTGACCCACAGTCTTGCCGGTTGCAGCATTCCAAACTTTAGCTTTTTTTTGTGAAGTACCGCTTTGGCCCGATTAAAGCTCGCCCTCCTTCTCGCCACCTCCGCACTCCAATCTTGATAGACGCGGATCACCGCGTTCTCCCATTTACTACACCGAGTTTTCTTCGCCCATCTAAGGACCATTTCTCTATCCTTAAAACGGAGAAATCTCACCACTATGGCTCTGGGAGCTTCTCCTGCTCTCGGTCCTCGCACCATAACTCGGTATGCTCCCTCCACCTCCAACGGACCCGTCGGGGCCTCCACTCCCATTAACGAGTGCAGCATCGTGCTCACATATGCCCCGACGTCCGCCCCCTCCACACCTTCAGGAAGGCCAAGAATCCTCAAGTTGTTCCTCCTTGCGTTATTTTCCAGTGCCTCCAACCTCTCCACAGATCGTTTCTGGTGTGCCTCCTGTATCTCCGACTTCACCACCAGGCCCTGTATGTCGTTTTCATTCTCTGCTGCTTTCGCCTTCACGACCCGAAGCTCCTGCTCCTGGGTCTTTTGTTCCTCTTTCAGCCCTTCAATCGCCTGTAATATCGGGGCCAACAACTCTTTCTTCATTTCCTTTTTTATCTCCTCCACGCAGCGTTTCAAAAACTCTTGTTGTTCAGGGCCCCATATGAAACTGCCACCTTCCGACGCCATCTTGGTTTCTGCTTGCCTTCCTTGCCGTTGTTCCAAAGGATCCGCTGCAATCCGGCCACTTTCCTCTCCTTTTTCCATCCGTGTCCAGGGGGAACACCCTTCTGGTTTACCGCACGGTGTTTTCAGCCGTTAAAATTGCCGTTGGGGCTCCTATCAAGAGCCCAAAAGTCCGTTTCACAGGGAGCTGCCGAAACGTGCGACTCAGCTGGTCATCGCCGCACCCGGAAGTGAAATTTTCTTATCTAATCAGAGGCATGAACTGCTATGTACATTGGAGTGACAACATGAACATTTTAAATGGGAGCAGAAGTAGGCCATTCAGCCCCTTGAACCTGCTCCACCATTCAATAAGATCATGATTGAGCTGTTTGTGTTTTGAATTTCACATTCTCAACTACCCCCAATGACCAAAGGCATCAATTCACCTTTGCCTTAAAGATATTCAGTGACCGTGCCTCCATTGCCTTTTGAGGCAAAGTAACACAATCCTCAGCCGTGGGTCACTGTCCGTACGGAGTTTGTGCATTCTCCCTGTGTCTGCGTGGGTCTCACCCAAAAAGATGTGCAGGCTAGGTGGATTGGCCATGCTAAATTGCCCCTTGATTGGAAAAAAAAATTGGGTACTCTAAATTTTATTTTTAGAAAACCAGTCTTCAGAGGAAAAAATTCTCCTCATCTCCATTTGAAAAGTGTGACCCCTAATTTTAAAACCATTCCTCCTAGTTCTGGACTCCTCACAAGGGGAAACATCCTTTCCATTTCATAAGAACATAAGAACATAAGAACTATGAGCAGGAGTCGGCCATCTGGCCCCTCGAGCCTACTCCACCATTTAATGAGATCATGGCTGATCTTTTGTGGACTCAGCTCCACTTTCCTGCCCGAACACCATAACCCTTAATCCCTTTATTCTTCAAAAAACTATCTTTATCTGAAAAACATTAAATGTAGGAGCCTCAACTGCTTCACTGGGCAAGGAATTTCATAGATTCACAACCCTTTGGGTGAAGAAGTTCCTCCTAAACTGAGTCCTAAATCTACTTCCCCTTATTTTGAGGCTATGCCCCCTAGTTCTGCTTTCACCCGCCAGTGGAAACAACCTGCCTGCATCTATCCTATCTATTCCCTTCATAATCTTATATGTTTCTATAAGATCCCCCCTCAGCCTTCTAAATTCCAACGAGTACAGTCCCAGTCTACTTAGCCTCTCCTCACAATCCAACCCCTTCAGCTCTGGGATTAACCTAGTGAATCTCCTCTGCACACCCTTCAGTGCCAGTACGTCCTTTCTCAAGTAAGGAGACCAAAACTGAACACAATACTCCAGGTGTGGCCTCACTAACACCTTATACAATTGCAGCAGAACCTCCCTAGTCTTAAACTCCATCCCTCTAGCAATGAAGGACAACATTCCATTTGCCTTCTTAATCACCTGTTGCACCTGTAAACCAACTTTTTGCGACTCATGCACCAGCACACCCAGGTCTCTCTGCACAGCAGCATGTTTTAAAATTTTATCATTTAAATAATAATCCCTTTTGCTGTTATTCCTACCAAAATGGATAACCTCACATTTTGTCAACATTGTATTCCATCTGCCAGACCCTAGCCCATTCACTTAGCCTATCCAAATCCCTCTGCAGACTTCCAGTATCCTCTGCACTTTTTGCTTTACCACTTATCTTAGTGTCGTCTGCAAACTTGGACACATTGCCCTTGGTCCCTAACTCCAAATCATCTATGTAAATTGTGAACAGTTGTGGGCCCAACACTGATCCCTGAGGGACACCACTAGCTACTGATTGCCAACCAGAGAAACACCCATTAATCCCCACTCTTTGCTTTCTATTAATTAACCAATCCTCTATCCATGCTCCTACTTTCCCCTTAATGCCATGCATCTTTATCTTATGCAACAACCTTTTATGTGGCACCTTGTCCAAGGCTTTATGGAAATCCAGATATACCACATCCATTGGCTCCCCGTTATCGACCGCACTGTTAATGTCCTCAAAAAATTCCACTAAATTAGTTAGGCACAATCTGCCCTTTATGAACCCATGCTGCGTCTGCCCAATGAGACAATTTCCATCCAGATGCCTCGCTATTTCTTCCTTGATGATAGATTCCAGCATCTTCCCTACTACCGAAGTTAAGCTCACTGGCCTATAATTACCCGCTTTCTGCCTACCTCCTTTTTTAAACAGTGGTGTCACGTTTGCTAATTTCCAATCCGCCAGGACCACCCCAGAGTCTAGTGAATTTTGGTAAATTATCACTAGTGCATTTGCAATTTCCCTAGACATCTCTTTTAGCACTCTGGGATGCATTCCATCAGGTCCAGGAGACTTGTCTACCTTTAGCCCCATTAGCTTGCCCATCACTACCTCCTTGGTGATAACAATCCTCTCAAGGTCCTCACCTGTCATAGCCTCATTTCCATCAGTCACTGGCATGTTATTTGTGTCTTCCACTGTGAAGACCGACCCAAAAAACCTGTTCGGTTCCTCAGCCATTTCCTCATCTCCCATTATTAAATCTCCCTTCTCATCCTCCAACGGACCAATATTTACCATAGCCACTCTTTTTTTGTTTTATATATTTGTAGAAACTTTTACTATCTGTTTTTATATTCTGAGCAAGTTTACTCTCATAATCTATCTTACTCTTTATAGCTTTTTTTAGTAGCTTTCTGTTGCCCCCTAAAGATTTCCCAGTCCTCTAGTCTCCCACTGTTCTTTGCTACTTTGTATGTTTTTTTTTTCCTTCAATTTGATACTCTCCCTTATTTCCTTCGATATCCACGGTCGATTTTCCCTCTTTTTACCGTCCTTCCTTTTTGTTGGTATAAACCTTTGCTGAGCACTGTGAAAAATCACTTGGAAGGTTCTCCACTGTTCCTCAACTGTTTCACCATAAAGTCTTTGCTCCCAGTCGACCTTAGCTAGTTCTTCTCTCATCCCATTGTAATCTCATTTGACTAAGCACAAAACACTAGTGCTTGATTTTACCTTCTCACCCTCCATCTGTATTTTAAATTCCACCATATTGTGATCGCTCCTTCCGAGAGGATCCCTAACTATGAGATCGTGAATCAATCCTGTCTCATTACACAGGACCAGATCTAGGACCGCTTGTTCCCTCGTAGGTTCCATTACATACTGTTCTAGGAAACTATCGCGGATACATTCTATAAACTCCTCCTCAAGGCTGCCTTGACCGACCTGGTTCAACCAATCGACATGTAGATTAAAATCCCCCATGATAACTGCTGTACCATTTCTACATGCATCAGTTATTTCTTTGTTTATTGCCTGCCCCACCATAATGTTACTATTTGGTGGCCGATAGACTACTCCTATCAATGACTTTTTCGCCTTACTATTCCTGATTTCCACCCAAATGGATTCAACCTTATCCTCCATAGCACCGATGTCATCCCTTACTGTTGCCCAGATGTCATCCTTAAATAACAGAGCTACACCACCTCCCTTACCATCCACTCTGTCCTTCCGAATAGTTTGATATTTGATAAGGGGACTAGACAGGCGGTTCTGCGGACGCAATCGAGACTCCAGGATGGTATGTTGCCTCCCTGGTGCAAGGGTCAAGGATGTCTCGGAGCGGTTGCAGGACATTCTGGGCGGGGGGGGGGGGGGGGATATTTAACTCCCAGTCGTGACCATCCTTTAACCACGTTTCAGTAATGGCCACTAAATCATAGTCATTCACGATGATTTGCGCCATCAACTCATTTACCTTATTCCGAATACTACGAGCATTCAGGTAAAGTACACTTATGTTGGCTATTTTACCTCTGTTCTGAATCTTAACACCTCGATCAGTAACCTCTCCTAAGTTATATTTCCTCTTAACCTTTCTCCTAATTTTCCTTGTCGTTGAACCCATATGTTCATGTAACAACCTGCCGTGTCGCTTTCCATTTATGTTTTTACTTCCCGTTTTATTCCTTCTTAGAATTCCTGATCCTATTCACTGAGCTCCCCTCAGTCACTGTACCTTGAACTGTCGCCCTTTTTGATTTTTGACTATGGCTTCTCTGCCATACACTTTCCCCCTTACTGCCTTTTGTTTCTGTCCCTGTTTTACTACCTTCCAACTTCCTGCATCGGTTCCCATCCCCCTGCCACATTAGTTTAAACTCTCCCCAACAGCTCTAGCAAATACCCCCCCTAGGACATCGGTTCCAGTCCTGCCCAGGTGCAGCCCATCCGGTTTGTACTGGTCCCACCTCCCCCAGAACCGGTTCCAATGTCCCAGGAATTTGAATCCCTCCCTCTTGCACCATCTCTCGAGCCACGCATTCATCCTATCTATCCTGACATTCCTACTCTAACTAGCTCGTGGCACTGGTAGCAATCCTGAGATTACTACCTTTGCGGTCCTACTTTTTAGTTTAACTCCTAACTCCCTAAATTCAGCTTGTAGGACCTCGTCCCGTTTTTTACCTATATCATTGGTGCCTATGTGCACCACGACAGCTGGCTGTTCACCCCCCCCGCCCCCCAGAATGTCCTGCAACCGCTCCGAGACATCCTTGACCCTTGCACCAGGGAGGCAACATACCATCCTGGAGTCTCGATTGCGTCTGCAGAACCGCCTGTCTAGTCCCCTTACAATTGAGTCCCCTATCACTATAGCCCTGCCATTCTTCTTCCTGCCCAGCTGCGCAGCAGAGCCAGCCATGGTGCCATGAACCTGGCTGCTGCTGCCTTCTCCTGGTGAGCCATCTCCCTCAACAGTATCCAAAGCGGTATATCTGTTTTGCAGGGGGATGACCGCAGAGGACACCTGCACTGCCTTCCTACTCTTGTTCTGTCTTTTTGGTCACCCATTTTCTATCTCCCTCAGTACCTTTCACCTGCGGTGTGACCAACTCGCTAAACGTGCTATCCACAACGTCCTCATCATCGCGGATGCTCCAAAGGCCATCCGCAGCTACAGAGCCGCCAAGCGGTCTAACAGGAGCTGCAACTGGACACACTTCTTGCACGTGAAGGAGCCAGGGACAGTGGACGTGTCCCTGAGCTCCCACATCGCACACGAGGAGCATGACACGGGTATGAGATCTCCTGCCATGTCTTAAACCTTCGGTTAACTTCAACAATTACAATTTACCCCCAAACATTTAATAAATAAATAAACAACAAAGAAAAAATATATCAATATACCAATGAAAAGAAAACAGAAACACTACTTACCAGTCACTGACCTCGAGCCTTCCTCTTGATCTTCACAGCGGTTGTTTTTTTTGGTTAGAGGAGGGGTAGGGAGGGAAACACTGAAGAAGTATTTCGGGTTTATGTGTCACTTGACAACAGCTCCTCCACAAACTACCTTCAAATTAGGGTGACCACGACGGAGGTATGCAAATTTCCCTTGTAACACCAATCAGCAGCTCCGCTCTACTGCCCTCTGCTGGATGCTTGTCTTCACTTGAACAGCTCGGGTCTTTAGCTCAGGTACACCTGCAATTTAGGGTGACCACGACGGAGGTATGCAAATGTCCCCTGTAACACCAATCAGCAGCTCCGCTCTACTGCCCTCTGCTGGATCCACCTTGTTGAGACCATAAGACCATAAGACATAGGAGTGGAAGTAAGGCCATTCGGCCCATCGAGTCCACTCCACCATTCAATCATGGCTGATTTCAACTCCATTTACCCACTCTCTCACCATAGCCCTTAAATTCTTGATTTCTCGAGGAATTATCAACTTCTGTCTTAAAGACACTCAACGTCCCGGCCTCCACCGCCCTCTGTGGCAATGAATTCCACAGACCCACCACTCTCTGGCTGAAGAAATTTCTCCTCATCTCTGTTCTAAAGTGACTCCCTTTTATTCTAAGGCTGTGCCCCCGGGTCCTAGTCTCCCCCGTTAATGGAAACAACTTCCCTACATCCACCCTATCTAAGCCATTCATTATCTTGTAAGTTTCTATTAGATCTCCCCTCAACCTCCTAAACTCCAATGAATATAATCCCAGGATCCTCAGACGCTCATCGTATGTTAGGCCTACCATTCCTGGGATCATCCGTGTGAATCTCCGCTGGACCCGCTCCAGTGCCAGTATGTCCTTCCTGAGGTGTGGGGCCCAAAATTGCTCACAGTATTTTAAATGGGGCCTAACTAATGCTTTATAAAGCTTCAGAAGTACATCCCTGCTTTTATATTCCAAGCCTCTTGAGATGAATGACAACATTGCATTTGCTTTCTTAATTACGGACTCAACCTGCAAGTTTACCTTTAGAGAATCCTGGACTAGGACTCCCAAGTCCCTTTGCACTTCAGCATTATGAATTTTGTCACGGTTTAGAAAGTAGTCCACACCTCTCTTCTTTCCAAAGTGCAAGACCTCGCACTTGCCCACGTTGAATTTCATCAGCCATTTCTTGGACCACTCTCCTAAACTGTCTAAATCTTTCTGCAGCCTCCCCACCTCCTCCATACTACCTGCCCCTCCACCTATCTTTGTATCATCGGCAAACCTAGCCAGCATGCCCTCAGTCCCGTCATCTGGATTGTTGATATATAAAGAGAACAGCTGTGGCCCCAACACTGAACCCTGCGGGACACCACTCGTCACCGGTTGCCATTCTGAAAAATAACCTTTTATCCCAACTCTTTGCCTTCTGCCTGACAGCCAGTCGTCAGTCCATGTTAGTACCTTGCCTCGAATACCATGGGCCCTTATTTTACTCAGCAGTCTCCCGTGAGGCACCTTATCAAAGGCCTTTTGGAAGTCAAGATAGATAACATCCATTGGCTCTCCTTGGTCTAACCTATTTGTTATCTCTTCAAAGAACTCTAACGGGTTTGTCAGGCAAGACCTCCCCTTACTAAATCCATGCTGACTTGTCCTAATCCGACCCTGCACTTCCAAGAATTTAGAAATCTCATCCTTAACAATGGATTCTAGAATCTTGCCAACAACCGAGGTTAGGCTCATTGGCCTATAATTTTCCATCTTTTTCCTTGTTCCCTTCTTGAACAGGGGGGTTACAACAGCGATTTTCCAATCTTCTGGTACTTTACCTGACTCCAGTGACTTTTGAAACATCATCACCAACGCCTCCACTATTTCTTCAGCTATCTCCTTTAGAACTCTAGGATGTAGCCCATCTGGGCCCGGAGATTTATCAATTTTTAGACCTCTTAGTTTCTCTAGCACTTTCTCCTTTGTGATGGCTACCATATTCAACTCTGTCCCCTGACTCTCCGAATTGTTGGGATATTACTCATGTCTTCTACTGTGAAGACTGAGGCAAAGAACTTCTTCAGTTCCTCGACTATTTCCTTGTCTCCCATCACAAAATTACCAGCGTCATTTTGGAGTGGCCCAATGTCAACTTTTGCCTCCCGTTTGTTTTTAATGTATTTAAAGAAACTTTTCCTATCATTCCTAATGTTACTGGCTAGCCTACCTTCAAATTTGATCCTCTCTTTCCTTATCTCTTTCAAAGAACAAACAAAGAACAAAGAAATGTACAGCACAGGAACAGGCCCTTCGGCCCTCCAAGCCCGTGCCGACCATACTGCCCGACTAAACTACAATCTTCTACACTTCCTGGGTCCGTATCCTTCTATTCCCATCCTATTCATATATTTGTCAAGATGCCCCTTAAATGTCCCTATCGTCCCTGCCTCCACTACCTCCTCCGGTAGTGAGTTCCAGGCACCCACTACCCTCTGCGTAAAAAACTTGCCTCGTACATCTACTCTAAACTTTGCCCCTCTCACCTTAAACCTATGCCCCCTAGTAATTGACCCCTCTACCCTGGGGAAAAGCCTCTGACTATCCACTCTGTCTATGCCCCTCATAATTTTGTATACCTCTATCAGGTCGCCCCTCAACCTCCTTCGTTCCAGTGAGAACAAACCGAGTTTATTCAATCGCTCCTCATAGCTTATGCCCTCCATACCAGGCAACATTCTGGTAAATCTCTTCTGCACCCTCTCTAAAGCCTCCACATCCTTCTGGTAGTGTGGCGACCAGAATTGAACACTATACTCCAAGTGTGGCCTAACTAAGGTTCTATACAGCTGCAACATGACTTGCCAATTCTTATACTCAATGCCCCGGCCAATGAAGGCAAGCATGCCGTATGCCTTCTTGACTACCTTCTCCACCTGTGTAGCCCCTTTCAGTGATCTGTGGACCTGTACTCCTAGATCTCTTTGACTTTCAATACTCTTGAGGGTTCTACCATTCACTGTATATTCCCTACCTGCATTAGCCCTTCCAAAATGCATTACCTCACATTTGTCCAGGTTAAACTCCATCTGCCATCTCTCCGCCCAAGTCTCCAGACAATCTAAATCCTGCTGTATCCTCAGACAGTCCTCATCGCTATCCGCAATTCCACCAACCTTTGTGTCGTCTGCAAACTTACTAATCAGACCAGTTACATTTTCCTCCAAATCATTTATATGTTCTTTGTTATCCTCTGTTTGTTTTTGTAGCCTTCCCAATCTTCTGACTTCCCACTACTCTTTGCCACATTATAGGCTTTCTCTTTTGCTTTGATGCATTCCCTAACTTCCTTTGTCAGCCATGGCTGCCTAATCCCCCCTCTGATAACCTTTCTTTTCTTTGGGATGAACTTCTGTACTGTGTCCTCAATTACTCCCAGAAACTCCTGCCATTGCTGTTCTACTGTCTTTCCCACTAGGCTCTGCTCCCAGTCGATTTTCGTCAGTTCCTCCCTCATGCCCCTGTAGTTACCTTTACTTAACTGTAACACCTTTACATCTGATTCTACCTTCTTTCTTTCAAATTGGAGATTGAATTTGACCATATTATGATCACTGCCTCCTAAGTGCTCCCTTACTTTAAGATCTTTAATCAAGTCTGGCTCATTACATAACACTAAGTCCAGAATGGCCTGTTCCCTCGTGGGTTCCATCACAAGCTGTTCCAAAAAGCCCTCCTGTAAACATTCAATGAATTCCCTTTCCTTGGGTCCACTGGCAGCATTATTTACCCAGTCCACCTGCATATTGAAGTCCCCCATGATCACTGTGACCTTGCCTTTCTGACATGCACTTTCTATTTTGTGGTGCATCTTGTGCCCCTGGTCCTGACCACTGTTAGGAGGCCTGTACATAACTCCCATTATGGTTTTTTTGCCTTTGTGGTTCCTCAACTCTACCCACACAGACTCCACATCATCTGACCCTATGTCGTTTAGTACTATTGATTTAATTTCATTCCTAATTAAGAAGGCAACCCTGCCCCCTCTGCCCACCTCTCTGTCTTTTCGATAGGTTGTGAATCCCTGGATATTTAAATGCCAGTCCTGAACCCCCTGCAACCATGTATCTGTGATGCCTACCACACCATACCTGCCAGTCGCAATCTGGGCCACAAGCTCATCTACCTTGTTCCGTACACTGCACGCATTTAAATATAGCACTTTTAATTCTCTATTGACCGTCCCTTTTTGTTTCCTTAGTGTGGTGGACCTTGGTTTACTGAGCCTTTCCATACACTGTGTCATATTTTGTGGGATGGGGACAATCGTAACCACTCTTGAGTTTTGTCTGTTCGTGTTTTTTTTAAATTCCTAAGTAGCTACACTCCCCGCTGATTACTTCACCTCTTGGTTCCCTGACTTTCCCTCCCCCCCCCCCCCCCCCCCCCCCCAATCTTTAGTTTAAAGTCCTATTGACCACCCTATTTACTCTTTTCGCCAGAACACTGGTCCCAGCTCGGTTCAGGTGGAGACCATCCCAACGGTATAGGTCCCCCCTGTCCCAAAACTGATGCCAGTGTCCCATGAAAAGGAACCCCTCATTCCCACACCACTCTTTCAGCCACGTGTTAACTTCCGTTATTCTTGCCTCCCTATGCCAATTTGCATGTGGCTCGGGCAGTAATTCGGAGATTATGACCCTTGAGGACCTGTTTTTAAATTTGAATCCTAGCTCTTTATAATCTCTAAACAGGTCCTCTTTCCTAGACTTGCCTATGTTGTTGGTACCGACATGGACCACAACAACTGGATCCTCCCCCTCCCTCTCCAGTATCCTTTCAAGCCGGTCAGAGATGTCCCGCACCCTAGCACCGGGCAGGCAACATACCATGCGGGACTCTTTATCCTGCTCACAAAGGATACTATCTATCCCCCTGATAATAGAATCCCCTACAACTACAACTTGCCTATTTACTCCCTCCCCTTGAATGGCCTGCTGAACCATGGTGCCTTGGTCAGCTGACTCATCCTTCCTGCAACCCTGTTCGCCATCCACACAGGGAGCAAGTGCCTCATACCTGTTGGACAGAGTCGAGGGCTGAGGCTCCTGAGTTCCTGACTGCTGGTTCCCTTTACCTGCCTGACTTGCAGTCACACCCTGCTGTCCCTGGCCACTGGCAGGATTTACACTACTTACTCTGACAGGTGTGACTGCCTCCTGAAATACAGTGTCCAGGTAAGTCTCCCCCTTCCGGATGTGCATCAGTGTTTGAAGCTCAGACTCCAGCTCATCAACTCTGAGCCGGAGCTCTTCGAGCAGCCAACACTTACCGCAGATGTGGTCGCTGCAGCTCGCAATGGGATCTGCCAGCTCCCACATCAAGCAGCTCAAGCACATCACCTGACCAGCCATCACTAATTAATTAATTTAATTGAAGTTTATGGTGGGGGCAGCTTCAGCCAATCAGACACTACCCTGCACTTTTAACTGAAAAACAGCACAATTAGATTAACCATTTACCTTTCCTGGTTACCTCACTGCACCAAACTAGTCTGTATCTCTCTCACTCCGGCTGTGTCTCTTTGACCTGTTCAGAATCTTTCTTCAATCAAGTCTTTGTTCACCTATCCTCCATAAGGTAGCAGGAAGTACATGTGGTGTGATCCAGTGGACACGATGTGCTCAAGCAAGAGCAGAACGTGGCCAGTAATTCCTGGGAGAGGTCTCCAGCATCCTCCACACCTCACGGGATACACACAAATCGTGAGACTTAAATCTGAGGGAAGTAAGAGATTGCTGTGTGCTCTGTTTCACTGAGACATGACTCACCCTGCCTCACCGGACTATGCCATAAACCTGACAGCTTCTCAATACATTGGATGGACCACATGGCATCATTGGGCAAAGCAAAGGTATGCCTCCTCATCAACCCCTCCTGGCAGATGTGGCGAACCTGGCAAACTCCCCAGACCTGGAATACTTGTGACATGCCACCCATACTATCTTCCACTGGAGTTCACTTCTGCCATTATCGCAGCGGTCTACATCCGACCCCAGACAGAAGTGAAGAAGGCGCTTCATGAATTAAACATTGCTATAAATAACAAAACCGAATACCCGGAGACCTTGGGCGCAATTCTCCGACCCCCCCCCTCCTCTCCCCCCCACCGGGTTGGAGAATCGCCGGGAGCTGGCGTGAAGCCCGCCCCCGCCGTGTCCCGAATTCTCTGCCACCAGAGATTCGGCGGGGGCGGGAATCGCGCCGGTCGGCGGGCTCCCCCTGGCGATTCTCCGGCCCGTGATGGGCCGAAGTCCCGCCGCTGTCAATCCTCGCCAGCCGGCGTGGATTCAACCACCTACCTTACCGGTGGGAGCAGACGGCGCGGGCGGGCTCCAGGGACCTTGGGGGGGGGGGGGGGGGGGGGGGGCGCGGGGCGATCTGGCCCCGGGGGGTGCCCCCACGATGGCCTGGCCCGCGATCAGGGCCCACTGATCGGCAGGCGGGCCTGTGCTGTGGAGGCACTCTTTTTCTTCCGCCTTCGCCATGGTCTTCACTATGGCAGAGGCAGAAGAGACCCACCCCCTCCACTGCGCATGCGCGGGGATGCCGTGAGTGGCCGCTGACGCTCCCACGCATGCATCGCTCGGCGAAGTCCTTTCGCGGCTGGCGTGGCGCCAAAGGCCTTTCCAGCCGGCGGGGCGGAAATCACTCTGGCACGGGCTTGGCCCCTTTGGGGCGGCCCGACGCCGGTGTGGTTCACACCGTTCCATTATGCCGGATTCCCCCGCCCCGCCGGGTAGAGGAGAATCCCGGCCCTTGTTCATTGTGGTCGGGGTCTTCAACCAATCCAACCGCAAGCGTGTACTGCCAAAATTCCACCAACAATCACCTGTCCCACCAGGGGCCCCAACATCCTTGATCACTGCTACACAAATATCAAGGGCGCCTACTGATCCATCCCCCGACCGCACTTCAGAAAATCAGACCACTGAGCACAAGACTGTGCTCCTCCTGGCATACAAGCAGAAACTTAAGCAAGAGAATCGGGTTAAGAAGGTCATGCAATGCAATGCTGGTCCGAGACAATGGAAGAGCTCCTAAACAATTGCTTGGAGTCAGTGGGCTGGTCCATATTCAAGAACTCAACGGCCAACCTAAATGGGTATGCCACCATTCCCCAACTTGAAACCATGGATTAACTGGGAGATTCACTCCCTACTGAAGGCCAGGTCTGGGGTTCCAGACTGTTGACCCTGAGCTATACATGAAATCTGGAAAAGATATCCACAAAGCCATCAGGGACACCAAGAGACCATACCAGACTAAGCTTAAAGTCACAGACTCTCGTCAGTTGTGGCACGGCTTTAAGCAACATAGCAGGCTACAAAGCAAAGTTGAGTAGAATGTCCGGCACCAATGCACCCTCTCCGATGAACTCAATGCATTATACGCTCGTTAAGCAGGAAGCCAACAAACTGTTGTCAACTGCCCCAGCAGCCTCGGACATACCCATACCTACCGTCACAGCCTCTGAAGTCAGATTGGCCTTCTTGAAAATAAACCCTTGGAAAGCAACAAGTCCTGACGGACGCCCTGGTCGTGCACTTGAATACTGTGCGGACAAACTGGCGAGTGTATTCATGGAGATCGTCAACCTCTCCCTACTCTGTTCCAAGGTTCCCACCTACGTCAAGAAGACCACCATCACACCGGTGCCAAAGAAGAACCAGGCACGTGCCTCAATGACTACCATCCCGTGGCCTTGACATTACTTGGACATAGAACATACAGTGCAGAAGGAGACATTCAGCCCATCGAGTCTGCACCGACCCACTTAAGCCCTCACTTCCACCCTATCCCCGTAACCCAATAACCCCTTCTAACCTTTTTGGTCACTAGGGCAATTTATCATGGCCAATCCACCTAACCAGCACGTCTTTGGACTGTGGGAGGAAACCGGAGCACCCGGAGGAAACCTATGGAGACACTGGGAGAACGAGCAGACTCTGCATAGACCGTGACCCAGTGGGGAATTGAACCTGGTACCCTGGCGCCGTGAAGCCACAGTGCTATCCACTTGTGCCACCGTGCTGCCCATAAATCATTATGAAGAGCTTTGCGAGGTTGGTCATGAGACACATCAACTCCATATTCCCAGCATGCCTTGATCTACTGCAATTTGCAAAACCGGTCAACAGCAAATGCCATCTCCCTGTGGCATCTCGACGACAATTACTCCTATTCGTTGACTACAGCGTTTCTTCAACACCATAGTCCCAGCCCAGCTCATAGGACTTGGATCCTTGACTTCCTGACCCAAAGACTGCAATCAGCACGGATAAACACCACATCACCTTCACGATAGTCCTCAATACTGAGGCCCCGCAAGGCTGCTCCTTAACCCCCTACTACTCCCTATATAGACACACATGACTGTGATTAAAATTTGGCTCCAACTCCGTCTACAAGTTTGCTGATGACACAACTGTGGTAGGTCAGATCTCAAACAACAATGAGACAGAGCACAGTGCGGAGATAAAGAACCTAGTGGCATGGTGTAACAACAACAATCTCTCCCTCAATGTCAGCAAAACTAGGGAGCAGGTCATTTACGTCAGGAAGCAAATTATCGTACACCCCTGTCTGCATCGATGGTGTCGAGGTGGAGATGGTTGACAGCTTCAAATTCCTAGGTGTGCACATCACCAACAATCTGTCCTGGTTCACCTGCGTTGACGCTATGACCAAGAAAGCATGGCAGCACCTATGCTTCCTCAGGAAACTAAGCAAATTCGGCATTCCACCTTGACTCTTACCAACTCCTATTGGGCTGCGTCAAAGCTTGGTATGGCAACTGCTTGGCCCAAGACCGTTAAAATACAGAGTCTTGAACACAGCCCAGTCCATCACGCGAACCCGCCTCCCATCCATTGACTCTGTCTACAGCACCTGCTGCTGTGGGAAAGCGGGCAGCATTATTAAAGACCCCTCCCATCTGGGTTATTCTCTCTTCCATTGAGCAGGAGATACAAATGTCTGAACTCCACCAACCGATTCTAAAACGGCTTCTTTCCTGCTGTTACCAGATTCCTGAATGACCCTCATGGACTGAACTGATCTCTGCAAGCATCTTCTCTACTGAGTAGCACTGCACTCTGGTATGCTTTACCCAATGTCTGTCTATGTATTTACATTGTGCATTTAACATTTGTCCTATGTTTTCCATGTATGGAACGATCTATCTGGACTGTAGCAAAACAATACTTTTCACTGTACCTCGGTACATGTGACACAAATCTAAATAAAATTTGGCCCGCAAGGCGTCTGAATCGGAACTCTGCCCAAAAGGTACAGGATCAAACTGTGCTCTCTAAAGTAGAGCTTAAACCTATTTGAGGCTTACCTGCCCAGGATCTACCAGCCACCCCAGGGAGGCTGCAGCTGGATGCTATCAGGACTGGTCCACAAGAACTTCGACCAGGTGGAACGGCACCAGGGGAGGTCACCTGGGCCAATGGAACTTTCTGGGTGGTCAGCGTTAGTGAGGTGGCCCTCTGACCCTCCTCCTCCTGAAAAGTGGGAACCTTGGCATTGCACAGCTGACACTACCAAAGTACCCAGGAGGCACTATCCAGCTGACAGGAGCACTACCTAGGCGAGCCATGCCCCTGATGCCCCTGAAAGGAGGGTGAAGGATGGGGATTTGTAGTGCAGGTGCCTCTGGGAGGTAGGAGGTGTTGCAGTAAGGGGGGGCTTAAGTGGCACTACCCTACCCCCCCCCCCTCCCCTCATGTGTGTTGGTGTTGACATTTCCTGGGGGTGTGGGGAACCCACAAGTTCACTACGAGACCGGGGCACCCAGAGTGCGAGCTAAATCGGTGAGTGTCATTGGATAGCGGTGGGGGACTCGCCGGAAATTCCCTGCAAAACCCACCAGAAATGAATTTATCCATTGAATTCCGCCCATGGTTTAACATTTACTACTTCTACTGATTTTGGCATATATCTCTCTTCCCCCTTCAATGTACTCCTTGGAACCCAAATGTTGGAGCTTTTGGTGACCCCTGCAACGTTTCAGATTCAAGCATCCAGATTCACACGAGTCTCCTTTTGCATGAGGTGGCGTTTGTTATGCTAGGATGGAGTTAAAAGATTCTCATATACTGTTTAAAGAAGCAGTATTTTCTGATGTGCTAGTCAGCATCACTTCACGTTATTTGGTTATTAACACATCTGTTTGTGAGGTGCTGGTGTATGCAAACTGGCTGCCACATTTCCTACCCGACTCTACAACAATGCGCCTAAAAGTACATTGGTTTTAAAGTGTGCTTTGGGATATATTGATGTTGTGTAAGATGCTGTATAAATGCAAGACTTCCATCTTTGACTTGAAGCATCAATGCATCCTGCATCAATGAAGCACATGATGGGTTTTTCTAGCAACAGGAACCCTTGATCTCAAATGTAATAGCAAACCCAAATTACCTGGCAGCTGAATCTCATTTGCTGCTGTTTTTAATTTTAAAAAACTGCAAGGAGTACTTTGGGAGATGGTGAGAACTAGAACTTGCATTATTCAACTCGCCCGTAGTTTGCTATTTGGAAATTTAGATGAGAACTTGTGCAGTAATAAAAACTGATTTGAGTTTTACTCCTTTCTGCAGTTTGGTTTGATTTTTGCTGGTGCCCAGAAGAATATTGGTTGTGCTGGAGTGACAGTGATAATAATCCGAGAGGATCTTTTGGGGTTTGCACTGAAGGAATGTCCAATAGTTTTTGACTATAAAGTGCAAGGGAACAGCAATTCCCTCTACAACACTCCACCGACCTACAGGTAAATGGATTCTGTTTTTCAACTTGCTGGACTAATTGTGGGTGCAGTTATCGGGTGTGTCTTTTATTCTGTTCCATATGTTAACTTGAGAAAGCCACAATTTAAAAAAAAAAATAGAATCGAAGTGCAAATGGTACAAGTTCCGACAAGTAGCAAATGCTTGGCTAAATGCCATCACCCAAAATTGTAAGTTGGAAGTGTGTTGCTCTTCACTGTCTACCTCTCTGCTTGAAATGGATTAAAATTGGTAGTTACAGGGTAGATGCAAGCCTATCTTGTCTAATCAATTAACTTTGGAACTGACTTTGGGCTTAATAGTTAGCGATTTTAATCTTTCAAAAAATCCCTGTTTGTTTTTATTTTTCTTTCTGCACAAGATTTGACATTGAATTCACCGACTCATTTATACTTCCTGCTCTATTTTTTAAAATTTCACAATCCTTCAGTCTGATTGGTTATGAGCTGCCACAGCAGTTTGCCCAGTTTCCCTCCATTTCCACGTTTAGCACCTTCTCATGCAAACAAGCCCATGACCTGCATGTCTAAGTGTGTGCGTTGGATGCTTTTACAGCAGAATCTGGGTCCTTTGGCAGGTTTACTTACTGAACAGAATTAAATATTCATAACCATGTTGGAAGTAAGTGACTTCAAATATTTGTCTCCAGTATAAGTTGAGGAGTTGACATGGTGTCCCTGAGTAACACGAATAATACTTGCACAATGCCAAAGTCCTAACATGGTTTGGCACACAAAGGAGGTTGTTGAGACCCATGATTCCGGTCAGTCTAACTTTCTATTGGAATCTATAATTCATGACTTGGGCGCAATTTTCCAATTGCGATGTGCCGGGAGCATCGCATGAGTGGCCCAAATCCGACTTTGTTGCTGGGCCATTAGGCTAATTTAAATATGCATGGTCGTTGAGGCTGCATGTTCCCGGGAGTCACCAGCAAGGCCTCACCCGGGCGGCAATTAAATCATAGAATCCCTACAGTGCAGGAGGAGGCCATTTGGCCCATCGAGCTGGCCTCCTGGCAGGGAGGAGAGGGTGCCACCTGGGATGGGCCAGCGCCGTCGACTGGAGGACCTGTGGGAGAATGGATATAGTGGTCAGTGGGAGGGATGGGTCAGTAAGGCAATAACAACTCGCGTTTGGCAGGTCCTCCGTGTGGGGCCCGGTGGTTGCTCACCTCTGCGGCATCTGCCAGCCTCCGTACGGGTGACCGATCTGTCCTCTGCCACCCCAGTCACCTCCAAGGATATGAGGATTGTTAAGTCCGGCACACCAATGCCAGTCTGGGCCCTCACCTGACGATTATTAGAGCGGTTTCCCTGAGGATAGACAGAAAGCACCGTTAGCCACTCGCCTGGTTCACAGTGATGGTGGGGTTGGGGGGTGTGGAGGGACGGTTGCGGCCCCCCCCCCCCCCCCCCCCCCCCCTGACTCCCACATGTTACATGGCCCGCCCACCCACGAGAATCCACTTGGGATATGTGCAGTGCTCGCTTAACCATGATTGCCAATTCCTTATTAGCAAAATCCTTCAGCCGCATGTCCAGAGGCCTTGGCAGTTGGTGGGGGTTATGAGTGGTCTTTGGGGCATACGGGCAGGGACAAAGGTTGCCCCCGCAATGAGTAAACTATTCTGAGGTCCGCATGGTGGTGCTGCACGCGGTTGCCCCCCCCCCCCCCCCCCCCGCCCGCATCTCCCCAAACTCCTATGGCAGCCCACTCTTGTGGAGGGTCCCCCCCCCCCCCCCCAATTGAGCACTGGGGTGGCAAGCCCAGAACCCCCGGGCTCTTTGCCTGTGAGCAAAGATGGCTACCCCCCTCTTCAGCTCCCCACAGAAGCCCTTCCGCCAGGTTCTCATTTTTCAAAAGGAGTACTGATTGGCGCCAGTGTGAGCACTTGCTGAGGAGGCTGCTGAATGGCAGGAAGCCATTGGACATGAGGTGGCTCTCATTAATTGTATGCAAATTGGGCTTAAGCGGTGATTGGTTTCTCTCCAAACTACGGCGAGATTCCGGTTTTGCCTGCATCGCAAAACTGTTTGGCACCTGGCGCGGTTCTCGTTTTTGGCCCCTCCCACTATTCACTGGACTTGTTTTGCTTGAGCGAGAGCGTAACGAGGCCGGAGAATCATGCCCCCAGTCACGTTTTGTGTGGATCGATCCCCTTATTGAAGAATAGTTTCAGTGGGTTGGAGCTCAATGTGCCTAGCATGTGCCAATGTTTGGTCATTTCAGAGAATGGTGCCCAAACTTGAATGTCCTCAAAAGGATGATGGCATCTACGTTAAGCTATTTCAATGTAAATTAATCTGCTAGTATTGATTTACTGAACTTGAATTTGGTGCTCTTCCATCTGTGTGTCTGAGATGTGTACAGGACAATAACTAGATCAGATTATTTTTCTTTCAGCATTTACATCATGGGTTTGGTCTTGCAATGGATTAAGAAGTGTGGGGGTGCTCAAGCGATGGAACAAAATAGTATTGCTAAATCCAAGCTGATTTATGATGTAATTGATGGATCCCATGGATTCTATGTGTAAGTTGTTTTATTTTTAATTGATTAATGAAATGCTTTGAAACATATAACTTTAATTCATATCTGGCAATTAAACCATGCTGTGTGTCAGAAAATAGGATTTACTATTTTTTTTTCTTCAGGATTCTGCCACCTCTACATGGGGTAGCCAACATGCTATTTCCAGGTCCACACTGGTTGGGGTAATTGTAATATGTTGTGGGGTGTAATATGGGTGACATCAGGCTGCCTGTTAACATCTGTATTGCACTTACTAGAATAATGGGTGGGGTGCATGTTGGTGGCGAATCCAATATCACCCATGGGTGAATTTGGGTGCATTTGAGTGCTATAGTGAGAGTTTGGTGACGGGGATATTAAGGGTTCATTTTTATCTAAAGTCTAGTGTTTCTTTTATTTAGTTAATTAACTTAAAAGTTGCTGTTTGGTTTAGAAGAAGGTGAATAGGGGCTGGTTTAGTACACTGAGCTAAATTGCTGGCTTTTAAAGCAGACCAAGGCAGGCCAGCAGCACGGTTCGATTCCCGTACCAGCCTCCCCGAACAGGCGCCGGAATGTGGCGACTAGGGGCTTTTCACAGTAACTTCATTGAAGCCGACTCGTGACAATAAGCGATTTTCATTTCATTTCATTTTCAATCCGCTTTAAACAAAGGTTCTACTTGTGGCTACTTGCAGCTGGGGCTTGTTAATTAGTTAATTTGAAGGGGAACGGCCACGAGGGATCCCTGCACTCTGTTTTCAGAGGCTAGAGTCACAGTATAAAGGTGAGCCAGCTACAGTGCAGACTTTGTTTGCACTGTTTGCTGAATTTGGGTGCATTTGAATGCTATAGTGAGAGTTTGTGAGGGAGTTCGGTGAGGAGGGAGCAAGGTGCTCCTTTCATTTCATTTCCGCAAAGAGCGTGAAGGGAGCCGGGAGTTTGCAGAGAGTGCAGCTGACTGGAAGCAGAGTCGGAGGGCGGAGTTCCAGTTGGTCCACAGGGCAGCTATATTCTGTAAGGTAAGAGGGGATGGAGGCTAGGGCAGTTGCATGCTCCTCCTGTAGGATGTGGGTGGTGAGGGATACCACCGGTGTCCCCGCTGACTATACCTACGGGAAGTGCACCCAGCTCCTCCGAGACCATGTTAGGGAACTGGAGCTGGATGAACTTCGGATCATCTGGGAGGCAGAGGGGGTAATAGAGAAGAGTTACAGGGAGGTAGCCACACCCAAGGTACAGGACCAGAGGAGCTGGGTTACAGTCAGGGGAAAGAAAACGAACGGGCAGGGATCCCTCGTGGCCGTGCCCCTTCAAACCAAGTATACCATTTTGGATGCTGTTGGGGTGGATGACCTACCGGGGAAGACCCTAGCGGCCAGGTCACTGGCACTGAGTCTGGCTCTGTAGCTCAGAAGGGAAGGGGGAGAATAGAGAAGCAATAGTAATAGGAGACTCGATGGTTAGGGGAATGGATAGGAGATTCTGTGGTCGCGATCGAGACTCCCGGAAGGTATGTTGCCTCCTGGGTGCCAGGGCCATGGATGTCTCAGATCGAATCTACAGGATTCTTAAGGGGGAGGGGGAGCAACCAGAAGTCGTGGTGCACATAGGCACCAACGACATAGCTAAGAAAAGGGATGAGGACCTAAAATGTGATTCTAGGGAGTTAGGTTGGAAGCTAAACAGCAGGACAAGCAGAGTAGGTGATCTCCGAATTGCTACCGGTGCCACGTGCAAGTGAGGCAAGGAATAGAGAGCGAGTGCAGCTGAACACGTGGCTACAGGGCTGGTGCAGGAGGGAAGGCTTCAGATATGTGGATCATTGGGATATCTTCTGGGGAAGGTGGGACCTGTACATGAAGGGACGGATTGCACCTAAACTGGAGGGGCACCAATATCCTGGGTGGGAGGTTTGCTCGAGCTCTTCGGGAGGGTTTAAACTAGTTTGGCAGGGGAATGGGAACCAGAGCTATGGATCAGAGGACAGGGTAGCTGTTGAACAAGCAGAAATAGTGTGCAGCAAGTCTGTGAGGAAGGATAGACCATTGAAAGGGCGAAGTTGCACTCCGTGGAATGGGTTAAAGTGTGTCTGTTTCAAAGCAGTGTGTCAAGAATGAGGGAGATGAACTTAGAGCATGGATCAGTACTTGGAACTACGATGTTGTGGCCATTACCGAGATCTGGATTTCACAGGGGCAGTAATGGTTTTTAGATGTTCCGGGGTTTAGATGTTTTCAGAAGAATAGGGAGGGAGATAAAAGAGGAAGGGGAGTGGCACTGTTAATTAGGGAGTGCACCACAGCTGCAGAAAAGGAGGTAGTTGAGGAGGGTTTGTCTACTGAGTCAGTATGGGTGGAAGCCCGAAACAAGAAAGGAGCAGTCACTTTATTGGGAGTTTTCTATAGACCCCCCCAATAGCAGCAGAGAGATAGAGGAACAGATTGGGTGGCAGATTTTGGAAAAGTGCAGAAGTAACAGAGTTGTTGTCATGGGTGACTTCAACTTCCGTAATATTGACTAGAACCTCCTCAGTGCAAATGGTTTGGATGGAGCAGATTTTGTCAGGTGTGTACAGGAAGGATTCCTGACTCAATATGTAGATAGGCTGACTAGGGGGGAGGCCATATTGGACTTGGTGCTCGGCAGCGAACCAGGCCAGGTGTCAGATGTCTCTGTGGGAGAGCATTTCGGTGACAGTGACCACAACTCCTTGACCTTTACCATAGTCATGGAGAGGGATAGGAACAGACCGTATGGGAAGGTATTTAATTGGTGGAGGGGAAATTATACTACTATTAGACAGGAGCTGAGGAGCATAAAGTGGGAACAATTGTTCTTGGAAAAATGCACAACAGTAATGTGGGGATTGTTTAAGCAGCAGTTGCTGCGAGTGCTGAATAGTTTTGTCCCATTGAGACGAGGAAGGAATGGTAAGGTGAAGGAGCCTTGGATGACAAGAGAAGTGGAGCTTCTAGTCAAGAGGAAGAAGGAAGCTTGCGTAAGGTTGAGGAAGCAAGATCTGACTCGGCTCTAGAGGGTTACAAGGTTGCTAGGAAAGAACTTCAGTGGATGGAAGAGAGCTAGAAGGGGGCATGATAAAGCCCTGGCGGGAAGGATTAGGGAAAACCCCAAGGCGTCCTACACTTGTGAGAAATAAGAGGATGATTAGAGTGAGAGTAGGGCCGATCAGGGAGAGTGGAGGGAACTTGTGCCTAGAGTCTGAAGAGATGGGGGAGGCCCTAAATGAATACTTTACTTCAGTATACACGAGAGAGAGGGACCTTGTTGCCCATGAGAACAGTGTGAACCAGGTTAATAGACTCAAATAGGTTGATATTAAGAAGGAGGATGTACTGGAAATTTTGAAAAGCATCAGGATGGATATACCCAAGGTTACTACGGGAAGTGAGGGAGGAGATTGCTGCACCGTTGGCGATTATCTTTGTGTCCTCACTCTCCACTGAAGTAGTATTTTTGGGAAATTCTCTTTGAAAATTGTTATTTATTTATTTTCGGATTGAAGAAAGAAAAAAATAACAAGTCGTTAGAGGATGCAAAAAGCATTTAGGAAGAAGGAAAAAAACGGGTTCGCCGTTGAATGAGAGGACCAGCAAAAGTGCTGACAAGATGGCGGATGCCGGACCGCATGGTGGGGCCGCACTACTTACGGTGGAAAAGATGACAGAGGTCGTGGCGGTGGAGCTAGAAAAGCAGTTTGTGAGGCTTTGAGGAAGGAGACAGCGGTCGCATTGAAATCATTGGTGGAAGAGGCAATCGCCCTGGTGAGGGTAGCTGTGGCAGACAGCGGCTGAGGTGAGAGAGCAGGGCGAGAATATGCAGGAACTGGAGGAGGCCGTGTCCCAGCACATCGACCAGCTCACCTCGATGGGGAACGAGCTGCGGAGGTCAACAGAGGACTCCGAGCAAAGCTCGAGGACTTGGCGAACCGCTCAAGACGGCACAATATGAGAATTGTGGGCTTGCCCGAAGGGACAGAGGGCCCAAGGCCAACAGAGTACTTTGCTAAGAAGTTGGCAGAGCCGATGGGGGAGGGTGAGAACTCCTCCCGGTACGAGCTGGACTGGGCCGCCAAGAGCAGTAATTATCTGCTTCCAAAAGTACTGCATGAAGGAGAAGGTGTTAAGCTGGGCGAAGCAGAAGCGCGAGGTGCAGTGGGACGATGCTGTAGTTCGGATCTATCAGGACTTGATGGTGGAGTTGGCAAAAAGACGAGCGGCGTTCGGGCGAGTGAAGGCGGTATTGCACAAAAAGAGGTTGCGATTTAGTATGGTATATCCAGCGAAGCTGAGGGTGACGTATGATGCCAAAGACTTTTATTTTGAGACCTTGAGGCGTTCGTGAGGGCGGAAGGCTTGGGACAGACATGAGGAGTGGAGCTGGAAGAGAGACTGTGGACTGTGATTGGGGAGCTGGAAAATGTATAAATGTCATAACTTCTTTTTACTGATGTGTATTGTAATTTACTTCTCTTTGCATTGTTCCAGAGTTCAGGTTATTGGTTGGGTTGATTGGCATTCTGTGTTGCGACGGTTATATCTTATTTTAGTCAATTGTATGGGTTTGATTGTTTTTGTTTTTTCTTCTCTGGGACTGGATGGGAGGGGACGGCATATCTTGGCGGGGGGAGCCACCCGCGCGAGCTAATTAAAGTTGGCTAGTGAACGGAGATGAGGTGAGAGGAAGGCTGCGGACATTGGAGCCTGGTTAGCAGGTTTCGATGGGCCTACGAGGCGAGCGGGGGGGGGGGGGGGGGGGGGGGGGGGTGGGGGGGGAAAGAGAGGGGGGGGGGGGGGAGAGAGAGAGAGGGAGGGAGGGAGGGGGGGGGTGGGGGGGAGGGAGGGGGGGGGGGGAGAGGAGGAGGGAGGGGGGGGGAGAGAGGGAGGAGGGGGGGGGGAGAGAGGGAGGGGGGGGGGGAGAGAGGGAGGGGGGGGGAGAGAGGGAGGAGGGGGGGAGGGGAGGGGGGGGGGGAGGGATTGATGCTGGGAGATGTTTTTTCGAGAGGAAATGTGGGGGGGGGGTGGGTTTTGGGAGAGGGGGGAGGGGTTCGATGTTAATAATGGATAGGGGCGGGTCAGGCTCATGGGGCAGGGCCCGGTGGTATGATGATGGTGGATAAGAAGGGTGGCGGGGGGGTGAGAGACCCCCAGTTAGGATAGTCACGTGGAACGTGAGGGGGTTAGGAGGTCCGGTCAAGGGTGCTTGCCCGTCTTAAAAAATTTGAAAGCCGATGTAGCAATGCTGCAGGAGACTCACTTGAGGGTGAAAGACCAGGTGAGACTTAAAAGGGTTGGGTTTGTCAGGTGTTTCACTCTGGACTTGACGGAAGGGCTCGAGGGGTAGCGGTAATGGTCAGCAAAAGGGTACGCTTCCAGGTGGAGAAGGTGGTGGCAGATCAGGGGGGTAGATATGTGATTGTGACAGGGGCGCTGGAGGGGAGGTTAGTGGCGCTGTTAAGTGTATACGGCCCCAATTGGGATGATGTGGGATTCGCAAAGAAG